>NC_059113.1:71151602-71479935 GCF_020740685.1 Jaculus jaculus | reverse complement strand
CTATGGATACTGACTCCAATACTCAAACTTGTGTGGCAAGTGTTTTATCCTCTGAGTCATCTCCTCAGCCTTCAGTCCCCTTTTCTTCCATTTAAAGCCTTGATGTACTTTTCTCATTTGAGCATTAAATCATCTCCCTGTACTATGTTTGCATATGGTAATGATAAGAGTTCTACTTCTTCTAGCTGATGCTGAGCTACACCTATCATGTGACATGTAGTTTTCATTGCTGGTTAGGTGATGAGCATGCCAACTCCCAAAGTACATGTTAGTACTGGGATCCTTGTCACAACCCTGGTGCTAATTCCCAAATGTGGGCTCTCTAGAGGAAGATAGGGGAGTGGAGTTTGATGTGCAAAATACTGAAAGTCCAGCAAAGGGTGTGGCCCTTGGGTGGAAGAGTTCATTGAGGCTGAGGTAAACTTTTAAGGAAAGAACAATAATGAGCCAGGCACCCAGCATTAGGTAAGGACATCTCTGTGACTGTCACACTGTCTAAGCCTCTTTGCTCCATGGAATTCCTAACTGGGGACTATCTTTTCCCTGATTTTTGGCAGGACTGGCTGATGTTCAGCTTTTAAGCATCAGCTAAAATTTCAGTTTCTTACCTAGACTATTCTAGCCCACATAATTTTAAATGAATTAACATAATTCTCTTTACTGTGAGTATAAATATCCCTCACATTTATGCAGTGGATTGTAATCATCAATGTGATAGTGTTAAGTGGTAGGAATTTGGGGAAGTGATGAAATTGGGAGATCAAAGCTATCATGGAGGGAATTAGAGAAATTGTTGAGATCTTGACAGAGCATTCTGTTCCTGCTGCCACCTAAAAGCAACATTCTCCCCTTCAGTAACAAGATGCCATCTTGCAAGCAGAGGGAAGTCCTCACAGATATAGACTCTTCTAGAACCTTACAGTATCTTAACCTTTGATATCTGAATCTCCAGAATGAAAGATCAGTTTCTATTTTCTATAAATGATCTAGTTTCTCCTATTTTGTTACAGCTGCACAAACCTACTAAAATGAAACATTTCTCCATGCTACTCGTTGCAATTTTTAATTGTAAAATTATTTGTCTACCTGTTTATCTTTTCTCTCCTTAAGAAGGCTAGACATTTCTGAAATCAGAGTACCTTTCTGGGTCTAGTGTAATAGGAGGATAGAAGGTTTCTTATGTAACTTCCATGTGTTTCAGCAGAGTTTCAGTGCATCATTAAGCCTTCTGTGGGTGCTATTGAACATGGACCTCCTGTGAGGATGCATCATGCAAACTGGGGCCACAACAGTTTTCACTTGTGTGTGATGAGTGACCACATGAGCTATTAAAGGAAATCATGCCCTAAAACTATGATGAGTCATTGTTCTCTAAATGTCTGCTTCCTCTATCAGAGTCTTACAAACAATAAGTAAAAATGCGATTCTTTATAGCTTTCTGGTAAGCTAATTTTCTTAAAGCCATTTAAAAGCTAAACATTTTTCATCTTGAAACCAGAGATAACTTCAATTTACACTAACATCATGAAAAATTCAAAGCCAAAGGACCCAGGTTCCATTCCCGGGGACCCACATAAGCCAGATATATAAGATGGCACATGAATCTGGTGTTCATTTGCAGTGGCAAGAGGCCCTAACTTACTCTCTATCTGTCTCTCCCCCCCCCCCACTTCCTCCCTCCATCTCTCAAATAAATATGTAAATAAATAAATAAAATATCCAAATAATGCAAAGTTAGATACAGTAAATGATCCCCTCCTCCTCTTCCTTCTCTTCTTCTTTCTCCTCCTTCTTCTTGACATGAAGGTCTCCCTCTATAGACTAGGCTGGCTTGGAATTCATTATGTAGTACAAACTCAAACTTGCTGCAATCCTTGTGCAATTGGCTCAGCATCCTAAGAGCTGAGGATCACAGGCATTAACCAACATGCCTTGCTGGCAAATGATTTTCTTAAGCTCCTATGACCAATCCTAAAATGGATTTGCCTACAATATTAGTTAGATGTAATTGCATTAATAAAAAATGCTATCATCCCAGGCTGGAGAAATTGCTCAGTGGTTAAGGCCCTTACCTGCAAAGTCTAAGGACTCAGGTTTGATTCCCTAATACCCACATAAAGTCAGATGCACAAAGTGCAAATGCATTTAGAGTCTGTTTACAGTGGCTAGAGACTCTGGTGTGTTCATTACTTTTCTCTGTCTCTCTTCTCTCTATCTCTCTCTGCTTGCAAATAAAGTGTATTTTCCAAAAAAAAAAAAAATTATCTTTCCTCTGGTTAACATTAGGATTGATATTGATGTGTTAACAGACCAAGAGCTCTCAGTATTTATAACGTATTTGGAAGCAAGTTATTTTAAACTTTTATACTCCTAATATATCTTGAGCTTTTCTAATTAAGAAACTCATTAAATGTAATTACTTAAATTGTGTATAAAACTTCAAGCTGTTAAAATGATATTGAGTCTCATAGAAAAGTTTCACTTGTAATTTGGTATAACTTTGGTAAAATATATATACATATATATATATATTAAAGGAAAACAATGCAGTCTTTACTTGTACCATAAAAATAGGTGGCATTCCAAATAATTGCCTTTTGAAACAAAGAGGAATTCTTCTCCATTCTGATTAGTTGGTATTCTAACTCAGAGATTTTCAGCTTCACTCTGACTGAAGCCATATCACAATGCTATAGCAATATTATAAAGACAATAGCTGCTTTGTTATACTTGCTTTGTCATGCTTTATAAGAAAATATTTCTTTAGTAAGCTTAAGATTTTATTAATGTGTCCATGGTTTCTGAAATACATATATATTATGTTAAGATATATGTTTATAATATAAAAGGACAGATGATAAGCTGGGAAGTAAAGCAGCTGGCATTTGGTTAAAACTTAGGAGGTTAATTTTCTTTATAGCCCAGTCAAATGTCAATTCAGCTCTTGCAAGTAAGGGCAAAATCCTCACTGTGTGTCTTACATGCACTATCTGTAAGAATCTTTTTAGAGTAAGTAATAATTAGACTTTAGTTGTGGGATTTTTCTAGGGAACTCCAGACTGGTGCACCCCATTGTGCATCTGGCTAACATGGGTCCTGGGGAATTGAACCTTGAATCAGGGTCCTTAGGCTTCACTGGAAAGTAATTAACTGCTAAGCCATCTCTCCAGCCCAAGGAATGATTTTAATAGTACAAAATTATGAACACACCAGACTTTGAGTTCTTTGGTTGTTCTGACATTGCCTTTCAGTATCAGATCACATCCATCATGAATATCAGGCAGGAATTGAAATTAGTATTCATAAATGGGGATCTTAAAAGAGAAGATGCTTGTTTCTGTTAGAATTGTGTCAATTCTGTGAACAAACCATTTATCTGTGCTATTGATTCTAAATGATAAAGGAAAATTGCATGTAATCAAGTATAGGAGGAATGAGAACTGGTTAGTTGTTGAACAGAAGTTATAAAAACCATAAAGACAAATGCTGTACAAGGCTCAGTAAGAAAATCACATCTCACTGGGTGCGGTGGAGCATGCCTTTAATCCCAACGCTTGGATGGCAGAGGTAGGAGGATCACCAGAGTTCAAGGCCACCCTGAGACTATGTAGTAAATTCCTGGTCATGCTGGGCTAGAAGGAAACCTTGCCTTGAAAAACCAAAGGGGGTGGGGGAGTGGGAAGAGAAAAAGAAAATCACATCTTGTCTCTGCTCAACTCAGGCCTGCTATTATAGACATGAATAACCACACCTAACTTTTTTATGTGGATGCTGGGATTGACCCCAGGTGCACTTTACTCGCTGAGCCATCTCCCCAGCCATGGGACTTAACTATTTTGATAAAAATCTTTTGGAAAACAGAAACTTCTACTTTTTCATTCTGGAATCTAAATTCAGAAGAGGTTCATTTGGAAAACAATTGCACCTCAGTCAACCTGCAGCAACCAGGTAATCCTTTGAGCTTGGAAAATGGGGTCTCTAGAACTCTTTGAGCTTCTGGGACAAGATATCCACTGAGCCCAAGGGAACTTGGAAAATTGTGCAAGAGAGGATGGCTGCTAAATTAAGTCGCCACTTCTTATTTTTTATTCAATATAGATAGCCAAACTAACCCTTAAGAATATGCTAGCTTTTACAATTTATAATAGATTATGAAAAACAAGCCCTGAAGTTAACATTCTAGAAAGTTGATTTTTAATTTGCCCATGACTTTCTGGCTTGTACTAGCTGGACTCCTCAAAGATTGTGCCATCACATTAAATATGCACATCTCAAATGTGAAGATAAACTACTGCTTTTTCCATGTTGATCAAATCACACTTTATTTAGAAATACTTGTTGAAACATTTGGGCAAAATATCCCTGGTTTTCTTTTCTTTACTTTATTGAAGTAGGGTCTTGCTCCAGCCCATGATGACCTGGAATTCACTATGTAGTCTCAGCCTGGCCTCAAACTCACAGCAATCCTACCTTAGCCTCCACAGAGCTGGCATTAAAGGCTTGTGCCACCACATCTGGCCATGGTTTTCTTTCTTTGGAGGCAGAATCTCACTCTAACTCAGGCAGATCTGGAACTCACTCTGTCACCTAATCTAGCCTCAAATTCACAGATACTCCTCTCTGTGTCTCCTGAGCACTGAGATTAGAGGCATAAACTACCACACCCATCTTTTTCTTCTGATTTTAATTCTATATTCCCAAACTGGCTTACACTATGACCATAATGTTAATTCCAGCAGAACTAACATGAGGCCCAGACTACTGACTTACATCTCTCTCCTGACCTATAAACTGATTCAACTATCAACTACCAGCATGTTACAACTAAACCTATTTCATTGTTGTTGACTAAAACAAAACAAAACAAAATGCTACCTGACTTCAGAACCTGCCATCATGACATGTCTTCCTGTTGTACTGCTAAGTTTAGTTGCCCAGGGGTGCTGCTTTTCACATAGCTTTCATATGACTGCTCTCTCCCATCTTCTGTCACCTGAGTTCAAATCTTCTCAGACTACTAGATAAGTATTATTTTTCATGAAGTAATTGAGAATCCATGCCTCAATATATTATACAGTATCATGTGTCATGGAGATTCCTTTGTCTAGAAAGATCGATGTTTATATCATTTTTGAGGAATGGCATTATTTCTACTAAGAAAAGACTAAAATATTGTTTTGATCATTATGTTATGAAAACAATATGACTCATAGTTAATAAAACATATGTGTATGTGTGTTAGTAATAAATATACTATAGGGCACATGGAAAGGAAATATAACTTTCAAAATAAATGTTTAATTTTAAAAGACTCATAGTAAATGAAGATGATCAAATTGATAATTGGTAATAAAATGTTTTGCTGCCAAATAAATAAATAACAAAAAGTAGATAAGACAAAGTGTGGCAACAAAAAAAATTTTCACTAGCTTAATGCTATTCATTTATCAATGTTGACTCAATTATATTTGAAGTTGAATCAATGTCTTAATGAGGAAGTACTGGAAAAGGAAATGAGAATCTTATATATACACTAAGTTTGTTTGATGTGCAAAGTGTTGCCTAGTAGCAGAAGATTTTTTTTATATTGACATGGTTCTTTTTTGTTTTTGAGATCGGCTCTTATGTAGTTGAGGCTGGCCTTAATCTTTCTGCTTCCATTTCTCAAGTACTTAGTATACAGGTATGCACATCATGCCTGTCTTAAACACAGTTCTAAAAGTGCATACTAAACCTAAACCTTATGCTTCCATTATCTACCTACTACCTTAGATAATTTCATTTAAATACTTCAGGTCTTAGATTATTTTTTTTCAGTTTTTTTTTTAATTTTTTTATTAACATTTTCCATGATTACAAAATATATCCCATGGTAATTCCCTCCCTCCCCACCCCCACACTTTCCCATTTGAAATTCCATTCTCCATCATATTACCTCCCCATTACAATCATTGTAATTACATATATACAATATCAGCCTATTAAGTATCCTCCTCCCTTCCTTTCTCTTCCCTTTATGTCACCTTTTTAACTTATTGGCCTCTGCTACTAAGTATTTTCATTCTCACACAGAAGCCCAATCATCTGTAGCTAGGATCCACATATGAGAGAGAACATGTGGTGCTTGGCTTTCTGGGCCTGGGTTATCTCACTTAGTACAATCCTTTCCAGATCCATCCATTTTTCTGCAAATTTCATAACTTCATTTTTCTTTACCGCTGAGTAGAACTCCATTGTATAAATGTGCCACATCTTCATTATCCACTCATCTGTTGAGGGACATCTAGGCTGGTTCCGTTTCCCACCTATTATAAATTGAGCAGCAATAAACATGGTAGAGCACGTACTTCTAAGGAAATGAGATGAGTCCTTTGGATATATGCCTAGGAGTGCCATAGCAGGGTCATATGGTAGATCAATCTTTAGCTGTTTTAGGAACCTCCACACTGTTTTCCACAATGGCTGGACCAGATTGCCTTCCCACCAGCAATGCAGAAGGGTTCCTCTTTTTCCACATCCCTGCCAACATTTATGATCATTTGTTTTCATGATTGTGGCCAATCTGACAGGAGTGAGATGGAATCTCAATGTAGTTTTAATCTGCATTTCCCTGATGACTAGTGACATAGAACATTTTTTTAGATGCTTATATGCCATTCGTATGTCTTCCTTTGACAATGCTCTATTTAGCTCCATAGCCCATTTTTTGATTGGCTTGTTTGATTCCGTATTATTTAACTTTTTGAGTTCTTTATATATCCTAGATATTAATCCTCTATCAGATATATAGCTGGCGAAGATATTTTCCCATTCTGTAGGTTGCCTCTTTGCTTTTTTTCACTGTGTCCTTTGCAGTGCAAAATCTTTGTAATTTCATGAGGTCCCAGTGATTAATCTGTGGTTTTATTGCCTGAGCAATTGGGGTTGTATTCAGAAAGTCTGCCAAGACCAATATGTTGAAGGGTTTTCCTTCTATTTCCTCTATCAGTTTCAGAGTTTCAGGTCTGATGTTAAGGTCTTTAATCCATTTGGACTTAATTCTTGTGCATGGCGAGAGAGAAGAATCTATTTTCATCCTTCTGCAGATATATATCCAGTTTTCAAAACACCATTTGCTGAAGAGGCTGTCTCTTCTTCAATGAGTATTTTTGGAATTTTTATCGAATATCAGGTGGCTATAGCTACTTGGGCTTCATCTCATTAGACGCAGAGAAAGCATTTGACAAAATCCAACATCCCTTCATGATAAAAGTCCTACAGAGACTGGGAATTGAAGGAACATATCTCAATATAATAAAGGCTATTTATGACAAGCCTACAGCCAACATATTACTAAATGGGGAAAAACTGGAAGCTTTCCCAGTAAAATGAGGAACAAGACAAGGGTGTCCACTGTCCCCAGTTTTATTTAATATAGTTTTGGAAGTCTTAGCCATAGCAATAAGGCAAGAGACACACATAAAAGGGATACAAATTGGAAAGGAAGAGATCAAGTTATCATTATTTGCAGATGTCATGATTCTATACATAAAAGGACCCTAAAGACTCTACTAGCAAACTGTTAGAGCTGATCAAAACCTACATCAATGTAGCAGTATACAAGATAAATACACAGAAATCAGTAGCCTTCATATATGCTAACAACAAACACACAGAGGATGAAATCAGAGAATCACTCCCATTCACAGTTGCATCAAAAAAAATAAATAAATAAAGTACCTTGGAATAAACCTAACCAAGGAAGTAAAGAATCTCTACAATGAGAACTTTAAAACACTCATGCGAGAAATTGCAGAAGACACTAGAAAGTGGAGAAACATCCCTTGTTCCTGGATTGGAAGAATCAATATTGTGAAAATGGCAATCTTACCTAAAGCAATCTACACATTTAATGCAATCCCTATCAAAATTCCATAGGCTTTCTTCATGGAAATAGAAAAAAACAATACAAAAATTCATTTGGAATCACAAAAAACCTTGAATATCTAAAATAATACTGAGCAACAAAAATGAGGCTGGTGGTATCACCATACCTGATTTTAACCTATACTACAGAGCCATAGTAACAAAAACAGCATGGTACTGGCACAAAAACAGACATGTAGATGAGTGGAACAGAATAGAGGACCCAGATGTAAGTCTTAGATTTTTTTTTTGTTCATTTTTTATGTATTTATTTGAGAGTGACAGACACAGGGAGAAAGACAGATAGAGGGAGAGAGATAGAATGGGCGCGCCAGGGCTTCCAGCCACTGCAAATGAACTCCAGACGCGTGCGCCCCCTTGTGCATCTGGCTAACGTGGGACCTGGGGAACCGAGCCTCGAAGCAGGGTCCTTAGGCTTCACAGGCAAGCGCTTAACCGCTAAGCCAACTCTTCAGCCCTTAGATTATTTTTATAAATAATGAATGATAGCTATGGCATAGGTTCAGAGATTTATTCAAAATATAATGATATTGAAACAAAAATATATTTAATTAGTTTTCAAACATTAAACCAATTTCTTTGGATTTAGATCAAAGTAGTAATTTCTTATACAAAAAATTACAAACTATAACTGAAGCAGGATACCAGAAAACTAGCTTTTATTAGGCAATTTCAGTTAGAAATTGAGGTCTAAAGAGAAACAGGAGATGCCACCCCACATGCCACTTCACCCTGGCACAAGACTGGAACTCTTGGCAGGAATGGAACTCATATCTTATTGAGACTGATCTATGGTCTAGCTCTCTATGTAAATAAAAGGGCCCAGGTAGGCTGGTTCTGGGATCCACCATCCAAATTTATGAACCAATTAGGTTTTCCCCATACATACCTGCGTCTGATGCTATAAAGGCTTCAGCTTTCTAGTCTCTACCTCTCTCTGGACACTACCCTCGGGGTGTGTGTGTGTATGTGTGTGTGTGTGTGTGTGTGTGTGTGTGTGTTGGGGGAATACTGTTTCTTTGTCTATATAGTTTTTCTGCTTGCCTCTGCTTTATAGTTTAGGGTAACTTCTCACCTTAATTACATGTGTGATTTTCTTCTGGTCTCTGAATCTAGTACGACATTTGTATTCTCTTTGTACTCTGAGATCTGCCATGTGGACGCTTTCTGTAACTCTAGGCCTATTACCTGTATAATTACTCTAAACTCAAGGTAACCATGAGTGTAACTCTCATTATATTTTTCTGTCTGCTATTCTGCATTAAGTCACTACCATTTGCCCTTGCAACTTTTGTCCATATAAAAACTCGGGATGGATGTTTTGGGTGTAGCTCTTGAGTATCCCTACACAAGCTCCTAGATTGTACTGTCCACATGCCAGCAGCTTTGGTCTAGTCTCTCTTTAAAGCCTCAGTTTCACTTAAATGAGTTTTGTGAATTCCAATCTATGTGCTTGCAGCTCTGCTCCAGTCTCTTTCTAAAAACCTCAGTTTCTCTTAGATGAACCTTATAAACTATACAGTGTTTCCACATGAGAGTGTTTGTTCCTAAGTCCCACAATTTGTGATTTCTCCCTTAAATACACCCTGAATTTGTGATTTTTTCCTAAATAAACTCAATAATTCATAATTTATACTTCTTGAGTTCCCCTTTATTTTAATTCTTTATTATAGATAGGACAGAACCCAAAATTTGAGGATCATAAATTCTTGGAGATCCTTCCTGAACCCTAAAATTCTGTAGCATAACCCAAATATTAAAGAGGAAAAGGTGACAGTTATAATTAGTTTTCATTTGCCTGAGACATAAAATATTTATTTTAATATATGTGCTCTTTTGTTTCTTCAGCATTCCGTCAAATAAGTATCATTATTAGCCCATCTTATAAATGAGAAAATGTAAATCTCATGAGGTGGTAAGTGGGGATACAGGATTGGTGTGTGGGTTTGTCATACTCCAGAGCTAGTCTATTAACCACTAAGTTTCTTGCCTTTCAAACTTTAAAATAATAAAGAATAGAAGTTTTCTGTTTAATAATAACTATATTAAATGTTATTCTTAAGTTATTTAGTAAAACTAGATAAATAACTTTAGTTTCCTCATGCAAGTGGACACAAAGGTACAGTTACTATTCCGTAGTGAATAGAAGCACATACCAGGGCTTAAATGAATAACAAAAGAAGTGAAAAGAAGTTCCATAGCCCATTTTTTAATTGGGTTGTTTGATTTCTTATTATTTAAGTTTTTGAGTTCTTTGTATATCCTAGATATTAATCCTCTATCAAATGTATGCCTGGCATAGATTTTCTCCCATTCTGTATGTTTCCTGTTTGCTCTGTTCACAGTAGATTTTGCCATACAAAAGCTTTGTAATTTCATGAGTCCCAGCAACTAGCTGTAGTTTTATTGCCTGAGCAATTGGGGTTATATTCAGAAAGTCTTTGCCAAGACCAATATGTTGAAGGGTTTCCCCTAATTTTTCTTCTAGCAGTTTCAGAGTTTCAGATCTGATATTAAGGTCTCTGATTCCTTGGGACTTAATTTTTTTTTAATTTAATTTATTAGTTTTCTTTTCAGTAAATACAGGCAGTTTGGTACCATTATTTAGGCTCATCTGTGATCTACCCCCTCCCATTAGACCCTCCTTATTATTGAAAATGGGTCGTGCATTGTGGAGTTAGCCCCCAGTTATTAGTATGATAAATGTCTCTGAAAATCATGACCCAACATGTAACTCTGACATTCTTTCCGCCCCCTCTTCCGCAAGATTTCCCTGAGCCATGTTGGGTTCATTTTTGGTCTGCTTCAGTGCTGAGGTGTTGGGGGCCTCTGAGGCTCTGGAGTTGATTTTTCTCTGCATTGATCTCCTTCCCTTTTGTGCTGGTATCCAGTTCACAGGAAAACATCACCCTTGCTTATTTCGCCAGTTGTCCTTAGTTTCAGTTGGGCCCCTTCTGAGGTATGTTGGGGCAGCTCTCTTCTTAGGATCTGCATCTATCTGGAAAAGAGAAGCAGATTCTCCAACGGAGAGTAAGTTAGCACCCAGAAAATTGAGATAACACTTACTTTTTTGATAGACAGTTTGATAGGTATAGGCCCTCTTATACCCCGTGATTGATGGTAGCTTGATATTGTAGAGTGGGCTTGTGTTTGGGTATGGTTCTGACTTGTTTCCCAGCTCCAGCTAAGGGTCTAGTACCACTGAGTGGATCAGTTAGCCAAATCAAGAGCAATTGATTCCTCACCATGGCTGTGTACCACTATTGCACTTGTGTGGGTATCACATCCGGTTAATTGTTGCTACTTAGGTTAAACAATGTGTTGCTTGGACAGATCTTGGTCACTTCCCCCAGTCGCCTATGTAGCGCCTTCTGGCACTAGACACGCTGACTGTCTGGGGACTGACTCTCTCCTGGCTTCCAGCCATGTCATTCCATTTTACGTGTCAGCTGCATATGGAGTCTTCAGCAATAGGGTCTTACCACTGGCCTTTGGTGGGTCATCAATTACTCTGACAGAAGTCTGTCATTGTTTTGGGAAACCTTGTAGGTTTCTCTGATCAAAAGCTCATTGTGGATTGTAGGCCCAAGCTGGAAGTGGGGGTTACATGTCAGTGTCCACTAAGAAATTGAGGAAAAAGATAACTAATATACAAGAGTTAGAGAGGAGAGACATAGAGGGGAGAGGGGGAGAAGGAGGGAGGGAAGATGTAGGAGATTTAGGTCACTCTTGATCCTACCCTCTCCAGTGTCTTGTGGTTCAGGTGTTTCCTGTAAGGGACTAGTGAAGATTCAGTCATTTGGTCTGTCTTTTAGGAAGTAGAATTTTATGGTACCATTGCCGTTTGGGTCCGGATTACTGTTTTCCACCCTTTGATTCCCTCCCCGCCCTCCCATCCATCTTATTGTCTAGTCCATGAGGTACTTGCTGGGTATGTAAGGCATCTTGGGCAAATTCAGGTTAAGTGTTGCAGATGAGTGAGACTATGTGTCGATTTTTTTTCTGTGATTGGGTAAGTTCGCTGAGAATGATCTGTTCCAGGTTCAACCATTTTTCCTCAAATTTCTTTATGTCATTTTTTCTTACTGCTGTATAGAATTCCATTGTGTAGATATACCACATCTTTGTTATCCATTCTTCTAATGATGGACATCTGGGTTGATTCCAGCTTTTAGCTATTACGAATTGAGCTGCTACAAACATGGTTGAGCAAATCTCTCTGGCTTTTGGTTTGAAGGTTTTAGGGTACATGCCCAGTAATGGTATAACTGGGTCTGTTGGTATTTCTATAGTCATCTTCTTCAGGAGTCTCCATATTGCTTTCCAAAGTGGTTCTACCATCCTGCATTCCCACCAACAGTGAATGAGTGTCCCTGCTTCTCCACATCCTCGTCAGCATTTATTTTCATTTGACCTTTTGATGTTGGCTATCCTTATTGGGATAAGGTGGAATCTCATAGTTGTTTTAATTTGCATTTCTCTGATGATTAGGGATGATGAACATTTTCTTAGGTGTGTGTTTGCCATTTGTATCTCTTCCTCTGTGAATTGCCTGTTTAACTCTGTGCCCCATTTTGTGAGTGGGGTATTTGTCTTCTTATTGTTTAGACTTTTGAGTTCTTTGTAAATTCTAGAGATAAGGCCTCTATCAGTTGGATAACCTGCAAATATTTTCTCCCACTCTGTGGGTATTCTATTGGCTTTGTTTATTATATGCTTGTCTGTAAAGAAACTCTTCAGCTTCATATGATCCCAATGGTTGAGTGACTGTTTAAGAACTTGAGCCACTGGGGTTTTATTCAGGAAGTCTTTTTCCATTCCTATATCATGGAAAGTACTTCCTAAATTTTCTTCCAGTAGTTTTCGAGTTTCTGGTCTTATGTTGAGGTCTTTGATCCATTTGGATTTGAGTGTTGTGCATTGTGAAATGTGTGGATCAAGTTTTAGTTTCCTGCATGTGGTTATCCAGTTTGTCCAGCACCATTTGTTTAAGATGCTATCTTTTTTCAAGTCTATATTGTTTGGGCCTTTGTCGAATATCAAGTAGCTATAGTTGCTTGGCCCAAAATCCGGGTCCTCAAGTCTATTCCATTGGTCTATACTCCTGTTTTTATGCCAGTACCATGCTGTTTTTATTACTATGGCTTTGTAGTATAACTTTAGATCAGGTATGGTGATGCCACCAGAGGTATTTCTTTTGCTGAGGATATGTTTGGATATGCGAGGCCTTCTGCCTTTCCATATGAAATTTGAGATCATTTTTTCTATGTCTGTGAAGAACATTGTAGGGATTTTAATTGGAATTGCGTTAAATCTATATATTGCCTTTGGTAGGATTGTCATCTTCACAATGTTAATTCTGCCTATCCAGGAGCATGGGAGGTCTTTCCATCGTTTCAAGTCCTCCTCAATTTCTTTTTTGAGAGTTTTTATATTTTCGTTGTATAGATCTTTTACTTCCTTGGTTAACGTTATTCCAAGGTATTTTATTTTATTTTTTGCTATTGAAAATGGGACTATGTCCTTTATTTCTTTTTCTGTGTCTTTGTCATTTGCATACTGAAATGCTCCTGATTTTTGTGCGTTGATTTTGTATCCTGCTACTTTGCTATAGGAGTTAATCACCTTCAGGAGTTTTGGGATGGAGTCTTTCGGGTCTCTTACATATACAATCATGTCATCAGCGAATAGAGCTAACTTAACTTCTTCCTTTCCAAATTGTATCCCTTTTATTTCCTTCTCCTGCCTTATTGCTTGGGCTAGGACTTCCAGGACTATATTGAAAAGCAGAGGTGAGAGAGGACATCCCTGTCTTGTTCCTGATCTCAATGGGAATTCCTCCAGTCTCTCTCCATTAAGAATTATTTGGGCCTTTGGAGCTTTGTATATTGCCTTTATTATATTAAGATGTGAACCGGCCATGCCGATTCTCTCCAATGTTTTGATCATGAAGTGATGTTGTATCTTGTCAAAGGCCTTCTCTGCATCTATCGAAATGATCATGTGATTTTTATGTTTAAGCTTGTTTATGTGGTGTATTACATTGACAGATTTTCGTATGTTGAACCACCCTTGTGTTCCTGGGATAAATCCCACTTGGTCAAGGTGGATAATGCTTTTGATGTGTTGTTGGATTCGGTTTGCGAGAATTTTGTTGAGGATCTTTGCGTCTATGTTCATTAGGGAAATAGGCCGATAGTTTTCTTTTCTTGTGGCGTCTCTGCCTGGTTTTGGGATTAGGGTGATACTAGCTTCATAGAAGGAGTTGGGTAGTTTTCCCTGTTCTTCAATTGTGTGGCACAGTTTTAGGAAGATTGGTTTGAGTTCTTCCATGAAGGTTTGATAAAATTCGGCTGGGAATCCATCTCTGTCCTGGACTCTTCTTTTTTGGGAGGTTTTTTATTACTTTTTCAATCTCCATGAGCGTGATGGGTTCATTGAGGTGGTTGATCTGCTCTGAGTTTAGCTTTGGTAGATGATATGCATCCAGGAATTTATCCATCTCCTCCACATTTTCCAGTTTTGTGGAGTAGAGGTTTTTGAAATAAGTCCTGATGATTCTGCCGATTTCACTGATATCTGTTGTAATCTCTCCTTTTTCATTTTGAATTTTGTTAATTTGGAGTCTCTCCTTTTTTTGCTTGATCAAATTGGCCAGAGGTTTGTCAATCTTGTTTATTTTTTCAAAGAACCAGCTCTTTGTTTTGTCAATTGCCTTAATTGTTTCCTTGGTTTCCAATTCATTAATTTCTGCTCTGATTTTAATTATTTCCTTCCTTCTGGAGCTCTTTGGGTTGGATTTTTCTTGTTTTTCCAATGCCTTTAGGTGGATGGTTAAGCTATTGATTTGGGATTTTTCTGTCTTTTTTATGAAGGCATTGAGTGCTATGAATTTTCCCCTGAGGACTGCCTTCATTGTGTCCCACAAGTTTTGGTATGATGTGTTCTCATTGTCATTCAATTCCAAGAATTTTGCAATTTCATTTTTTATTTCATCCACTATCCATTTATTGTTTAAGAGTGTGCTATTCAGTTTCCAGTTGCCATTGGGGCTCTTGTTGGTTTTTTTGTTGTTGATTTCTAGGAATATAGCATTATGATCTGATATCATGCAGGGAATTATGTTGATTTTCCTAAATATGTGGAGGCTATCTTTGTGACCCAGTATATGGTCTATTTTAGAGAATGTTCCATGGGCTGCTGAGAAGAATGTGTAGTCTGTGGATTTGGGGTGGAAAGTTCTATAGATGTCTGTTAGGTCTAAGTGCTCTATGGTTTTGTTGAGCTCTCTTACTTCCCTGTTGAGCTTCTGTTTGGATGATCTGTCTATTACTGATAATGGTGTGTTAAAGTCCCCAGCTATGATGGTGTTGGTGGTTATTTCTGTTTTATTGTCAAGTAGGTTTTGTTTTATGAACTGCGGTGCCCCTGTGTTTGGTGCATACAGATTTATGATTGTAATATCCTCTTGATGGATTGTTCCCTTTACAAGTAGGAAGTAGCCTTCTTTGTCTTTTTTGATTGTTTTTGGTTTGAAGTCAACTTTATCTGATATTAATATAGCTACACCTGCTTGTTTCTTATTCCCATTTGCTTGGAATATTGTTTTCCACCCTTTCACCCTGAGGAGGTTTCTGTCTTTAATGGTAAGGTGGGTTTCTTGAAGGCAGCAGATTGAGGGGTCTAATTTTTTGATCCACCCTATTAGCCTGTGTCTCTTGATGGGTGAATTAAGGCCATTAATGTTTAGGGTGCTGACTGTGAGATTTGATTTGATCCCTGTCATTTTGTGGTGGTAGAGGTGTGTTGGCATTTCCATGGAATTTTTTTTTTTTTTTTTGTATCTACTCTGGGTTTGATTGCTGTGATCTTCTTCTTGTAGGCATTTGTGTTTGGTTATTTGTTTCCTCTCTGTGGAGAATTTCCTGGAGTACTTTCTGTAGGTTTGGTTTTGTGTTCATATAATTGTAAAGCTGAGTTTTATCATGGAAAGTTTTCCTTTCACCATCTATTATAAGGGAGACTTTTGCTGGGTAGAGTAGTTTAGGTTGAAAGCCATAGTTTCTTAGCGTTTGGAGAGTATCATTCCAGGCCCTTCTAGCTTTCAGGGTTTCCATTGAGAAGTCTGAAGTAATTCTGATGGGGTTTCCTTTGAAAGTGGTGTGCTGTTTTTCCCTAGCTGCTTTTAGGATTTTTTCCTTGGTGTCAATGTTTAGAGTCTTAATGATAATATGCCTTGGGGAGTTTCTCCTTTGGTCTAGTCGATTAGGAGTTCTGTTTGCTTCTTGAATCTTGATGGGCCTTTCTTTTAAGAGACGGGGGAAGTTTTCTTCAATTATTGTGTTAAATAAGTTCTCCATACCTTTGGTCTGAAATTCTTCTCCTTCTGGTATTCCAATGATTCTGATATTAGGACGTTTAAGTGTATCCCACAATTCTCTCATGTTCTGTTCACAGGAACTTTTGAACTTACTGAAATTTTTGGACTCTCGAACTGTTTCTTCCATTCTGTCTTCCAGATCAGAATTTCTATCTTCCACTTCACTGACTCTATTCTTGAGAGCCTCTAGTGAGTTTTGGACTTGTTCAATTAAGTTTGCATTTTCTACTACTTTCCTATGTATCACTTCCATCGCTTTGTCCAGCTCCCTTTTTGTCTCATTTTCTGATTTTCTTGCTGATTCTTGGAAATCATCCTTGCATTTCTTTATGTTTTCATTTAGTGTGGCCAGCTGATTTTTAAGGTCCTCTTTTTTTTCATTCTCCCTCAACTCTCTTAGCTCTCTTTGAATTCCTTCCAGTGTCTTATCATATTGCTCTAGCTTAGTGATGGTAGCATCCATATGATTATCTATCCTTTGTAGCTTTCCTGTCAGATCTAGCAGTAGTTTGGTCAGGGTTGCATTGTTCATTGCTTCCACTTGATGTTCTGATCCTAAACACTCTTCTATGTTTTGGTTAGTTGTGATCCTTGTTGGACTGGGTGATCTGTCTGGATTTACTTCCATTTTATTTTTCGTGTTATTTCTTTTGCGCTGTGGTCTACCCATGTCAGTGTATGGGCAGGTAGGTGGGTGGAGCAGCCTGGGATCTAGCTTAATGCAAATCCAAGGCAGCCTGGGGCAGTTGTAAGCAGCCTGGGTTTTTGCTCACTCTTGCCAAAGCCGCCTACCTATAGCCTGACAGGGGCACCAAAGTTGCCTGAATTCTCACCCAGTAATGCACCTAAGCTGCCTGCCTTTGAGCTTGAAAAGGGACTGAGGTAGCAAGCCCTGAAGGTGCCTAGATTCTGGCTGGGTACACTGGGGTCTGTAAACCGTCTGTGCTCTTCCGCCTTAGGGGAGTGGGGGATGGGTGGCGATGTACAGGTAGGGGATGGCACCTGCGCTGGCGCTAGTGACTCAGTGTGGACTTATGTGGCTCTTGCTGTGGGACTGGGCCCACTGCACGTGCAATTGTAGTGCAGAGGCAGATGATGTGGGTACAGAATCAGGACACAGCAGAAACTGACCGGCGGCAAGTGATGTGAGAACAGCAGGGCGTGAGGGGGGGGGGAGCTAGGAGCGTGGGGCGCTGTGGGATACCGTGGGGTGCTCTGGACTCGCAGGGGGGGAGAGGGCGGATCGCGCGGGGGAGGGGGCTGAGGGGGTCCAGGGGGTCGCGGGTAGCGCAGGGGGCGTGGAGCCCGCTGAGGTAAGATGGAGTGCTGGATGCTGTGGGATGCTGCGGGGCAGTCTGGACGCGCGGCGGGGGTGGGGTGCACTGGGGGGGGCTCGAGGAGCGCGGGGGTGGGCCGCGGGGAGTCTCGGGGCACGCAGGGGGATCGGGGCACACCTGGGCGCCCGGGCGCTGGACGCTGCGGGGCGCTTTGAGCGCCCCTGTCGAGTGTGGGTAGGGAGCGTTGGGCGTGCTGGGGGGGGGAGGCGGGGTCGGGGCGCGCGGGGGGGGGCGTGGGGGTCTCAGGGTGCGCGGGGGGCGCGGGGGTGCGGGGCACGCCTGGGCGCCCGGGGCGCGGGGCACTTGGGGCGTGCCTGCTGTGTGTGGATAGAGAGCACGGAACGCGCGGGGGGTGGGGCGCGCGGGAGGGTGGGGCGGGTGTGGGGTGGTCTCGAGGCATGCAGGGGTGGGGCGCAGGGGTCTTGGGCGTGCGGGGGCGCGGGGCAGGCCTGGGTGCCCGGGGCGCGGGAAGCCTTGGTTCGCTTGGGCTGCGTCTGCCGTGTGTGGATAGGGAGCGTGGGGCGCGCTGGGGGGGGAGGGGCGTGCTGGGGGGTGCGGGGGGTGCGGCGGGTGTGGGGCACGGGGGTTGTGGGGTGCGCTGGGCCGCCGGGGCACGTGGGGCTTGGTGTGCACGGGGCGCCGGGCCGCTGGGCGCGGGGCCGCGCCCGATGCAGTTATTCGCGGCGGGCGGGGTGGCGGGGCGTGGGTCGCGGGGGTGTGTGCTTCCCTCTTTTATCCCAATCTGTGCCCTCCCTCTTCAGAAAGTTCCTAATTTCCCTTGAATACTTGCCTTTTTTTCCCTCGTTGTTTGTAGTGCAGCTAGGCGGTCGCCATCTTGACCGGAAGCCGGGACTTAATTTTTGTGCATATAGAAAGATAGATATTTCCAAAGAGCCTGTCTTTTCCCCCAATGAGTATTTTTGTCAAATATCAGGTGGCTATAGCCATGTAGACTGACATCTGCATCCTTTATTCTGTTGCATTGATCTACCTGTCTTTTTTTTTTTTTTTTTGCCAGCACCATTAGGCTTTTTTTTTACTATGGCTCTGTAATATAGATTAAAATTAGGCATGGTAATATCACCAGCCTTATTTTTGTTGCTCAAACTTGTTTTAGATATTAGATATTTTTTGTGCTGCCAAATGAATTTTTTGAATGTTTTTTCTGTTTCCATGAAGAATGCCCTTGGCATTTTGATGGGGATTATGTATAGAATCATGCCCTCTACAAATAATGATAACTTGATCTCTTCTGTTCCAATTTGTACCCCTTATATGTGTGTCTCTTGCCTTATTGCTATGACTAAGACTCCCAGTACTATATTAAATAAAAGTGGGGACAGTGGATACCCTTTTCTTGTTCCTGATTTTAGTGGAAAAGCTATGGGCTATGGAAATATATAGAGTTCTCAAAAGAAGAAATACAGATGGCATGTAGACATCTAAAAAAAAAGTCCTATATCCCTAGTCATTGGGGAAATTCAGATTAAAACTACATTGAGATTCCATCTCACTCCTGTCAGATTGGCTACCATCATGAAAACAAATGACCATAAATCTACCATATGACCCAGCTATACCACTCCTAGACATATATCCTAAAGACTCATCTCATTACCTTAGAGATACTTGCTCAACCATGTTTATTGCTGCTGTATTCATAACAGCTATGAAATGGAACTAGCCTAGATGTTCCTCAACTGATGAGTAAATGGAGTTCTACAGAGTGATAAAGAAAAATGAAGTTATGAAATTTGCAGGAAAATGGATCGATCTGGAGAGGATTATACTAAGTGAGGTGACCCAGGCCCAGAAAGCCAAATGTCACATGCTCTCTCTCATATGTGAATCCTAGCTACAAATGATTAGACTTGTATGTGAGTAGGAAGAAAACTCAGTAGCAGAGGCTATTAAGCTAGAAAAGAGATATAAAGGGGATAGAAATGGAGGGAGGGGAAATTAATAGGATAATATTGTACATATGTAAGTAGAAGAACAGATTAATGGGGGTGTAAAGGCCTAAGTGAGGTCAGCGGAAGACATTGAATAAAGGAAAGGTAGAGGGAGAGCCAATCGAAATATAAGAGGATATAAATAAGTCATATGGAAACCTACATTTTTGGACAATGGAACACTCAGAAGCCATATATTGTTACTAGAAAATTTTCAGTGACAAGGATGGGATATCTTCCAGTGAGTTGTTGGCCAGGGAGGTTCCTGATCCCCCCCCCCCACCACCACCACCAATTACAGGCCATTGCTGAGGCCCTTGGTTTCCCACCATGAATAAATGACTAGACCCTGTTGCTGAAGACTGCACACACTTGTACTGCAAGGTCACTGAGAAATCCTGCTGGAGCTGAGCTAAAAACTTCCTCCTAGCCTCTAATCCTAGCACTCGGAAGGCAAAGGTAGGAGGATTGCCATGAGTTTGAGGCCACCCTGAGACTACATAGTTAATTCCAGGTTAGCCTGAGCCAGAGTGATACCCTACCTCAAAAAAGAAACAAACAAAAAAAATGCTCCATGTGCACCAGCTAACAGAAAATTGGAAAAAGTAATATTGCATGCAGTTCATTGGGAAGTAGAGAAAACATCAGTGAAGATATACCACAGCCAGGTCAAATAAGCCAACAGGTGCAATAGTGGCACATCCTTTATGGGGGAAACTAACTGCCCTCTAATCTGACTGCAGGCCTACTCCATGGGAGAGTATACATCCCTGATACTGAAAACCTACAACAGGGGCAGTCATGAGCCCTAGAGGTGTAAAGTCTGCTGGTGTCTAGCTGAATGTATATATTCTGTTCACTAAACCTCCTAGTAAGCACTTCTCTTAATGTTCATAGCCATATATTAATACTACTCTTACTTTTGGCTAGAGGAGCTTCTCTTTTCAGATGGCAGTGACCTGGGGATGACTCAAAAGGCACCATGGTGCTGAGAATAAGTGACAGAGGAGTGCTCAGCACTGAAACATCTCTATCACATCTCCCAAGGCTCAGGGTGATTCAGTAATGAAGAGGGAGCAGAAAAAAATATAAGAACCAAAAAAAATGGTAGGACTCCTTACAATGTGCTCCTCCAGACACAGGATGGCCTGGATATCCATGACCTCACAGTGCCTGACACTACCTACCCAAGACCATCATAATAGAAGGAAAAGATCATGTCATCAAAGTAAAAGAGGCAGTGATTGAGAGGGGGTGGGGATATGGTGGAGAGTAGAGTTTTTAAGTAGGGGGAGGAATGGAATTACAATGGGATATTGTTTACAATTATAGAAATGGTCAATAAAAATAATAAATTAAAAAAAATTAAAAATAAAGGGTGATTATTTTACCTTAATGTCCAGTATGTTGACATATTTGTTGACAAGATATCTTTTCATTTGCAAACCCATGCTAGCCCCATAAAGTAAACAGGAACAGCTGTGTGAGACTAGACCCTCGCTATGTCCTTGTTTTTGCCCATGAAGAGCAGGAGGCAGGGAATTTTCCAGAGTATAGATGGGTGGGGAAACTTTCCAGACTTGCCACAGTTCTATATCTTTAAAAAGGAATCATTTATTTTAATGTCATGAATCATGAGACACTTAGTAGTGTTTTTTTTTTTTTTTTTTTTCTACAGAACATATCCTCAAACAATAGTCTGGTTGCCTTCTTTGACAAAGCAGCACCTTAGTGAAGTATTTAGAAGAAGACTTCACTGGTTTTTTTTTTTTTCTTTTTGACTTTTGCTCAGCTGAAACAAAGGCCTCTGGATAAAGTAAAGAAGGGGGGACATGCTACACAAGAGCTGTGTACTGCTCTCAGGGAACCTACTCAGTACTGGTGGTTGTCAGGTACAGGTGTTTGAGGATATGTTTCCAATAAGAGATCAATTTAGAGGCCCTAAACAAACATATTTAAAATTAAGGATGTTAACTAGAAATGAAAAATTAGATAACTAATAATTGGGATAAAATATTCAAGGATTGGAGAGATGGCTTACTAGATAAGGCACTTGCCTATGAAGCCTAAGTACCCAGGTTTGATTCCTCATAATCTACATAAGCCAGATGCACAAGGAAGCACATGCATCTGGAGTTTGTTTAAAGTGTTAGAGGTCCTGGCACACCCATTCTCCCTCCATCTTTCCTTCTCTCAAATAAATAGATAAATAAAATATTTTTTAATATTCAAAATATCTTGACTTTGTAAGAGAAATTTTAATAGAGTTACTATTAAAATGGCAATGCTACATAGTATGTAATTAGGGATAAATGACAGTTTTAGTTCTTTAACTCAAATGCGAAAGTATTTGAAAATGTACAACAGAACTGATTACTATGTATGCTGGACACTTAAAGCAAGGTTGTAAAACATTATAAAATTTGCATTTTACAATAAAACAACTAAGCAGAACTTAAAATTTCTTTTATTTATTTATTTGCAAGAAGAGAGAGAGAATAAATAGGCACTCCAGGGCTTTCAGCCACTCCAAATGAACTCCAGATGCATGTGCTAATTTGTGCATCTTGCTTCACGTGGGTCCTGGGGAATCTAATCCATGTCCTTAAGCTTTGCAGGCTAGCACCTTACTGCTGAGCCATTGATTCAGCCCCAGAAATTTTAACTACATTAAGTTTGTCAGTAAATACTTTGTTAAAACATTAAAGTAAGTAAAATGGAATTCAGATTATTTCCTTTCAAAAAATTTACGGAAGGAGTTAGATAAATACTCTATTGCTAAAATATACCCCAGACCTCCAAAACTTTACTGAAGGACATGCATTAGTTTCATGTGTTTTAAATGAAAAACAGAACCTATATAACCCTTCTATTTCCATCTCCTAAAAATAAAGCATATGCTTTTAACACTCCAAGAATGCATTTTCTTCTCTACCATGGCTATGAAAATGAGATGGAATAGTACCATTTCCAAGTACTGAAAAGCAAGAATGGCTGTTGTGCAGGGTACATCCTGTACATTTAAGCTTGCTTAACAAGAAACACATATTTCTTTTCCTCAACTTCTTTTCCCTTGTGAACAAAGACATTGTACATCTCAAAGAAGCTTCCCTGGAGAAATAGTTCAATTCATGAAGTGCTTCACTTATAAGCATGATACCTGAGTTCAAATCCTAGCACTCACATAAAACACCCAAGCACAGTGGCATTAAATCATATTAGCATAGAGAAGTGTAGATAGGCGGACCTACAGGGCTCATTGGCCTGCCAGTCTACACTACTGGGTAAGCTCCAGGCCAATGAGAGAGACTTTGTTGCAAAGGAGGTAGAAAGCATACCTGAAGATGTGTGCACAGCTGTACACATATACACACACCCCACACACATCCAAAAATCTTTAATCCCCTCACATGGTCACTTATCATTGTCATCAATAATAAAACTTTCTCTACATCAACCCAGGAAAGTGGTCAGAAAGCCAATGGCAGGCATAAAGGACACAGAAGATCCATCTAATATTGTCAGGCACTTGAGCGAAGTTGAGTAAGTAATATTCCTTTGTGGGACTGGAGAGATGGTCAGCCAGTAAGAGAACTTGCCATGCAAGCATGAGGACCTGAGTCCAATTCCCAACACCCACATAAAAAGCTAGACATGGTCATGCATGTCTGTGATCTTAATCCTAAGGAGGAAGGACAGAGATACGAGGATCACTGTGGCTCACTAGTCAGTCAATCTGACCAAAGTGTGTATACTGAGTGTACACATATGCACAAAATAGTGCACTCACTATGCACAAACCAGGAAAACAGAAGTATTTCTTTGTTCATTTATTGAACCATATCCATGACAGCCCTGGAAACAACCATATCCTTGAACTTCTTAGCAGCAAACAATATGTTTCAGAAACTGTGTTAAATATTATATGGAAAGCAAATGTTTTCTACATGTCTGTTCTTTCTAAAAAAAGGCTTCTGTGTAATCCAGGGAGGTGTGATATATGTGGTTTGAGCTCTATATAATTTTTAACAACATTAAGTTTATTAAAATTTTACAGAGTTCTTAAACCATTAGTCATATTCAGTAGAAAGTCAATATATATTTTATGCTCATTTTCTTTGTTTACTTCTTACCACTAGAAGAAGAAAACATGTGCTCTCTATGTAACAGCCTATGTTTTACATGATATTCATAGTGTGTTAAGAGACTTGATACTCTGAGGGAGAGTTATGTGCTGAAATTGCTGAGTCTTGAGCCTTCTACCCAAGTGACTTGACTAGAATATGCTATGAACTTTTTAACTTAGTTAAACTCTGGGGACCTTGATTTCCTAGTCTCTTAAAGTTTTATAAACAGTTTATATTTTAATAACTACAAGGAAAATGGAGTAAATGCTTACCAAATATTAATAGTAATATGAACTTGCCAAATGTCTTTTACAATCCAATAAAAACAGCCATGAAAATTATAACCCCCAGTAGCAAGGTGCTGGTCAGGAAACTCCCTTCTTTCATTCTCTGACTTTTTTTTAAATATTGTTTCTTCCATGCTGGTAGGGAGGCTAAACTCTGGACAACTCAGACTTTTAATGTAAGAAATGTGAGAAAAGCATCACGTTTCTAGAAAGTGGGCAAACCATTGCTTGAGTATCATAATGAGAGGTAGTCAATATGCATCCATCTGTTCATATGGCGGTATTGTCTGTGCTCTGGACACAATTGTTCTATTGAACTGTTAGATCTTGGGGATAAAAAGGAAAGGTTTTCTCTCATTAAAGTTTTTTTTAATATAGTTTTAAAGTTGTTCTTTCAAAATATTATAGCAGTTCAAAAATATTTTAAAACTTAGATATATTAAGGCATGTTTAATGATTTTATTTATGCCCCACATTAATGTATTGTACTTTTTTGCTATTTAATTTTTTTATGAATTCGTTTTGTCTTCAGCAAATACAGTCAGTTTGGTGCCATTATTAGGCTCATCCATGACCTACCCCCTCCCCTTGACCCCTCCTTATTGAGGTCTATGGGTCATGCATTGTGGAGTTAGCCCACAGTTATGGGTAAGATAAATGGCTCTGATGTTCTTTTTGCCCCCTCTTCCACAAAATTTCCCTGAGCCATGTTGGGTTCATGTTTGGTCTGTTTCGGTGATGAGGTATTGGGGGCCTCTGGGTCTCTGGCTCTCTGATTTGGTAGGAGTTGATTTTTCTCTGTGTTGATCTCCTTCCCCCTGTGCTGGTATCCCATTCACCAGGAAAACAGCACCCTTGCTTGTTTCACCAATTGTTCTTATTTTCAGCCTGGGCCCTTTTCAGGTATGATGGGGTGGCTCTCTTGTTAGGATCTACATCTATCTGAAAAAGAGAAGCAGATTCTCTAACGGAGAGTAAGTTAGCACCAGGACAAATGAGGTAACCCTTACTTTTTTTGATAGAGAATTTAATAGGTGCAGGCCCTCTTTTAGCCCATGATTGATGGTAGCTTGATAAAGGACAGTGGGCTTTGGATATAGTTCTGACTTGTTTCCCAGCTCCAGATATGGGTCCATACCACTGAGGGGATCAGTTAGCCAAATCAAGAGCAGTTGGCTCCCCAACATGGCTGTGTGCCACTATTGCACTTGTGTGGGCATCACAACAGGTTATTTGCTGCTAAGTAGGTTAGACCATGAGTTGCTTGGACAGATTTTGGTCTTTTTCCCCCAGTCGCCCATGTAGCACCTTCTGTCACTAGATGCACTGACTGTCTGTGGACTGACTCTCTTCTAGCTTCCAGCCATGCCATTCCATTTTACGTGCCAACCACATAAGGTGTCTTCAGCAGTAGGGTCTTATCACTAACTTTTGGTGGGTCATCAAGTGCTCTGACAGAAATCTGTCTTTCTTTTAGGAAACCTTGTAGGTCTCTCTGATCAAAAGCTCATTGTGGATGATAGTCACATGCTGGTACTGGGAGTTACAGGTCAGTGCCCACTAAGAAAAGGAGGAAAAAGATAACTAATATACAAGAGCTATAGAGAAGAGAGAGAAAGAGAGAGAGAGAGAGAGAAAGGGAGAGAGAGAGAGAGGGAGGGAGGGAGAGGGTAGGCTGTAGAAGCTGTAGAAGATTAAGGTTAGTCTTCATCATACCCTCTCCATTTTCTTGTGGTTCAGGGGTTCCCTCTAAGTGCCTGGTGAAGGTTCAGCCATTCTTTTAATAGAAGAAATCTCACCAATAGCTCTTTCAAATTTGATTTAGTTTCAGCAGCATACTGCACTTATTTGCTAGGTCTGCGCCTGCAAAGCTAAACCATGGAGGACTTAGCTAGTGAGGGGATTAAGAATCTAGGGCTGGGTGGGGTGATGCACACCTTTAATTACAGCTCTTGGGAAGCTGAGGTAGGAGGATTTCTGAGAATTCAAGTCCAGTTAGGACTATAGAGTAAGTTTCAGGTCTGCCTGTGCTAAGGTGAGACCCTTCCTCAAAAACCAAACAAAATAAATATAGAAAAGCCATCCCAAAATGTTGTTAACTCTGTCTTAAGAAATAGCAAGGTTATGGAAACTCTAACTTTGTTCTACTTTGTAAAAGCAGAAAACAGTAAATAAAAATCCCACATGAATAGTTCTGTTCTACACGAGAAAGAAAGAACTGGGTGGTTTTTTTTTTTCTTTTCTTTTTTTTAATCAAGTGTTGAAAGGGGGGTTGGACAAACAAAACTCTTTTTCACCATCGCTCATCTCCCTTGTCAACCATCTACCCCCTCAGCAGTGGGATTGCAAGGTGTCTTCCTTGTCCCATTTTCACAATGTACTACTTTGTCTAATTTTAAACTATAAGCACTCCAAAATCAGACTGCGTCTGTGGTCCTCATTTCCATATGAATGCTCTAGGTCATAATCATGTACTCTGCATTTGTAACATTTAATCCATCGCTAAAAAATCTACTAGTCTTCCTAAAATGTAATGTCTAAACTGGTTTGTGTGCTTCTCTGAAACACCATTTAATGACCACCTCACCTCCCCCACACAAGCTGGCCATCCAGCTCTCATCATCCCTTTCTTTGCTTCACAGCCCACAGCCTAATCCACATGTGTTCTTTTGGGTATGTCCATGTGTCCATGCATACTGTCCCTTCTTCAAATCAGGGAGGACAAATGCTTTCCTGTTTTTGTTTGTTTGTTTTGTTGTTGTTGTTTTGCTTTTGTTTTGTTGAGGTAGGTTCTCGCTTTTGCCTAGGCTGACCTGGAATTCACTCAGTAGTCTCATGGTAGCCTTGAACTCATGACAATCTTCCTACTTTTGCTTACCAAATGCTGGTAAAGGCATGCGCCACCACACCTGGCTGCTCTTCTGTTTTTATCACTGTGTAATTCTTGATGTCATAAGCCATGTCTTCACATAATACAGTCTCAGTGGTCTCTATGGGCCTGTGGTGGTTTGGTTCAGGTGTCCCCCATAAACTTAAGTGTTCTGAATGCTAGGTTCCCAGCTGATGGAAATTTGGGAATTAATGCCTCCTGGAGGCAGTTGTTGTTGGGGGCGGGCTTATGGGTGTTATAGCCAGTTTCCCTTGCCAGTGTTATGGCACACTCTCCTGCTCATGTTGTCTGCCTAATGCTGGCCAGGAGGTGATGTCCAACCTCTGGTCATGCTGTCATTTTCCCCTGCCTTCATGGAGCTTCCCCTCAAGTCTCTAAGTCATAAAAAAAAAAACCTTTTTTTCCCCCCACAAGCTGATCTTGGTCAGGTGATTTCTGCCAGCAATGCAAACCTGACTGCAATAGTAGATTTGGTGCAAACAGTGGTGTTGCTGCTAGACACCTGACTGTGTGGCTTTGGACTTTTGGAGCTGATTTTCAAGAGGAATGTGGAAGGATTTGAAATCTTGGCCTAAGGGACACCTTGCAGTGCTTCCAGCATAGCTCGATGAACTATTCTGGTCAGAGTTGAATGACCTGAATGAAGTGAGAACTATGGACTGTGAGTTTGGTTTATGAGGGTGAGGAAGAGCTTTGCCTTTACTGAGCTAGAAGCAGTTTGTTTGAGAGCTTGCTGTTATGCCTGTGTCCTAAGAAGTTGTGCATGGTTGCATTGCATAGAAATGGACTGTTGTGACTCCAGGTATATGGCACATAAACAAATTTTTTGGTGAAACTGTTACCTGTTCAGCTGCAATTGAGAGATTACAACAATTGAGATTTGGCCAGATGACCTGCATTGGAATGACAGAAAGGATGCAGTCATTTGAAGGGGCTTGAATGCTCAAGAAGTGTCCTGTTCTTCAAAGTCTGCTTTATTCCCAAATTGACACCCCACCTGGTATTATGGAGTAAAATACATGCAAGAAAGATGAGGTCATTAAATTTGTAACACAGTCTTGTGCTTTGGAAATGGCCGTGGGCAGTGGGTAGCAGTTTTGCTGGATTGTTTGAATGGAGCCCCAATGGAGCTGTGAGGATAAACCATGGGTAGCAGTGGAGACCCAGTGGAGTTGCTAGGAACACAAGATGGCTGCTTAGGAGAGCTGCCAGCCCTGGATGAAGTTTTCCCAGACTATGAGTAGCCTAGCTCAAGGGGTGGAACTAGAACTCCAAAGAAGTATAGGTCTTGGAGATTTGTCACTAACTAGAGCTGGACTTGGAGCTACAAAGTTTGATGTTTGACGAGTTGTTTTAAATCTTGTATTGGTTGAATATTTCTTTGTTATGTTCAGTGCCATCTTTTGCAGTATGAATTTATTTATTCTGTTCAATTATGGTTTTTTTTTCCTTTTATTTTTTCTATGTATGTATGTATTTATTTAGGTACTGCAGCTCAGTTAAAAGACCTTGGACAATGGAATGTTTGGACATCATTGGGATTGATAAAACCTATGGGGACTTTTAAAGTTGGACTGAATGCATTGCATTTTACATCATGGCTGGTTATCAGTTTATAGATGGTTATCAGTTTATGGGTGTCAGGGGCAGAATGTGGTGGTTTAATTCCAGTATCGCCCATCAACTTAGGTGTTCTGAGTGCTGGATTTGCAGCTGATAGAGACTTGGGAATTGATGCCTCCTGGAGGTAGTGTATTGTTGAGGGTGTGCTTGTGGGTTTTATAGCTAGTTTCCCCTTGCCAGTGTTTGGCACACCCTCCTGATGATGTTGTCCATCTGATGCTGGACAGGAGATGATGTCCACCCTCTGCTCATGCCATCATTTTCCCCTGCCATCATGGAGCTTCCCTTTGAGTCTATAAGCCAAAATAAGCCTCCTTTCACCAAAAACTTCTCTTGGTTGGTTGATTCCTTCCAGAAATGCAGACATGATTACTAGAGGTCCTTATATCTGCTTACAGTGACCAAGGTCAGTAAGAGTGGCCAAGGCCAGCTTAGTCAGGTCAGTAAAAGAAAGCCGGAAACATGGGGCTTCTGAAAGAAGCCCTTTTTGTTGGCCTCAAATCACATAGCATATGGGCAGTCCCTGTGACCTTGGCAATGGTTGTAAGGCTCACCATTGATGTAGCACTCTTGCTCATATTGCCACTTCCTCTGTGGCTTCATGTGGGCCCTGGCTGATGTCCAAGGGGTGGATATCTCCTCAGTTCTTGCTAATTTCTAAAAAAGAGAAAACATATTTTCCAATGGAGAGTGAGATCACTATGGTTAAATAGAATAAATGTTGTTAATTAAGAGAAATTTTGATGGGTGTAGCTGGTCTTTTGGCCAAAGACTAGTGAGAACTTCTCCATGGAATCAATGATTTTCATTTCCATAGGATTCTGATTCAGTTCCCACTTCCAACAATGGGTTCCTATGCACTGAGTGGACCTCATAGCCAATCAGAGAGCTATTGGTTACCAACCTAGGCTGGGTGCCACTATTACACAAGCATGTCCATCTTGGTAGGCTTGTTGCTATTGCATAGCAGTGTCCCTTGCTAGCCTACAAGTATGTTGGCCATTTTCCCCCAGCAACTCATGTAGCACTTTTTAGTACTCTATGGGCAGACCATCTGGAGACTGGCTTCCTTCCAGGTGCTAGCCAGATATCTCCTTGTTCTGTGTCAGCAGCATGTGATGTCTTTCACAGTAGAGTCTTTCCTTTTACCTCTCATGGGTAATCAAGTGGTTTGACATAAACTGGTCTTGTTTGGGGGACATATGACCAACATATCAGCAAGGGATTGTTAACTTATTTCTGGGAGTTACAGGCCAGAGCCAAATGCTTTAGTGTTAGGCTTTATCCCAGCCTCTCCAGGGCTCTTGTTATGAGGTGATCCCTCCATTCTCCTATTGAGAGTTATATATTTTAGTCTGTTGTCCAGGAGAATGGTTTCTATGATACCAATTTATTTTGAATTTAGTTCTGTATCTATCTCCCTCTGCCCTCTGGTTCCCCTTCACCAAAACACATTCATCCTTATTATCTGTCTCTCTACTTGCCTGGAAAGTAAGCCTGCAACTCAAGCTGATCTAGGTTAGGAACCACAGATGAGGAAGAACATTTTGCATTTTTCTTTCTGTGCTTGTGTGAGTTCACTCAGTATGATCCATTCTAAATCCATCCACGTTACTACAAATGTCATTGTATTATTTTTCCTTCCAGCTCTGTAGAATTCCATTATGTACATGTACCACATCTTCATTATCCACTTGTCCAATGATGGGCATCTGGGTTGATTCCAGTTCTTGGCTATTGTGAGTTTAGCAGCTATGAACATGGTTGAACAAATACTGCTACAATGAAGAGTGGAACCTTTAGTGGAGATGCCTACTAGAGGAGTAGCTAAGTCAGATGGTAATTCTATTGTCATTGCTTTTAGGATGCTCTGTATTGATTTCCATTGTTGTTTTGCAAGTTTGCACTTCCACCAGCAGTGAATGAGGGTAGCTCTTTCCCCACATCCTTGCCAACATGCATTGTCATTTGACTTTTTAATGATTTCCAACCTGACTGCAATAAGATGTAATCTCATAGTTTTAAATTGCATTTCTCTTGTGGCTAAAAATGTTGAACATATTCTTTAATAAGTATAAGCCATTTGTATTTCTTCCCTTGAGAGTTCCCTATTCAGTTCTCTGCCCCATTTTTGGAGTGGATTGGTTGAATTTTATTGTTTAGTTTTTGTTTAAGTTCTGTATAGATTCAATATATTAGACTCCTCTCAGTATTATAGCTGGTGAAGATTTTCTGTCATTCTGTGGGTAGTCTGTTGGCTCTGTTTGTGGTATGTTGCCCTGCATAAAAGCTTTTAGATTTATGAGATCCCACTGGATGAGTAATTATTTAATTTTCTGGGATGCTGATTTATTGATCAGGAAGTCTTTTCCTGCTCTTATATCCTAGAGAGTTCTATCTATTTTTTTCTTCCAAACAATTAAGAGTTTTAGGTCTAATGTTGAAATCTTTAGCCCATTTGTAGTTGACTATTGTGCATAGTGAAAGGAGTTGGTACAGTTTCATTTGTTTACATGTGGTTATCCAATTTGACCAACACCATTTATTGAACATGCTGTCTTTTCTCTAGGGTACTTTTCTGTTACCTTTGTCAAGAATCGAGTAGCTGTAGTTACTTGAAGTAAGGGCTAGGTCTTCAATTCGGTTCCATTGGTCTGTATGGCTGTTTTTATTCCCATATTGTGTTGTTTTGTTCCTGTGACTGTGATACCTTTTTGATATGGCAATATCTCCAGAGGTATTTCTTTGCCTTAGGATATTTTTGGGTATCTGAGACATTGTGCTAGTCTATATAAATCTTAAGATTTACTTTTTCCACCACTGTGAAAAATGATGCTGGGTTTTTATTGGTATTGCATTTGATTGGTACATTGCTTTTGGTAGGATTGCCATTTTTTCAATATTAACTTTACCTATCCAGAAACATGGAAGGTCTTTCCATCTTATCATGTCCTCCTCAATTTCTTTCTTGAGTATTTTTTGGTGTTCAGTATATAGGTCTTTCACATTCTGGGTCATTCGAATGGATTTGATTTTTTTTAGTGCCTATTGAAAACAGGACAACTTCACTAATTTATTTCTCTGTACATTTATCCTTTATGTATAGGAAGGCTACTGATTTGTGTATGTTGATTTTGTATCCCACCACTTTGCTGAAGGAATCACCTGTAAGAGTTTTGAGATGGAGGTTCTCAGGTCAGTTATAAAACTGGTAGTCTTTTAGGTCACTTAGGTATAGAGACATGTCATCTACAAATGTTTGACTTCATCCTTTCCAATTTGTACCCTTTTATATATTTCTCCTGTGTTATTTCTTGGTCTAGGATTTCTAGTACTATGTTGAAGAGCCTTGGTGAGACTGGATACCACTGTATTGTGCCCAGTATTTATGGGAACTCTTTGTGTTTTTCCAGGATTTGTATCTAGGTGTTTGTATATAGCCTTTATTATGTTGTAATATAAACCCTCCATGCCTAGTCTTTCTGAGGTTTTGATCATGAAGTGATGCTGTATTTTGTTGAAGGCCTTCTCTGCATCTGTTGAAATGACCATGTGGTTCTTGCGTTTAAAGTTATTTATGTGCTGTATTACATTAACTGATTTTTGTATGTTGAACCATCCCTGCATCCCTCAGATGAAGCCTGCTTGATAAGGTGGATAATGCTTTTGATGTGCTCTTGAATTATGTTTAGGAGGATTTTGTACAAGATTTTTATATCTAAGTTTCTCAGGGATAGAAGTCTATAATTTTTTTTTCTTATATCTCTCCCTGGTTTTGGTATTAGGGTTATGGTAGCTTTATAGAAGGAATTGGGGTGCATTACTTGTACTTGATTATGTGAAAAGATGTGAGATAAAGTAGTTTAAGTACCTTGATGAACATTTGGTAAAATTCAGTTGAAAATCAATCAGGTCCTGGACTTTTCCTTTGGGGGAGATTTTTGATTACATTTTCAATCCTGATGAACATAATAAGTTTGTTTAGGAGATTTATGTGTTTGGGACTTAGTTTTGGTAGGTGGTATATGTCTAGGAATTCATCTGTTTCTTCCATTATCCAATTTTGGGCAGTAGAGTACTTGGAAATATGTCCTGATGATTCTTCCAATTTCATTGATGTCTGTTGTGACTGCACCCTTTTCATTTTTAATTTTGTTAATTTGAGACTTCTCTTTGTTTCATTTGATCAGATTGGTCAGAGGTTTATGTCTTGTTTATTTTTTCAAAGAACCAGCTCTTAACTCCACCAGATTTTTTCAGTTGTTGTCTTAGTTTCTAATTCATTAATTTCTGCTCTTATTTATTTTCATGTAGAATTCTTAGGGGTGGATTGTTCTTGTTTTTCCAACATGGCATATGCCATGTATTTTTCTGTGTAGGGAAGTTAAGGGTAAATTGTGAACTTCAAAGATACCAAACAGAGACCAGGAGATTTGGAAGAGAAATAAGTAATGAAGAGGCTAATACCCATGATTATTCTGAGTTTAAAGAAATTACACAGTAGTAAGCCTAGAGTTGGTGAAAGTACCCACATGGTAGATCTGGAGTGTAAGGGAAGTATTCATGTGTGGATTCAGAGACCAAAGGAAAATCATACATGTAATCAAAGTGGGGAATTACTGTAAACCATAAAACAGAGATAAGCAGAAAAGTTAAGATCAGGAAACAATGTTATCATTTCCCCCAAGGGTGGGACGAGAGGCTAGACTCACATGTGTCCAAGCAGAGATGAGAAGGAATCCAGAGAGAATTATAGAGAGGTGGGGAGGAGTCCAAGCAGCTTCATAGTACCAGGTTCACATATGCAAGGGGAAGACCAGATTGGTTTGTAGATTTGGAGAGTGGACCCTAGGGCCAGCCCATCTGGACTGTCTATGTAGTTAGTGTTCTAGACTATGAGCAGCAAGGGTCACTTTAGATCAATCTTAATTTGACACAAGTTCCATTCCTGCCAAGAGTTCCATTCTTGTGCCAGGGCAAGGTGGCAAGTGGAGTGGCATTGCCTGGTTCTCTCTGGGTCTCAACCACTAACTGAAACTTCCTTAAAAATCTAGCTTTCTGTTATCCTTCATTAAGATGTCTGCATTCCCCCACTATGCTTGGGAGCCATTTGGAAATCTGGAGTTTATCTTCTGTTAGTGTACACAGGATAGCATTTCCTAACTAACAAGACCCCCAGCTGGAGTGGAGTCTAGTTGTTCAGGGACAAAAGACATGGTGGAAAGGAGAAAGTCTGAGAGAGAAGGGTCACTTTGGCACTCACCTACTTACAGATCTGGAAGCTACAGGCATTACATAGGAGCTCCTCTTCCAGTTCCTCTCTAAAGGCAGCACTGGGAGACAGGTTGAACTTAGCAATAAAAGAAACATGCATACTAATGTGTTTGGCTATTTGGAACTGGAATCCTTTTGTCACCAAGCATGAACAACAGTGACAGATAAGACAATCTCACTGACTTTTTTTTTAAATTTTTTAAAATATTTTCTATTTATTTATTTGAGAGCAACAGACACAGAGAGAAAGACAGATAGAGGGAGAGAGAGAGAATGGGCGCGCCAGGGCTTCCAGCCTCTGCAAACGAACTCCAGACGCATGTGCCCCCTTGTGCATCTGGCTAACGTGGGACCCAGGGAACTGAGCCTCGAACCGGGGTCCTTAGGCTTCACAGGCAAGCGCTTAACCGCTAAGCCATCTCTCCAGCCCCTCACTGACTTTTAAGGAGGGACTAAGGATCACTTTTCTAAACAAAACACTATAACCTATAAATGGTTTCTATCTTGAGAATTTGGGGGGTGGGCTTCTGTGTATTAGGAAAGGCCCTATAGTCAAGAAAGATCCGACTGCATGTCTTTAGCCAGTTGAGCACAAACAGACTGAACCAGCCAGAAATTGTAATTTCATGTTCAGCAAATGCTCTTACAAGGACATAAAGTCCTAAAAATAATTTAAAACAGGACTATTGAATATGTAAAAGGAACATGAATTTACCTGAAGTATTAACAAGGAAAGACTACAAAATATCATTTTGTTTTTGGTGGTTCAAGTTACCCAACACTCCACATACTAGGATTCTTTTTTTTATTTTTTTATTTTTTTGGTTTGTTTTTATTTATTTATTTGAGAGTGACAGACAGAGAATGACGCATAGAAAGAGAGAGAGAGAGTGGGTGCACCAGGGCCTCCAGCCACTGCAAAGGACCTCCAGATGTGTGCGACCCCTTGTGCATCTGGCTAACGTGGGTCCTGGGGAATCGAGCCTTGAACCGGGGTCCTTAGGCTTCTCAGGTAAGTACTTAACTGCTAAGCCATCTCTCCAGCCCCAGTACTAGGATTCTTATTCACCATCAGAATTCCAAGCAAGAGGGCAGAAAAATTTATCTATGGATGAACTTGTTTTGTTTGAACTTCTGTGTTTGTGAACTTAGCTATAGACACTCTTCCTTATGTATCACCCTTGTGAACCCACTAATGGTTTTTATTTATTATACAAACTGATTGGTTTCATGATGATATTTCCTATGTGTGTATGTTTGTGTTCTATGTGTGTATGTGGAGAGATGTGTGTGTGTCACTGTGCATTGATCATATTGGCCTCCCATCACCTCCCCTTGTCTCTCCTCCCACCAGCTGCCCCCTCATGGTGTCAGTTTACCTTTTGCTTTCATGTATGCATGTAGGCATCTATTTATATTTAAATCTAATCTATATCATATCTATATGTATATGTGTATGTTCGTATATATATAAATCATAATTAAATCTTTAATTTATTTGTAAGAGAAAATATGTTATTCTCCCCATCCATTCTCTTCTCTTATTTCCTCCTCCCTCTGGACTTATCTTTTTTTAATTGTTTTCTACTTTCATGTTATGCATGTGCGTATATTTAAAACTAGACCCCACACATGAGAGAAATGTTGCAATCCCTATCTTCCTTATTCTGGCTTATTTGGCTTATCATAATGATTTCCAGTTCCTTCCCCAGATGAATGGATAAAGAAAATTATATATATATATTAGAATTTTGTTCTGATGTAATAAAGAATGAAATTATGTCATTTTCCAAATGCATAGAGAAACTATTTTTTCAAATAATAATTGTTCAAAATTAATTTTTCTTATATAAATACATATAAATATGCTGTATCTCCTACTATATCTGTAGAAATATAAAACTTTTCATACTATGCTTATATATTGATATCAACACTATTTGGGAGGGAAGACATTCATTCTTCATTCATTTCCAAATATATTTAGTGGACACTGTACACCAGTTAGTTGCAGGTTTAGAGTATAGTTATTAGAATATTTAGTTATTGTTTGAATCTTTGTTTTAGAATGTCTTGGACTCTTGAGGATATTTGTCAAAGTAAATAACATCTAATTTATATAGGAAAATTATTCTTAAACCCATCTTTTATTTTATTCTCTTTGAGCTTTCATAGCACTGTGCTGAGCATCAGAGTAAAGCAGGACTTTCTGCGCCCCTTCCTTGACATTCCAGTGGACTAGGCTCTGTTTACCTGTGGAAGAAGGAGGCTCTGGGTTTTCATGATGCTTTCATGATGTTCTGCTGAAGTGCATCATTTACATTATGTTGAGCTACTGAAAGACAAGTTTTCCACATTCTCTTCATTTAATCCCAGGATTTCCTGGTTATGTTGTTCCTTCTCCAGGCCAGTGATCTCCTTCTGTGTGTCTCACCAAAGAAACAGGAATATTTAAGTATGAATGAGTAATCCTTGCTCCAGGCTGTGGGTGCCTAAAACATTGCTTTTCATTCTTCTATCCTCCTCCAGATGGGTATGGCTCTGAGCCAATGTTGGGCCTCTCCAAGAGATTACAGAACAATGAGGATTTGACAAGTTTGTGGCTTTGATGCCTTCGGAAGCTGCGTCATATTTATCTAGGTGTAGCTAAGCTCTACACAGGTTACCAAAGTTGGCAAGGGGCCAGGTATTATAGCTCTTTAACCATGACTCCACTTAATACAGTTTGAAAAAGAAAAAAAAAAGGAAGAGAAAAGAAAATACCCCACTGAAGGGAGGTACTAGAGATGTGACTCTGGGAGCTATGAGGACATGCTGCATTGGGTCATCTCAATTGTCCTGACTGCATCTGAGACCACCTGGGAGACAAATCTCTGAGCATATCTATGAAGGAATTTCTAGATTAGGTTAGTTGTGATGACATGACCTACCCTAACTGACAGTGACAACATTTCATGGGATGATGCCTAGACTGAATAAAAAACAGAAAGTGAGATGAACATCAGCATTTCTCCTTCTCCCTCTCTCTCTCTGCATCCTGATTGCAGATACAATATGACCAGCTGCCTCAAGCTCCTGCTACATGCCTTTCCTGTAATGTTAGAATGTATTTCCAGCAACTGTGAGCTAAAATAAACCTTTGACTCCTTAAGTTGCTTTTGCCAGATGTTTTGTGGCAGCAGTGATAAAAGTAACACAGAGATAAATATGAACTAACATGTAACAGGCATGGATCTGTAGCATTCTTTTGTACTTCTATATGACAATTAGGATAGATTCCCATTCTTATTAGAAGAATCTAGCTTAACTTATGTCAATAGCCTATAAATAATTGCTGAGGACTCATGGATATGAATTGAATTATCACTATTCATAAGAACATGATTTTATTTACTTCTAAAGAATTATGTGTACACATCACATGATTATCTGTAGCAGTCAGAATTTCTTCTTTCACAGCAAACCACCAGAGGGAAGGAGTCATACACAGAATGCATTTATAATCTCATCCTTCTGTTCTGTGATTTACTTTAACAATGGGAAGTTGGACCTCCTACATGGAGAAAAACATTTTGTAACAAAAAGCAACAACACAAAAGCCAAAGAAATATCAAAGACTTATTTATAAGAAAACAATTGCTGATAGTTTTGTGACTATTACCCAAGGATAAATTAGCAAAGGATTTTTTCCATGAAGCTAATTGCTACCAAAAAAAGGCTGCATTCAAACAGCTAATAGTTAGAAATTCAAAGGCAAGTCCAAGGATTTCTTGCCTAAATGAGCTTTCTATAACCTTACAATAAAGTTAACATTGCTCCAATCCCTACCTTTCTTAGGAGAGAAAATGCCAAGTCTAAACCTAGTTTATTTTAATATGATTTGGTTCATTTCTTCTTTTAAAGAAACCTTCAAAGAGCAATTTATTATTCATCAAGGATAATATTCTTCCCAGATTCCTTGACTCCATTTTTTTGGAATTCCACCCAGGCTCGAAAGACTGAGGAACTTCCCCTCTCCTTCCTCCTCACCATCCAAACTGACCACTGCTAGTACTACTGGGTCAAAAGCCTGGGCTCTGGCAGCCACAAGAGAGACTCTGCCTATATGCTAATTAAAGAGATGGGGAATAATAAAATACAGAAAGAGAAAGTTATTCAATGTTCCCATGCTGAGAAGAAGAAACAAAGAGATCTACTGAGCCTCCCACTACCCAAGTCCATCTTTGGGGTCCTGACATGAGATTTAGGTATAAATAGAGGGCAAGAGATACATGTAACTAAGTAATCCTGGTCAAGGTATTGTCTCGTTCATCATGGATCTCTCACTGTTTCTTAGATTCTATCCTATAAGATAGTCTAATAAGTGGTCAGAATTATGTGGAGTCTCTTCCTTAGAGACAAATACTTCCTTGACTGGCACCAGGACATCCACCTTCCCCTTCTCTCAGCAAGAGGCTCCTGGGGAACATTCAGTTATTCAAGATATATTGTTTCAATAATCTGGTAGCTAGAGGGAGGGACTCAAGTCTTTCTGTAGAATAGTCCTCTCATGCAGGGTCCTATACAAGTGTATGTACAATCCAACATGAAGCTTCTCTAGAAGCTAGCATGGGAAGGTACACCTGGAAATTCAAATAAGCAAGGTACAAGAAAAGGAAGGGAAAGGGAAAGAGAGTAAAAAATTAGGAAAGTAGCAATCAAAATTCTCCCTCTTACTTTCATCTAATTTAACTCCTAGTGTTTTTGATACTCATTAAAAGGAGAGCGAGAGAAAGAACCAAAGTAAAGCAGTGAAAAAATAGAAATTACCACAAGAAAGCAGGAAGTTATATACATAGGCACATATATCCCTCTCAGTGTGCAAGGAGAAAAGTTAATTCTGAAAGTAGAAGAAACATCTGTATTTCTTCTCTGATTCCTCATTTAGTCTCAGAATCTATTCCCTTCTGAGAAAGACAAGAGGTTATCTCTTTAATACCATTGTTTGTGAAGAATCATGACAAAATAATGAGCTATGAACTGTGGCACAATACTCATCACTGCAGGATCTTCAGGGACTCTTCCTTCTCTGTTTCTTAACTGTAGGAGATGTAAATAACAGAAAGAAACACTTTCTCATGTTGTCATAAGAGGAAGTATGTTCTGAGTAGAAAAGTTCATGCTTTCAAACATTGTTCACGACAAGAAAGTTCTCAGATACTTCACACTCACTACACTTTAATTGAAAGAGAATGTCAAAAGTAAAGGCTCCAGGTATGTGTAAGAACAATATAGACTGACTCATTATCAAACTTGACCCTTAAATTTGGTTTTAATAAATTTTGTATAATTTCCGTCTGGATTAATTTGCTAATGGTATCAACAAAGAAACTGCACATTAAATGCAATTAAAATATAATTAATATGACCATAAATAGAACTAAAGTTTATTTAATTGTTAGCTTAATATGAAGTCTAAGCAAGTATTGAAATATTAATAAGTTAATGGGGAGGTAATATGATGGAGAATGGAATTTCAAATGGGAAAGTGTGGGGGTGGGGAGGGAGGGAATTACCATGGGATATATTTTATAATCATGGAAAATGTTAATAAAAATTTAAAAAAAAGAAATATTAATAAGTAATAGTAATTCAAGATCATTTCAAACCAGTCATCATCATTTATTCTCTAAATAGTATGTGTTCTTGTATTAGAAAAATCTGATAACACAAATAAGGTTAAATTGAGATCAATGTTTGTCCCTAACTTTTAAGGTTCTTTTATCATTTTTAACAATAGTGTGTAAGATGAAGTATTGAGTTCTTATACATTGAGTATGCAATGAAAAATATACTAAACTTAGGAAAGCACCAAAAGCTATGAGAACATGACAGTTTAAATCAAGTTTAGTAGGACAATCTATTGCATGACTGACTTTTCAAATGAAATATGTGAATGGTCAGTAATTAGAAAAGTAAATTGCAGTACTCAAAAATCTATTAAAAACTTAAGAAAGTAAAAAGAGGATGTAAAACATTGTCACGAATGTTCTTATACACACATGTGGTCAGTTATTTATCTAGGGGAATTGCTTAAATCCTTTCTGCTCAGAGCACACACTGTGATGTGTGCCCAGTTAGCTCGTACCAGTCTTATTCAATCACAAACATAACTACAATGGCAATGATTTTGTTGTGCTCTGGTCCATTAGTTTGCCTCTGAGGCTCTGGCTCTCTGATTTGTAGGAGTTGATTTTTTTCTGTGTTGATCTCCTTCCCCCTTGTGCTGGTATCCTGTTCATCAGGAAAACAGCACCCTTGCTTGTTTTGCCAATTTTCCTTAGTTTCAGCTGGGGCCCTTTTGAGGTATGATGAGGCAGCTGTCTCCTTAGGATATACATCTATCTGAAAAAGAGAAGCAGATTCTCCAATGGAGAGTAAGAGAGCACCAGGACAAAAGAGATAGCCCTTACTTTTTTTTATAGAGATTTTAATAGGTGTAGGCCCTCTTGTAGCCCATGATTGATAATAGCTTGATATTGGAGAGTGGGCTATGTTTGGATATGGTTATGACTTGTTTCCCAGCTCAAGCTATGGGTCTTGTACCACTGAGGGGATCAGTTAGCCAAATCAAGAGCAGTTGGTTCCCCACCATGGCAGTGTGCCACTATTGCACTTGTGTGGGCATCACAACAGGTTATTTGCTACAAATTAGTGTAGACCATGAGTTGTTTGAACAGATATCAGTCATTTCTCCCAGTTGCCCATGTAGCACCTTCTGGCACTAGACTGTCTGGGGACTGACTCTCTTCTAGCTTCCAGCCATGCTGTTCCATTTTACATGTCAGTTGCATATGGTGTCTTCAGCAGTAGGGTCTTACCACTAACCTTTGGTGGGTCATCAAGTACTCTGACAGAAATCTGTCATTCTTTTAGGAAACCTTGTAGTCTCTCTGATCAAAAGCTCATTGTGGATAATAGCCCCATCCTGGTACTGGGAGTTACAAGTCGGTGCCCTCTAAGAAAATGAGGAAAAAGATAACTAATATACAAGAGTTAGAGAGATTAGAGACAGAGGGAGAGGGAGAGGGAGAGGGAGAGGGAGGGTGGGAGGGAAGATGTAGAAGATTTACGTGCAAGTTTGTTTTTGTTTATTGCCGACAGTTTTTCTCTCTCTCTTCTCAAACTCAGGGTGAAGTGTGTGTGTGGTTTTTTTTTTTTTTCCACAACAGGAACTAGTTGGGTCAGTATTTACTACTTGTAGAGAGAATCCTCTGTTTGCAGATATCTGATTTGTGTAAGACCATGAATGGTTTGAATGTGTTCACAAGGCTGCTGTGCTAGTTGGTCCTCAGTCTGTGATGCTATTGAGCGCTGGGGACCCTTGAAAAGGTGGGGCCTAATGGGAGGAATGCTGGCCATTGTGGGTGGGCATTCATGGGTTTGCACAGCAGGTCATGAGACTCTGATATCTTCCTCCCTTTGTTTTGTGTTCCCATCCTCATGAAGTTTTCTCCACCCTATTCTGCTATCTTGATATGCACATCATATAGGCTCCAAGGCAGTGGGCCAGCCACCCATGTACTGGATCCTCCAAATATGTGTAAAAAAAAAAATAAGCCTTGTACCCCTGCACCCATCCTTCCACTATCATTTCTTGTTTGACTTTCTCATAACATTTTGTTGATGAATTGTGTTCTTTTGAAACTCATTCAGGTGTCTATTGCATTCTTCTACTTGATTCTCTTGCATCTCATTCAGGCATTCATTCCTAGCCTTTTAAGTTTGTTGCATGCATTCGTCATAATCATGTTTGGGATTCTGTGTCTGGCATTCCTGCAACTGATCCTCCCTGGAGGCAGTCTTGGTGGGGATATCTTGCCTTGGTGCCTGGTATTATTTGTTCTACATTAGGGTTTTCCCATATGGAGATAATCCCTTTGACTTGCCTTCAGTCTTTCAAAGTATTTTTTTCCCTTGGTTGGCAAATAAGAAGATTCTCTTTTGAGCTCTCTGCATCTATGTTCACAAAATGGAAATCTCTCATCTGAGCATTTTACATACCAGTATGTATATATTTCAGAACCATAACTGAGACAAAGGAATATTTGCTTTGAGTGTGAGGAAAGCCATTCTTAAGCTCTTCTTGACAGGTAATTTCAGGGGTGCTAACCTTAGTGGATAAACTTAAGTAAGTAGTGTAGTGGAGAGAGACAGTGAGACAGAGAGAAGGAAACTTTCTAAATGTTATTGTTTCCAAACTTCTCTTTTAATCAATATAACACATTTGTCATTTCATGGCATATTTTATGTAATTACTTTGGTGGTAGAAAAAATCTGATAAGATTCTATGCAAAAATTACATTTAGCCTAGGAAGAGTTTATTTAATTGTGAAATTAGCAAACTAACAGTGATATGGTAATTGAGTAAAAATATTCAAAGCAAAGAAAATAAAAAATACTGAAATTGAATAAAGACAGCAATTCCAGCCAGAAACTGAAGTGAGGTGCTACTGGCATGGAAGGAGATGTTGGAGCAATGCTCTCAGGAAGCAACTGCTGTGCTCACACCTGTCTGTGCACTCACACTCTTGGGTAGCTGAGCCTGCAGATGAGTTAGCAGCAGTTACCAAAATCTGGTGTGTGAGCTTATCTCTTGTTATACAGCAATTACCTTCAAACTACAAGATGGAATTGAAGCCTTCCCTCTCAGAGGAAAGAGGGAAGCTCACGAAAGAGCTGCTAAGTAATTCTTAAAAGCAGAGACTTCATAGGTCCTAAGACCCCTCTCCAATGTTATAGAAGCAGTGGACAACTGCTGGTGGGGACCTTGTGACCAGCTGCTTGCATGTCGTGCAGCATGCTGAGCGATGCAACTTCCGTAAGTGGTCATCTATGCTGGAGTGAGAAGTCCCGTGATGCAGCTGCCTTCGAGTCATCTCTTGTTCCTATAAGCAACCCCTCACCTTGCTCTGTAAGTAACTTCAATAAACTCATGGGTTCACCAGAACTACTTTTATTGCAATCATCTTTGGCTTATCTGAGGTGAACCAGGGGGGAAATGTTTCACCCAACACCTTTCTCTGCATACATATGAGTTAGTTTCTTTTCCACATTGATTTTCTTTTATTTCTATGATTTCATCTCAGTTCCATGTGTTAAAGGACCTTCATGAATTCTGCGAGTGTGAGTGAAGGTTGTGTGCTGAACGCAGGTGTGAGGTCTTGTCCTTTCACAAATGTGAGGAGCCCTGCAGTATAGCTATGATACCAGTCTCACACTTTCTCCTTCCTGTGTCTGTGCAGCCAAATTATACACAGCATAGACTAGTTACCCTAATCTTACCATCCATTTTCCAAGACCATCAAAGTGAGTTTGTTTTTGGAGGAAAAAAAAAAAAAAACAACTCCCCCAAAGAAGTTTTCTAAGTGGGCCAGGTACCACAGGATAGAGGCTGAGCCTCTATCCAAGTAGTCTGATTGGTGCTGCCATCAGGTGTGAGGTATGATGGGGTGGATGAATGTCTGTAGGTGTGAGTTGAAGGGGGTGGGAATGTCTGCAGGTGTGAGGTGAATGAGGTGGGAGTGTCTGCAGGTGTGAGGTGAAGGGGTGGAAATGTCTGCAGCAGTGATGTGAAGGATGTGAGAATGTCTGCAGGTGTGAGGTAAAGGGGGTGTAAATGTCTGCAGGTGTGATGTGTGATAGAGTGTGTGAATTTCTGCAGGTGTTCACTGTCTGGAGGGGTGATGTATGGTAGTGTGTGAATTTCTTAAGGTTTGCACCATCTGCAAGTGTGCTAGAGTGTGTGGATTTCTGCAGGTGTGCAGTTTGCAGGTGTGATGTGTGGTAGTGTGTGAATTTCTGCAGGTTTGTACCATTAGCAGGTGTGATGTGTGGTAGAATGTGTGAATTACTGCAGGTGTGCACTGTCTGAAGGTGTGAGGTGTGGTACAGTGTGAATTTCTGTAGGTGTGTGCTATCTGCAAGTATGAAATGATATGTGTGAGTTTCTGAATTTCTGCAGGTGTTCACTGTCTGCAGGTGTGTGTGGTAGAGTGTGTGAATTTCTGAAGGTGTACACTGTCTGCCAGTGTGATGTGTGGTACAGTGTGAATTTCTGTAGGTGTGTACTGTCTATAAGTATGATGTGTCTAAAGTGTGTGAATTTCTGAATTTCTGTAGGTTTGCACTGTCTTCAGGTGTGATGTGTCTAGAGTGTGTGAATTTCTGTAGTGTGTGCTGTCCACAGGTATGATGCGTGGTAGAGTATGTGAATTTATGCAGGTGTGTGCTATCTGCAGATTGGAGGTAAGGGAATGGTTCTTCCATCTTCACAAGGAATCTGACTTTCCTTTCTATCATTCCATGGTTGTTGAGTATCCTGGCCACTTATAATACAAATTATCTTTGGTCAAGTTGTATGACTTACCTCAGTCCTGGAGGACTTTGGTGAATCTTGGTTTGACTGCTACCCTGTTATAGAGAAATCAGACTTTGGACTCAGAAAGCTGTATGAATCCCTGCAAGCATGGGTCTGGTGAGATTTCTCAGTGGTTGGGAACACTTGCCAATGAAGCGTGAGTACCCAAGACACCCTGAGATGCTGGATGTTGTTATGCATGTCTATAACCCCAGTTCTGTGGAGGGGCAGTAGAGGCTGGAACTCTATCTCTTTTTTTTTCTTTTCTTTGTTGGTGCTAGTGGTTATTTTTTTCAAGGTACTGTTTTACTCCAGCCCAGGCTGACCTGGAATTTGCTATGTATTCTCAGGGTGGTCTTGGATTCACAGTAATCCTCTTACCTTTGCCTCCCAAGTGCTGGGATTAAAGGTGTGCACCAGCATGCCCGGCTGGAGCTCTATCTTGAAGTAAAGACTCTATCTCACGGAACTACACTGATGAGTGACAGAGGAGCTCAGCTGTCATTCTTTTCTGACCTCTATACATACACAGGATTTATGCATCTGAAAACTGGCTTTGCATATCTCCACACATGTATGTATCACACACCTCATTAGTGACATATAATCTATATACATACATTAGTGCACACAAATTTTCACAAAAGTCTGCAAACTGACTTAATTGGAGAAACTGTGTCTCTACATCTTTTTCATTTACAAAGTAGGAATGAAATGGAATCATCAGAGTTGTGGTGAGCATACCTACATCATAGTGTACAGGATGTGAACAATGTCCTATGCATTGGCACAAATCTTTGAATGCTTTTATGGTTGTCTCCTCTTAAACTCATGACAGAGTTTAATCCTTACTGTGACATATTAATAGAGTGGAACGTTTGTTTGTGTTCAGAGGTGAGGTCTTTGGCATGTGATTGTATAGAGTCCTCACAGTGGCACCCCCAGAGAACAGTTCTGGAGGCTTTCTAAGAAGGTAGAGAGAGATCAGAGGAAACAGAGGACTCCTTGGTCCTTTACTCCTTGGTCTAGCTCCACCTTCATACTCTGTCTGCCAGAGGATTGTTACCAAATGCGGTTTCTCTGGGTTGAATTAGTGAATATCCTTGTGGTGGGGTTGACAAGTGTAAGGTGCAGAAAGAAAGGTAAGATACTGAGTTCCTGGAAGAAATCCACTGCTGGTGATATTCTTCGCTTTAAAAAAGCAGCAATATGTTATTGTTACACTTAACTCAGGTCCTCTCTCTGAGAGAGTCAGCCCAAACCTTATTAAATAGAGCAAGTTCATTTCCATACTGCTTTTCCTTTCCTGTGCCAGTACTGGAGGCTGTAGGGTGCTGATGCCCAAACATCAGTTTCTTTTGTTGAGATGAGATATTTTTTTCTACTTTATTGACAACTTCTATACTTACAGACAATAAACCATGGTATTTCCCTCCCCTTCCACACTTTCTTCTTCATAGCTCTGCTCTCCATCATATCCCCTCCCTCTCTCCATTAGTCTCTATTTTAATTTGATTTCACCATCTTTTTCTCCTATTATGAGGGTCTTGCTAGGCACTGCAAGGTCTTGGATACTGAGGCCAAATTCTATCTGGACAGTTGTATGTAGGGAGTGGTACCCTTCCTTTGGCTTTTATATTCTTTCCGCCACCTCTTCTGTAATGCATCCTAAGCCTTGGAGGGTGTGAGATGTTTCAGTTTAGGACACTCCTCTTTCCCTTCTTCTCAGCACTATGTTTCCCTTTGGGCCATCCTAGTGGTCATCGCTATGTGAAAAGAGAAGCTTCTCTAACCAAAAGTGAGATAAACATTAATATATGAGTATGAACATTAAGTGTAGTGACTTCAGGGCAACTTGGTAAGAGTAATATATGCATTTATCCAGACAAGAGCAGGGTTTATACCCCTAAGGCTCATGAGCTTTCCTTCCATAGACTTTTCAGTAGGTTTTCAGTACCAGGCATGTATCCCCTCCCATAGAGTGGGCCTTCAGTCCAATTAGAGTGCAGCTGGTTTCCCCCAGAGAAGACATGCCATTATTGCACTCATTCAGTCATTTGGCCTGTCTGGCCAAACGTGAGGTTTCCAGTATCCACTGTTTTCACTGCTGATGACTTCTGTCTCCCATATGACTGCATACAGTGCAGTTTTTTCAGCTTTCAGTTTGCTGGGCTACAGGGAGAAGGTTTTTTGCTCATCACCATCACAATATGTCAGGGATCAAATCAAATCTCACAGTCAGTACCCTAAATATTAATGGCCTTAATTCACCCATCAAGAGACACAAACTAACAGGATGGATCAAAAACTAGACCACACAATCTTTTGTCTTCAAGAAACCCACCTCACCACTAAAGACAGATACCTCCTCAGGATGAAAGTGTGGAAAACAATATTCCAAGCAAATGGGAATAAGAAACAAGCAGCCACAGCAATATTAATATTAGATAAAATAGACATCACACTAAAAATAATCAAAAAAGGCCACTTCCTACTTGTCAAGGGAATGATCCATCAAGAGGATATTACAATCATAAATCTGTATGCACCAAACACAGGGGCACCACAGTTTATAAAGCAAAAACTACTTGACAATAAAACAGAAATAAGCGCCAACGCCATCATAGCTGGGGACTTCAATACACCATTGTCAGTAATAGATCATCCAACAGAAACTCAACAGAGAAGTAAGAGAGCTCAACAAAACCATAGAACACTTAGACCTAACAGACATGTACAGAACATTCCATCCCAAATCCACAGACTACACATTCTTCTCAGCAGCCCATGGAACATTCTCTAAAATAGACCATGTACTAGATCACAAAGCCTGCCTCCACATATGTAGGATGATTAACATAATTCCCTGCATGATATCAGATCACAATGATATATTGGTAGAAATTAACAACAAAAGACCCACTAAGAATCTCAATGGATCCTGGAAACTGAACAGCACACATTTATACAATAAATGGATTGTGGATGAAATAAAAAATCAAATTGCAAAATTTCTAGAAATGAATCATGATGAGAACACATTGTGCCAAAACTTATGGGACACAATGAAGGTGGTCCTCAGGGGAAAATTCACAGCTCTCAAAGCCTTTATAAAAAAGATAGAGAGATCCCTAATTAATAACCTAGCCATCCATCTAAAGGCACTGGAAAAGCAAGAAAAATCCAACCCAAAGAGATCCAGAAGGAAGAAATAATTAAAATCAGAGCAGAAATTAATGAATTGGAAACTAAGAAAAAAGTTAAGACAATTGACAAAACAAAGAGATGGTTCTTTGACAAAACAAACAAGATTGACAAACTCCTGGCCAATTTGATCAAGCAAAAAGAAAGAGATGCTTCAAATTAACAAAATTCAAAATGAAAAAGGAGAGACCACAACAGACATAAGTGAAATTGGGAGAATCATCAGGACTTATTTCAAAAACCTCTACTCCACAAAACTGGATAATGTGGAGGAGATGGATAAATTCATGGATGCATATCATCTATCAAAGCTAAACTCAGAGCAGATTAATCTCCTAAACAAATGTATCACACTCATTGAGATTGAAAAAGTAATTAAAATAAAAACCTCCCTAAAAATAAGAGTCCAGGACTACATGGCTTCTCAGCTGAATTCTATCAAACCTTCATGGAAGAACTCAAATCAATCTTCCTCAAACTGTGCCACACAATAGGAGAACAGGGTAAGCTACTCAACTCCTTTTATGAAGCAAGTGTGACCCTAATAATTCCAAAACCGGGCAGATTGCCACAAGAAAAGAAAATTACTTAGATTCAAAGATCCTGAACAAAATCCACGCAAACCAAATCCAACAACACATCAAAAGCATTATCCACCTTGACCATGTGGGATTCATCCCTGGAACACAAGGGTGGTTCAATGTACAGAAATCTGTCCATGTAATACACCATATAAACAAGGTTAAACACAAAAACCACACATTCATTTCACTAGATGCAGAAAAGGCCTTTGACAAGATACAACATCACTTCATGATCAAAACATTGGAGAGAATTGGCATGGTTGGTTCATATATTAACATAATAAAGGCAATATACATAGCTCTGAAGGCCCAAATAATACTTAATGGAGAGACACTAGAGGAATTCCCATTAAGATCCGGAACAAGTCAGGGTTGTTCACTCTCACCTCTTTTCCTCAATATAGTACTGGAAGTCCTAGCTAAAGCAATAAGACAGGAGAAGGAAAGAAAAGTGATACAATTTGGAAAGAATAAGTTAAGTTAGGTCTATTTGCTGATGACATGATTGTATATGTAAGAGACGTGAGAGACTCCATACCAAAACTCCTGAAGGTGATTAACTCCTATAGCAAAGTAGCAGGATACAAAATCAATGCACAAATATCAGTAGCCATTCTGTATGCAAATGACAAAATAAGGGACATGGTCCCATTTTCAACATCAACACATAAAATAAAATACGTTGGACTAACATTAACCAAGGAAGTGAAAGATCTATACAACGAAAACATAAAAACACTCAAAAAAGAAATTGAGGAGGACTTGAGAAAATAGAAAGACCTCCAATGCTCCTGGGCAGGCAGAATTAACATTGTGAAGATGGCAATCCTACCAAAGGCAATATACAGATTTAATGCAATTCCAATTAAAATCCCAACAGTGCTCTTCATAGGGATAGAAAAAAATGATCTCAAATTTCATATGGAAAGGCAGAAGGCCTCACATATCCAAACATATCCTCAGCAAAAACAATACATCTGGAGGCATCACCATACCTGATCTAATGCTATATTACAAAGACATAGTAATTAAAACAGCATGGTACTGGCATAAAAACAGCAGTATAGACCAATGGAATAGAATTGGGGACCTGGACTTTGGGTGAAGCAACTACAGCTACTTGATATTTGACAATAGCCCTAAAAATATGGGCTGGAAAAAAGACAGCATCTTCAACAAATGGTGCTGGACAAACTGGATAACCATATGCAGGAAATTGAAACTTGATCCACACATTTTTCCATGAGCTACACACAAGTCCAAATGACCAAAGACCTCAATATAAGACCATAAACTCAGCTACTACAGGAAGAAAATACAGGAAGTACTTTCCATGATATAGGAATGGAAAAAGAATTCCTGAACAAAACCCCAGTATCTCACAATCTTAAACATTCATGTAACCAATGGGATCACATGAAGCTGAAGAGTTTCTTTACAGACAATCATACAATAAGCCAAGCAAATAGTTTACCCACAGAATCAGAAAATATTTTCTGGTTATCTAACTGACAGAGGCCTGATCTCTAGAGTCTACACAGAACTGAAAAATCTAAACATTAAAAAGTCAAACACCCCACTCATAAAATGGGGCAAAGAGCTGAACAGACAGTTCACAGAGGAAGAAATACAAATGGCAAATACACACTTAAGAAAATATTCATTATCCCTAGTCATCAGGAAAATGCAAATTAGAACAACTATGAGATTCCACCTTACCCCAATAAGGATAGCAAACATCAAAAAATCAAATGAAAATAAATGCTGGCAAGGATTTAGAGAAGTAGGAACAGTCATCCACTATTGGTGGGAATGTAAGTTGGTACAACAGCTTTGGAAAGCAATGTAGAGACTCCTGAAAAAGCTGACTATAGAAATACCAAGAGACCCAGTTATTCCATTACTGGGCATGTACCCTAAACCTTCAACCCACAGGCCAGAGAGATTTGCTCAACCATGTTTGTAGCAGCTCAACTCATAATAGCTAAGAGTTGGAATCAACCCAGATGTCCATCACTAAAAGAATGGATAACTAAGATGTGGTATACCTGCACAATGGAATTCTATACAGCAGCAAGAAAAAATGACACAATGAAACTTGAGGAAAAATGGTTGAAACTGGAACAGATCATTCTCAGTGAACTTACCCAATCACAGAAAGAAAAAAAAATCGCCACATAGTCTCACTCATCTACAGCACCTAACCTGAATCTACTCAAGATGCCTTACATACACAGAAAGCATCTCATGGACTAGACAATAGGATGGGTGGGGAGGGAGAAGAGGGCAATGTAGGGGTTGGGAAACACAAATCTAGACCCAAACAGCAATGGTACCATAAAATTCTACATCCTAAACGCAGACCAAAAGGGTGAACCTTCACCAGGCTCTTAGAGGGAACACCTGAACCACAAGACACTGGAGAGTGTATGATGAAGACTGATCTTAATCTTCTACAACTTCACTCTCTCTCTCTCTCTTCTCTCTTACTGTTTTATATTACATATCATTTTCTTCTTTTTCTTAGTGGGCACTGACCTGTAACTCCCAGTACCAGCACGTGGCTATCATCCATAATGAACTTTTGATCAGAGAGACCTACAAGGTTTCCTAAAATTCCCCAGCCAGTGGGGAGTTGAACAAGGACTCGAGGATAAGCTAACCTGGGTGAAAAAAAGGCAAACAGACACAAGAAGGAGACCATGCTAGGTGTTTGTCAAGGCCTCAAAGTCTTTATGTTTTACACACTGGTTATATAGGGGAAGAAAAGTGGGGGGATGAGCCGGCTGATGTGATTTAGGGCTTTGGAATTGTCAGGAAACCTAGAGGGGATGTAATTAGGTGTTCATCTAATCTTGCCTCAATAGCTAAACATCCTGACTGCACCAGGCTTCACATCCTGACCATAAACCAGCCTTTTGCAAAAAAAGATTTTGTAAGCAGTCTGCTGACCGATGTTCCAGAAGTACCTAACAGAAAACTGGATGGACCAGCTTTCTGAGTAATGAGTCAGCTTATGAGCAGGCCCAGGCAAAATGGAGAGGCTTTTGCTCTATGGCTCCTGACACTAAAAGAAAGACAGATTTCTGTCAGAGTACTTGATGACCCACCAAAGGTTATTGGTAAGACCCTACTGCTGAAGACACCTTATGTGATTGACATGTAAAATGGAATGGCATGGCTCGTCTAGTGCCAGAAGGTGCTACATGGGTGACTGGGGGAAAATGACCAAAATATGTCCAAGCAACTCATGGTCTAACCTACTTAGCAGCAAATAACCTGTCAGGATGCTCACATATGTGCAATAGTGTCACACAGCCATGGTGGGGAACCAACTGCTCTTGATTTGGCTAACTGATCCCCTCAGTGATATGGTACTCATAGCTGGATCAGGGAAACCAGTCAGAACCATATCCAAATTTCATCCCACTCTCCATTAACAAGCTACCACCGATTGTGAGATACAAGATGGCCACACCTATTAAATTTTCTATAAAAAAGTAAGGGTTATCTCATTTGTCTGGTGCTAACTTACTCTCCGTTGGAGAATCTGCTTCTCTTTTTCAGATAGATGTAGATCATAAGGAGAGAGCCACTCCATCATACCTCAAAAATGCTCCCACTAAAACTAAGAACAATTGAAGAAACAAGCAAGGGTGCTGTTTTCCTGGTGAACTGGGTACCAGTGTAAGGGTGAAGGAAATCAACACAGAGAAAAATCAACTCCTACCAAATCAGAGCTCCAGAGCCCCAGAGGCCCCCAACACCTCATCACTGAAGCAGACCAAAAATGAAACCAACATGACTCAGAGAAATTTTGCGGGAGAGTGGGTGAAAAGAATGTCAGAGCCACGTTTTGGGTCGTGATATGCAGAGACATTTATCCTACCCAAAACTATGGGCTAACTCCACAATACATGACCCATATACCTCAACAAGGAGGGGCCAGGGGGAGGGGATAGGACATGAATGAGCCTAACAATCCTACCAAATTGACTGTTTTTGCTGAGTACAAAAGTAATTAATCATAAAAATGGGAAAAAAGTATGTGAAAATAAAATTCTATAGGCCTGAATTAAACACCAAGGAGAAGTAAACAGAGTTCATTAAATTATGGGTCGTGACTTGGACCTGAAATTAGTGAAGGAAACCATTGTGTGGGGATAGGAAAGGTGTGAGAATATGTCAGAAAATAAATCATAGGTCAAATTAATAAAGAACAATATAAACCCTTTGAAATCCAGGTTTTAATATTTTATGAGAGAGAGAGAGAAAGAAAGAGAGTGAGAAAATTGGTATGCACAAGACCTGTATGCTACTGAGCCCACTGGCACGTTGTCATGGATGACACAGAGGCCAGAAGAAAACCATCAAGACAGATGAGAAAAGAGTTAGAAATAAGAATGCGTCCAGTGGAAGGAATAGGGAAGAGGCTGTGGGAAGTGATTATGTAAATGTATAATAAATGTTTAGTAAAAAAATAAGCAAATGAGTTAAAGTTCAAATAATATATATTTCAAATTTATTGTTAAGTATTAATATAATAAAGAATTACAATCAATTCTTAACTGTTTTGTCAATTGTGTCTCTTATCTTAAAGAAAAAAGTAGTATGGGGCATTGAGACAGGTTTAAGGACCCTCACCTAAACTCATTGATCTTTTTCCTGCTCGTTTCTTATTGCCCAGAGGTAAAAAATTAAAGCAAATTTATTAGCTATTTCTTCCTTTGCATCTTCACCTTCCTCCATATTTTTGAATGTGAATGTGAATGTGAAAGTATATATATGTATATGGCATCTTCAAATTTTTATTTTATTTTTTTTAATATCTTTTGTTCATTTTTATTTATTTATTTGAGAGTGACAGAGAGAGAGAGGGAGAGAGAGAGACGGATAGAGAGAGAATGGGCGCGCCAGGGCTTCCAGCCACTGCAAACGAACTCCAGATGTGTGCGCCCCCTTGTGCATCTGGCTAACGTGGGTCCTGGGGAATCAAGCCTCGAACCGGGGTCCTTAGGTTTCACAGGCAAGCGCTTAAGCGCTAAGCCATCTCCCCAGCCCCATCTTCAAAATTTTATAAATCTGATTTGAGATTATGACATTTCAATTTTCTCAAATCCTAAATTGAATATCACTGACATGAGTAGCTGCAAGTTCTCTTTAACCTACTTTCCCAAACACTTTATAAATAGAAATGTAAATATATATTATGGATATTCTGACACTTTCTCAAAACTTTTCCAATGGAAATTTTCTGAATGAGTAACTGTACTTTCAGGCCTATGATCTACTGTCATGTAATATTTGCCTGAAAATGTCTCCTAACCCATTCACACATTGATGGCTATATTTAATTTGTTTAAATTCTTTCAATTGCAAACTAGGTTGTTATGAATATTTTTGTAGATGCCTTCTATACACACATTAAAATGTTTCTCTAGTGTATAAGCTTAGAAGTGAAATTTCTGGTACTCAAAATTATGAAATTTATTTTTCCCTAGACATTATGATAATATTCCTCAATTTTACAATGAAATGAATGCAGTCACCTGAAGGATATGACAGTTCTTCTATTCTGTCTTGCACATTCCCCTCACCAGATAATTCCTCATGCTTTAAAACCTGACGAGTATAGATGCTATTATGTCTTTCAAATTGCCTTTCTATGATTGACAGTGAGAATAAGTGTCTTTCACACAGTCATCACTAGTAAAGCTTTGACAGTAAACATTGCTGGCTTTTGCTTTGGTCTGCTTATTGACTTTCTTTGTACTTTGATATGTATGTGGTATGGGTGATTAACATGAAAAAATAAAATCCTTAAACTAAAAATCTTATCCATTTGTCATATAATATTGTTAATATCTTGGTGCAATCTGTAATTTTCTTCTTAAAGTTTTGCATACAAATCATTTTCTATAGGGATGCTTTAAATTTTAATATGATAAAAGTAAATTTTTTGACATATTTTAAGAATTTCTTCTTGTTCTCTGCTTTTAGATCTGAAAGATAGGCTGTATATTATTTTCTAAAATAGCTAAATGCTCTTTAGTACTGATATACTTAATACACTAAAGAATTCATCTTCTTGTATAATATGACCTAAGTATCCCACTATTCTTTTTTGAAATAAACACCTAATCTTTCTGAGATCAGTGTTTTAGTATTTCTGCTTTGGTAATATAACATATTTTTTAAAATGGATACCTTTATATTGATTACCTGTTTGACTAATTTGATGTAGTTCTACTAATACAATGACCTTATAATTATAATGTCCATAATAATTGTGGACAACTCTTGCTTCTTCAGTATTTTCTTAGCTATCTTTTTCTTCTTTGTCTCATTCACAAATTTCCCCTATTTTTATGTTCTAAAAAGAATCATTGTGATTTTAGGTAAGATTGCATTTGAAATTCTTAATAAATTAGATAAATTCTGATTTGTATCATAAAGTTTTAAGATACTAGCTTTTCCATATGTGAACATATCTCTTAATTATTCTTAGTTTTAATGTTCTCATTAAATATATTTTTATAATTATTTCCACAGTTTGATCTATGTTCAATTACTTATTAGGTATACTGTACCCATGTTCTCATGTGCTCACTCTCTCTCTTTCTCTCTCTGTATTATAACATTTGAAATTGCCGTTCTTGGCATATGAAATATCCTCACTGATTCATTTGGGAAAGCCTAGGTACCCAGTTGGTGGTAATATTTTGGAAACTGTAGTAACATTAGGGGGTGGGGTCTACTTGGAGAAGCAGGTCCTAAACATGGGTCCTTTCAGTGTCTCCTTCCTGTCCTTTTGCTGTATTTTCCATTGCTTCTTGACCATCATGTTGTGACTTGCTCTGCTCCCCCATACCATACCCCAGTGGTCCAGAGCCTCCTGTGCCATAGGCTTCTGCTGCCATGATGTTCTGTCCCATGCATGGGTCCATGCCACTATGGATTGAATTCTTCAAACCTTGTACCAAAATAAGCCAACAGCAAGGGCTTATTTTTAAACTCTTCCTCTTTCAAGGGTTTCTGTGAAGTATTAAGCCACAGTGATGAGGGAAATTACCTAGTTAGAGTCCCATAGCTACAGGGGTGCTTGCTCTTGCTTCAGTTTCTCTAAGTTCCTCCTCTGGTCTTTAGCTGTGAGAACAGAGATGGGCTCACTCACCGTCTTAATTATGTCCTCTAGAGGCTTAATCTTGTGTTTAAGTTCTATTTTTGTCTCTACAATTTAGGAGTCATTATTCAGTCTCTGGAACTAAAGGTTTAATCAAGCCTGTAGTTGTTCCAACACTGGATTACAATTTAGGGGAGAAAACCAGGGAACTATCTGAATTCTTAAACTCTTTTTGGAATTTATTGCTCTAATGTTTGTTAGTGTTATTATTCTGTAGAGGTCATGGTGTTAAGTTCTGAGAAAATTAGACAAATCTGGAAAGTCTTCCTCCTATCCCAGAAGAAACACTAGGAATTGGCATACCACAGGAAGTCAAGAGGAAATAGCAAACGGTTTTCTAGTTTCTACATTCTCACACCATAGCTCTCAATATATGAAAATATCAAGATTTAAACAACTCAATAAGTTCTTCTATGCTCTCTATTAATTCCCCTTCATATTTCAGCTCCCCCTTTTTTAAATTAATTAACTAATTAATTAAATTTTTGTTTATTTTTATTTATTTATTTGAGAGCGGCAGACATAGAGAGAAAGAGGCAGGGAGAAGGAGAGAGAGAATGGGCACAGCAGGGCTTCCAGCGACTGCAAATGAACTCCAGAGGTGTGCGCCCCCTTGTACATCTGGCTAACATGGGTCCTGGGGAATCAAGCCTCCAGCAGGGGTCCTTAGGCTTCACAGGCAAGCGCTTAACCACTAAGCCATCTCTCCAGCACTCAGCTCCCCCTTTGTCTTCCCTCTATGGATACATCTATTCTGATTGGTTATTTTATACTACCAATTGCTATGTATACATTCCAAGCTATAGAGCTGCTGCATATACAAAGACACAAAGTTGCCTTCCCTCTGTACTGAGAGGGCTCTTATCACAAGGTAGCTGAGATTTACCTTGAACTCCTGGTGCTCCTGCCACTAGCTTTCAAGTGCTGGGGTTGTTATAGTCATGTGCTACCACACTGGTCAGTTTATTTTTTGTGAACTACGTATCTTCTACAACCATGCATCATTATTTTATTTAATGTCAAGTTAAATTGCATAGTGGCAGCATATAACAGCATGGTTTTGAGAGTGAACATATAGTCAGTAAACCATCAATTAAACCAAGTGCACTGGATTCTTGAAGCCTAGAGTCCTGAATATTTTATGAACATAAAGGAGACTTTTACAATCTTTTTTTTTCTTCCCTAAAGAATACATTTTATTTTATTTTTATTAGTTTTCTATTCAGTAAATACAGGCAGTTTAGTACCATTGTTAGGCTGATCTGTTACGTAACCCCTCGCCATTGGCCCCTCCTTGTTAAGGTATATGGATTGTGCATTGTGGAGTTAGCCCACAGTTATTGGTATGATAAATGTCTCTGCATATCAGGACCCAACATGTGGCTCTGACATTCTTTCCGACCCCTCTTCCACAAAATTTCTCTGAGCCGTGTTGGGTACATTTTTGGTCTGCTTCAGTGATGAGGTGTTGGGGGCCTCTGAGGCTCTGGCTCTCTGATTTGGTAGGAGTTGATTTTTCTCTGTGTTGGTCTCCTTCCCCCTTGTGCTGGTATCTGGTTCATCAGGAAAACAGTACCTTGCTTGTTTTGCCAATTTTTCTTAGTTTCAGCCGGGGGACCTTTTGAGGTATGATGGGGTGGCTCTCTCCTTATGATGTGCATCTACCTGAAAAACAGAAGCAGATTCTCCAGTCATTGAGGATGGTAGCCCCATGCTGGAACTGGGAGTTACAGATCAGTGCCCACTAAGAAAATGAGGAAAAAGATAACTAATACACAAGAGCTAGAGAGGGGAGAGAGAGACAGAGAAAGAGAAAGAGAGAGAGAGGGAGGGAGAGGGAGGGTGGGAAGATGTAGATTTAGGTTACAATTAATCCTACCCTCTTCAGGGTCTTGTTGTTAGGTATTTCCTGTAATGGCCTGGTGAAGGTTCAGCCATTTTATCTGCTTAACAAGAAGTAGAATTTTATAGTACCATTGCCATTTGGGTTTAGATTAGTGTTTCGCACCCCTTTGATGCCCTTCCCTCCCTCCCCATCCATCCTAGTGTCTAGTCCATGAGATGCTTACTGGGTATGTAAGGTATCTTAGGTAGATTCATGTTAGGTGCTGTAGAAGATGAGGCTATGTGGCTATTTTTTTTTTTTTTTCTGTGATTGGGTATGTTTACTGAGAATGATCTGTTCCACAATCAATCATTTTTCCTCAAATTTCATTGTGTCATTTTTTACTTACTGCTGTATAGAATTCCATAGTGTAGATATACCACATCTTAATTATCCATTCTTCTAGTGATGGACAACTGGATTGATTCCAGCTCTTAGCTATTACTAATTGAGCTGCTACAAACATGGTTGAGCAAATCTCTCTGGCCTGTGGTTTGAAGGTTTTAGGGTAGATGCCCTGTAAGGGAATAACTGGGTCTGTTGGTATCTCTATAGTCAGCTTTTTCAGGAGTCTCCATATTGCTTTCCAAAGTGGTTGTACCATCCTACATTCCCACCAACAGTGGATGCGTGTTCCTACTTTGCCACATCCTCTCCAGCATTTATTTTTGTTTGATTTTTTTCATGTTTGCTATCCTTATTGGGTAAGGTGGAATCTCATAGTTGTTTTAATTTGCGTTTCTCTGATGATCAGGGATGAAGAACATTTTCTTAAGTGTGTGTTTGCCATTTGTATTTCTTCCTCTGTGAACTGCCTGTTCAGCTCTTTTACTCACTTTGTGAGTGGGGAGTTTGACTTTTTAATGTTTAGATTTTTGAGTTCCTTGTACATTCTAGAGATTAGGCCTCTATCAGTTGAATAACCTGCAAATATTTTCTCCCATTCTGTTGGTAATCTATTGGTGTTGCTTATTGTATGCTTGTCTGTAAAGAATCTTTTCAGCCTCATGTTATCCCATTGGTTGAGTGACTGTTAAAGTGAGCTACTGAGGTTTTTTTTCAGGAAGTTTTTTTCTGTTCCTATATCATGGAAAGTACTTCCTAAATTTTCTTCCAGTAATATTTGAGTTTCTGGTCTTATATTGAGGTCTTTGATCCATTTGTATTAGAGTGTAGCACATAGTGAAATGTGTGTATCAAGTTTCAGTTTCCTGCATTTAGTTATCGAGTTTGTCCAGCGCCATTTGTTGAAAATGCTGCCCTTTTTTCCAGTCTACATTGTTCAGGCCTTTGTCGAATATCAAGTAGCTATATTTTCTTGACCCAAAGTCCGGGTCCTGAAGTCTATTCCATTGATCTATACTCCTGTTTTTATGCCAGTACCATGATATTTTTATTACTATGGCTTTGTAATATAGTTTTAGATCAGGTATGGTGATGCCACCAGAGGTATTTCTTTTGCTGAGGATATGTTTGGATATGCGAGGCCTTCTGCTTTTCCATATGAAATTTGGGATCATTTTTTCTTTCTCTGTGAAAAACACTAGGAATTTTAATTGGAATTGCGTTAAATCTATATATTGCCTTTGGTAGGACTGTCATCTTCACAATGTTAATTCTGCCTATCCAGGAGTATGGGAGGTCTTCCCATCTTCGCAAGTCCTCCTCAATTTCTTTTTTGAGAGTTTTTATATTTTTGTTGTATAGATCTTTTACTTCCTTGTTTAACATTATTCCAAGGTATTTTGTTTTTCTTTGTTGCTATTGAAAATGGGACTATGTCCCTTATTTCTTTTTCTGTATCTTTGTCATTTGCATGCAGAATTACTACCGATTTTTGTGCATTGATTTTGTAACCTGCTAGTTTGGTATAGGAGTTAATCACCTTCAGCAGTTTTGGATGGAGTCTCTCAGGATTCTTACATATACAATCACGTCATCAGCGAATAGAGCTAACTTAACTTCTTCCTTTCAAAATTGTATCACTTTTCTTTCCTTCTCCTGTCTTATTGCTTGACTTCCAGTACTATATTGAAAAGCAGATGTGAGAGAGGACAGCCCTGTCTTGTTCCTGATCTTAATGGGAATTCCTCCAGTCTCTCTCCATTAAGTATTATTTGGGCCTTCGGAGCTTTGTATATTGCCTTTGTTATGTTAAGATAAGAACCAACCATGCCAATTCTCTCCAATGTCTTGATCATGAAGTGATGTTGTATCTTGTCAAAGGCCTTTTCTGCATCTATTGAAATGATCATGTGGTTTTTATGTTTAACCTTGTTCATGTGGTGTATTGCATTGACAAATTTCCATATGTTGAACCACCCCTGTGTTCCTGGCATGAATCCCACTTAATCAAGGTGGATAATGCTTTTGGTGTGTGGTTGCACTTGGTTTGAGTGGATTTTGTTCAGTATCTTTGCATCTAAATTCATTACAGAACTAGGTTGGTATTTTCCTTTCTTGTGGCATCTCTGCCTGTTTTTGAAATGAGGGTGATACTAGCTCCATAAAAGGAGTTGGGTAGCTTTCCCTGCTCTTCAATTGTGTGACACAGTTTTAGGAAGTTTGGTTTGAGTTCTTCCATTAAGTTTTGATAGACTTCAGCTGAGAAGCCATCTGGTCCTGGACTCTTCTTTTAAGTTTTTTTTTTTTTTTTAATTTTATTATTATGTTCCATCTCCATGAATGTGATGGGTTCATTGAGGTGATTAATCTGCTCTGAATTTAGCTTTGATAGATGGTATGAGTCCAGGACTATATCTATGTCCTCCACATTATTTAGTTTTGTGGAATAGAGGTTTTTGAAATAAGCCCTGATGATTCTCCCAATTCAACTTATGTCTGCTGTGATCTCTCCTTTTTCATTTTGAAATTTGTTAATTTGAAGCATCTCCTTTTTTTGTTTGATCAAATTGGCTACGTTTTGTCTATCTTGTTTATTTTTTCAAAGAACCATCTCTTTGTTTTGTCAATTGTCTTAATTATTTCCTTGGTTTCCAATTCATTAATTTCTGCTCTGATTTTAATTATTTCTTTTTTCCTGGACCACATTGGGTTGGGTTTTCCTTGTTTTTACACTGCCTTTAGGTGTATGGTTAGGTTGTTGATTTGGGATCTTTCTGTCTTTTTTTATGAAGGCATTGAGTGCTATGAAGTTTCCCCTTAGGACCGCCTTCATTGTGTCCCATAAGATTTGGTACAATGTGTTCTCATTGTCATTCAATTCCAGAAATTTTTCAATCTCATTTTTAATTTAATCCACTATCCATTTATTGTTTATAAGTGTGCTGTTCAGTTTCCAGGTGCCATTGGGATTCTTGGTGGGTCTTTTGTTGTTAATTTCTACCAATATAGCATTGTGATCTGATATCATGCAGGGAATTATGTCAATCTTCCTAAATATGTGGAGGCAATCTTTGTGACCCAGTATATGGTCTGTTTTAGAGAATGTTCCATGGGCTGCTGAGAAGAATGTGTAGTCTGTGGATTTGGGATGGAATGTTCTGTAGATGTCTGTTAGGTCTAAGTGTTCTATGGTTTTGTTGAGCTCTCTTACTTCTCTGTTGAGTTTCTGTTGGATGATCTATTACTGACAATGGTGTATTGAAGTCCCCAGCTATGATGGTGTTGGTGCTTATTTCTGTTTTATTGTCAAGTAGGTTTTGTTTTCTGAATTGTGGTGCCCCTGTGTTTGATGCATACAGATTTTTTTTTAATTTAATTTATTAGTTTTCTTTTCAGTAAATACAGGCAGTTTGGTACCATTATTTAGGCTCATCTGTGATCTACCCCCTCCCATTAGACCCTCCTTGTTATTGAAAATGGGTCGTGCATTGTGGAGTTAGCCCCCAGTTATTAGTATGATAAATGTCTCTGAAAATCATGACCCAACATGTAACTCTGACATTCTTTCCGCCCCCTCTTCCGCAAGATTTCCCTGAGCCATGTTGGGTTCATTTTTGGTCTGCTTCAGTGCTGAGGTGTTGGGGGCCTCTGAGGCTCTGGCTCTCTGATTTGGTAGGAGTTGATTTTTCTCTGCGTTGATCTCCTTCCCCTTTGTGCTGGTATCCAGTTCACAGGAAAACATCACCCTTGCTTATTTCGCCAGTTGTCCTTAGTTTCAGTTGGGCCCCTTCTGAGGTATGTTGGGGCAGCTCTCTTCTTAGGATCTGCATCTATCTGGAAAAGAGAAGCAGATTCTCCAACGGAGAGTAAGTTAGCACCCAGAAAATTGAGATAACACTTACTTTTTTGATAGACAGTTTGATAGGTGTAGGCCCTCTTATACCCCATGATTGATGGTAGCTTGATATTGTAGAGTGGGCTTGTGTTTGGGTATGGTTCTGACTTGTTTCCCAGCTCCAGCTAAGGGTCTAGTACCACTGAGTGGATCAGTTAGCCAAATCAAGAGCAATTGATTCCTCACCATGGCTGTGTACCACTATTGCACTTGTGTGGGTATCACATCCGGTTAATTGTTGCTACTTAGGTTAAACAATGTGTTGCTTGGACAGATCTTGGTCACTTCCCCCAGTCGCCTATGTAGCGCCTTCTGGCACTAGACACGCTGACTGTCTGGGGACTGACTCTCTCCTGGCTTCCAGCCATGTCATTCCATTTTACATGTCAGCTGCATATGGAGTCTTCAGCAATAGGGTCTTACCACTGGCCTTTGGTGGGTCATCAATTACTCTGACAGAAGTCTGTCATTGTTTTGGGAAACCTTGTAGGTTTCTCTGATCAAAAGCTCATTGTGGATTGTAGGCCCAAGCTGGAAGTGGGGGTTACAGGTCAGTGTCCACTAAGAAATTGAGGAAAAAGATAACATGATTGTAATATCCTCTTGATGGATTGTTCCCTTGATAAGTAGGAAGTAGCCTCTTTTTGTCTTTTTGGATTATTTTTGGTTTGAAGTCTGTTTTATCCAATATTAATATAGCTACACCTGCTTGTTTCTTATTCCCATTTGCTTGGAATATTGTTTTCCACCATTTCACCCTGAGGAAGTTTCTGTCTTTAGTGGTGAGGTGGGTTTCTTGAAGGCAACAGATTGAGGGGTCTAATTTTTTGATCTATCTTGTTAGCTTGTGTCTCTTGATGGGTGAATTAGGGCCATTAATATTTGGGGTAGTGACTGTGAGATTTGATTTGATCCCTGCCATATTGTGGTGGTAGTTGTGTGTTGGTGTTTTCATGGGCTTTGGAGTTTCTTGTGCCTACTCTGAGTTTGGTTATTGTGATCTGCTTCTTGTAGGCATTTGAGTTTGGTTATTTGTTTCTTCTCTCTGGAGAATTTCCTGAAATACTCTCTGTAGATTTGGGTTTGTGTTCATGTACTTATAAACCTGAGTTTTGTCATGGAAAGTTTTTCTTTCACCAGCTGTTATGAGGGATACTTTTGCTGGATAGAGAAGTTTGGATTGGAAACAATAGGTTCTTGGCTTTGGACAGTTTCATTCCTGGCCCTTCTAGCTTTCTGGGGTCCATTGAGAAGTATGATGTAATTCTGATGGGGTTACCTTTGAAAGTGGTGTGCTGTTTTTCCCTAGCTGCTTTTAGGACTTTCTTTTTGGTGTCAATGTTTAAAGTCTTAATGATCATATGTCTTGGAGAGTTTCTCCTTTGGTCCAGTCAGCTTGGAGTTCTGTTGGCTTCTTGTATCTTGATGGGCCTTCTTTTAATACACTGGGGAAGTTTTCTTCAATTATTTTGTTAAATAAGTTCTCCATGCCTTTGGTCTGAAATTCTTCTCTTTCTGGTATTCCAATGATTCTGATATTAGGACGTTTAAGTGTATCCCACAATTCCCTCATGTTCTCTTACAGGAACTTTTGAACTTGCTGAAATTTTTGAAGTCTTGAACTCTTTCTTCCATCTTGTTCCAGATCAGAGTTTCTATTCTCCACTTCACTGACTCTATTCTTGAGAGCCTCTAGAGAGTTTTGGAATTGTTCATTTAAGTTTGCATTTTCTACTACTTTTCTATGTATCATTTCCATCCCTCTGTCAAGATCCCTTTTCACATCATTTTCTGATTTTCTTGATGATTCTTAGAATTCATCCTTGCATTTCTTTGTCTTCATTTAGTATGACCAGCCGATTTTTAAGGTCCTCTTTTTTTTCACTCTCCCTCAAACTCTTAACTGTCTATGAACTCCTTCCAATGTCTTATCAATTTATTCTAGCTTAGTGATGGTAGCATCCACACGCTTATTGGTCCTTTGTTGCTTTCCTTCAAGTTCTACCAGTAGGTTCGTCAGGTTTGCATTGCTCATAGCTTCAATTTGATGTTCTGATCCTAATGACTCTTCTTTATTTTGGTTAGATGTATTCATTTAAGACTGGGTGATCTAACTATATTTTGTTGCATTTGATTTTTCATGTTATTTCTTTCGCTCTGTGGTCTGCCCATGACAGTGTGTGGGCACATAGGTGGGTGGAATAGCCTGGGCTCTAGCCCAATGGGAATCTGAGGCAGCCTGGGACAGTTGCCAAGCACCCTGGGTTTTGGCTCCCACTTGCCAAATCTGCCTATCTTCTGCCTGAGAGGGGCACAAAAGTTGCCTGAATTCTCTAGCGGTAATGCACCCAAGCTGTCTGTGTTTGAGCTTGGAGGGGGACTGAGGTACCAAGCCCTGAAGCTGCCCAAACTCTGGCTGGGAACACTGGAACCCACAAACTCTCTGCACTCCCCTGCCACAGGAGAATGGGGGATTGCCTGCACAGCAGACAGGTAGGGGATGGCACCTGAGCTGGCACAAGAGAGAGACACAGTCTGGACTTGTGTAGCAGTTGCTGTGGGACTGGGCTCACTGAATGTGCAGTGGCTGGAGCAGTAATGTGGTCAAGTGTGCAGAGAAGTTTAAGCTTCCGCACGCAGGGATTGATCAGCGTGCGATCAGAGCACGATTGGTGCGCAATCGGAGCTCAGCTGTGGGGTGTGGCGGCTATTTGGTAGGAGGGGTGGTCTACCTGCCTGCGAGGGGATCCGGGATTCCCTGTCCCCCCACACACACCATGCCCTCCCACTGACAAGAGGAACCAGAAAACCCTAATGTCTTGCCTTTCTTTCCCCAGGATTTGCAGCACAGCTAGGCAGTCACCATCTTGGCCAGAAGTCCCAAGTCTTACAATCTTACATATTAACCTACCACATCTGGCATATTGAAATATATGGCAAAACGATATTTGTCAAAAATACCATACATATGATCTTCTTTATAACTCTATATAGATAAGTTTCACATTCACACACCACACACACACACACACACACACACAGCAAAATCAAATCCTACTGACTCAGCAGTTTATGTCTCAAAAATATATAACCATTTAAAAATTTCTAAAATTGATAAGTACACTTTAACATTCTTCCTCAATATATATAGCCCCAGAAGACTCAATAATCATTACTTGAAATGTTCTCAAAGTCCTATTAGAAGAGTTGTAAAACTTCTTACAATTTGCTTTGTGCTGACCTGCAGGATAGAGTCTCACAAGGAAACAACCCAAGTATCAGGCCAGTTATAATATCTGACAAAGTTGTTTCTGACTAAAAAATTGATGACATTGTCAAATAAAGCTACTATTTCATGCTATTCATACAGCTAAAAAAATAGTTATTTCTTTTATTTGGGTAAAATTTAGGCTTATCTTTACAAAAGCATTTATAATGTTTATGTTATCCTCTGCCTGAACAATTTTGGTACACATGAAATTAACTCTATATAGCCCATCAAGATTGCTTTATCTTTCAGTAAGGATATCTATAAGAAAAAATTAGAAGACATACATCCTAAGGAAGCATCCTGTATTTTCTTCAAAGTTATAATTTCAGTATGATTTAAAATACTACTTACTTTATAAGATACTCACACATTTTGAGTTATAGAACAGATATTTGAAAGAATTTTATGTCAGAATTTTGTGTTGGTAATAAAAAGGAACATTTCAACTTCAAGAAATTTATATAACCTTGAGATAAAATAGCATAGCAAAAATATATATGTAAATTATTCATGTAGTAAATACTTTTAAAATATACAGATGCCATTTTGTCAGATATCAGAAATGCATGCTACTTATGCATAAGTGGATGACATGACTGACCCATCATCAGAACTTTGGACTGAACATCACTTTCCAAAATTGTATATTACTCAAGGAAAAGGTTTATGATACCCTCTAATGGGACTGTATGCATGCAGGATGTAAAAGGTATCTCCTTTTTAGACATGAATGGGAATGTGGTTGTTCTCTCATGCATTTTGAGACCTGAGGCATGTTGGGTTATTTCTGGATTAATGGGACTGGCAACAAACATTGACTATCTGCTTCATCTTTACCATTCAAATACTCAAAAATCACATAAAATAATATGCCAGCAGCTAAATGGTTCTGTATGTATTTGCTTGTTTTCTTACACATGCTGGTGTTCCAGTTAAATGCTGAGTGACAGCTATATCCCTCTGTCTTTTAGCATGTCCACTCTATTGGGGAGAAACACACTAGAAATGAGCACACAACCCTAGCAAAATTCTTTAGTGAGATGACATGGATGCAAAAACACAGATTGTACTATAACATTGTATTCAAAGCATTGAGCCCAATGCTTTGAATTGTACAAAATATACAAGATTAAAGACAGTGACAGCCCATGTGCTTCGATTTCATATGTTCAAAGGATAGGTTTGCTCAGCAAACCTAGCCTTTTCCCAGGTTGATACATTCACAAGTTAACTTCCTGTAATATCTGACTCTTCCATTGTTAGAGACATTGTCACCACTTGGTATACAGCAAATGTCATCTTGGTTGAAACTGACTGGTTACTAATCTCCTTTTTTGTTCATTGTGGTAATTTGTTGTTCTTGTTACATGAAGGGCATCAGATTCAGGGCTTTGCACTTCTAGACAAGTTCTCTGCTGAGTTATATACTGAGTGCCATGGTGCTCATTTATTCACCTTGTCTGGAAAATATGCTTTCAGCTGCCACTTGGCCTTTGTCATGTACTAGGGTTATAGCCAGGCTGAAATTCTGTGATGTCGCCTTCCCATTCTAACACACCCTCAGAGAAGAGCCATAGCAATGCCCTTCATGAAGGCTGGATTTCTGACCCCTGAGCTCAGGCTTTGGGAGAATCACTCTGAGCTCTCCTGATGAACTAGGGGCAGTCAGCTTCAAGAGTCAGAGGACTGTACCTGCTGCAGTCAGCTCTTTAAGATACAGCCAATGTGGAGTTGATTATGGAGAAAACAGGTAAAAGAATGGCACAGTCATACACAAATGTCCTCAGTTTATACCAGTGATAACCATAACCAGTTGGTAGTGGTGAAGGTTAGCTACTCCCTCAATAGCTTTGACCATACAACAAAATGAGATATTAGGAAAATTGATTATTTACAAAATCATCCAATTCTTCTGCAAGCTTTGGTTCAAGGTAGTAGTTTATATTGCTTTTTATTTTTGTTATAGAAAGAAAGAAAGCAAACCACAGCTTCTTGCCAATGCAAACAAATTCCAGACTCATATGTCTGCCACTTTGTGCATCTGGCTTTATGTAATACAGTGGGCCCAATCCCAGGCTGGCAGGCCTTGCAAATAAGCACCTATAACCACTGAGCCATCTCCTCAGCATTCCCCCTTTTCTTCATGTGCTCCAAACACAGCATGCATGGGAATGTCATTTGCAAATGACAAGACAACATTTTATGGGCTGGATTTTGATACTTGAGTAGATGTCAGGCAGCCTCTGGGTGTACAATTATTTGGGATTCCAAATCCAGCCAGTAATCCTAAAGAAGCTGGTACAAAGCTTCTAGATTGCTATCAGTTTCATGGTATGGTGAGATGGCCTCTCAAAAGATATTCTAGCTGTCATCAGAAGCCCTTTGTTTAACAGTCATTAAACTGAGTAGGGAACTGCCAATTCCACTAATGAAATGACCTCTCTATAAAATCCATTTTGCTAACCTAACAAGTCTCTCATTTCAAATTCCTATAGTCACTCTTTCAGAGTCACATTAGCCTGCCACTTTCTGCCTGTGGGTTCTTGAGATCAGACCATTGCTCTGAGGGTCAGAGTAGAACTGAACCAATAAACATCTTTTAACTGCTGTCCAAAATAAATAATTATTTTTAAATAGATTATGTGCATTTAATTACGCTTTTAGTGGTGGTGGGTGAAATTTCATAATTTGCTCTCTCCTACCCTTCCCTCCTCAATTTAACAACATAGGGATGATAGGCTCAATTTTAAGACACGGCATTAATAGAGCCCATAGTTCATTGGTTGAGCTCTTCTTTTTCATATGGATATTCATTATCTAAGTTTTCTGTCATTGTTTCTAACCTTTAGCCATGCCAACTTCCCACCCATTAATTAATTATTTGTCTTTGCAAGAAAGTATTTTCTGTTTTAAATTTCAAATCTGGTTAGGGAAATCCCCTTTTAGTAGTTTGCCCAAGGTTGTTTATTCACTCTTCATAAAAATCAGGGCCAAATATTCGATGCTATTCATGATGTGCTTCTATCTCTCTCAATTCTCACTATTACAAATTGTTTGTTTCTACAACATGCCAGTTATTCTATGTCTAGTGAATTGCCAAACCTTCAAGCCTTCTTATTTTAGCAGTAATTATATCCTTTTGTATTTGGGCAATCTCCATTTCTTCTGTAACTTCAAGTGCCATCTTGCTTTTTAAAAAAAAAGTATCTTTTTTTTTTTTTTATTGGATTAGGTTTTTACTTGTCTGGTGCCCCAGACAAGAACATCACAAATATCATGGGATTACTTGAAATAACTGGCATACGTAGGACACCATAAATACTTTTTAAATCTTCTCTTCCAGTTTGCTCTGAAATTTCTGTGGCCAAGGACTGTACCTTGGCTCTGCACTCTCAATTGTCATCATATTACTCAGTAAACAGACACATAATACTTGTATCTTAATTTTCTCTAATTAAATTCATACTTTTGTGATTTCTGAACTTGTCTATACTTTCTTTAACTTTGTTTTCTTTATCTATGACACATGGGTAACTTTCTATTTAGTGAGTTATAATGATTATTAAATGTTACTATGGGACCACAGTAGTCAGTAAAAGCTTTGCCTTTCAAGCATAAGGAACTAAGTTCTATTTCCAGAACTCACATAAAATCCTGGGCATGGTGATGAGCACTTCTAATCCTAGCACATATGAGTTGGAAACAAGAGGATTCCTGGTTCACTATCAAGCTAGTCTCGCCTAAATTTGTGACCTCTAGACAATAAGAGACCACATATCGTAAAAGTAGAAAGAACTCATGAGGATGACATCAAAGCTGTCCTCTAAGTTCCGCAGACATGTTGCAAACTTGTGCATTATCACTTGCACATACATAGGCACTTTCCACATGCACACAAGCACTCCCTTTTTTTAAAAAAGTGCTTATGTAGTTTTGGTGACTAGTTTGACAAATGCTAGTCACTTCATGTCTGTTCCATGTGAAACAATAATTCTGCCACCTATATTTCTTCAATGACTGGATTTGTCTTCACTTGTGTGTGGAGGGGCATATGTGTCATGATACATGTATAGAAGTCAGAGGACAACCTCGAGTGCCTGTCCTTACTGTCCACCTTGTTTGAGACAAGGTCTCTTGCTGTTCACCAATGCATTTCCCAGGCTGACCCATGGACATCTGGGAATTCTCCTGTGTGAGCCTCCCATCTCACACTAGGAGCACTGTGCTTATGGATACTAACTATCACATCTGACTTTATGTGGATTATAGGCATGGGGACTCGGGTCACCATGCTTGCCCTTTCTCTACTGGAAATGTCCCCACAGCCATATCCACTTTTTAACTGGCCCATTCTAGTATATCTTAATACCTGATTATCCTGAAGTCATTCCCATTATTTACCAAAGCTTTGCCAGCTGCTAGGCTATGTGAGAGAACTACACACTTTCCTGCCAGAATGATTTATTTTGCTTGATAGTAGCACATTTTCCTAGTTAATTTCATATCCTATCCTTCTCTTGAATACTTACATACCTATCTATCTTCCATCACATATGATTTCATCTGCGGTATTCCTTCTGTCTCACAGAAATGCATAACTTCTTTATCAGTTTCCTCCTTTCAATTACCACCAACACAGTTATGGCCTGCAAACATTTTTCCAGGATAGACCTTTGCCCAAGATTTGTAGTCTGGGCATTTCACACATGCACTTGCTTGAAAGCAACTTGTAATATCATTTTTAGGTCACTATGAGAGGCACAGGGTTTTGTGCCTACCAGAGACAGAGTGAAAAAGTAGTGTGTACACCATTGAAGAATTTCTATGAAATACCTTAGTGTGAAAAAAAAAACAAACAAACAGGATTCAGATATGGAAAATGGGAAAGAAGATATTCCTGGTAACTGCCACTCTAAATTCTTTGTAAATGATTTGTTGGCTTTAATGTGTTATGCACTAAGAATACATGAAAAAAGAATGAGGGTATAGAGTAAGGATAAGTAAGCATCTGTGTCCAGAGGGAGCTGGTTTGCTGGTGCTGCATATCAGGGGTTCAGTTCTAGTTTACTGGCCAATGGAAGACCGCACTGCAACTCAAATCCCATTCGAAGTTGATTCTTAATATAGTTGGGCATATAATGACTCCTCACTCTGTACTGGCAACTGGAAACAAAATACACAAATCCATAGAAAGCATAGGCAGAGGGCACTAGCTTTTTCAAAGTGAATGTGCTTGCACATGCTGGTAGGATATTGCTGAAGGGGAGTGGGGTTGCATGAGGGTCAGAAGTTCGAGGCCAGTCTAGGCTACATATTTCTAAGAGGCTATGAATAAGTCATATGGAGACCTACTTTTGTGGACAATGGACACCCAGAAGCCATTGATTGTTACTAGAAAATTTTCAGTGCCAGGGGTGGGATATCTTCCAGTGAGTTCTTGGCCAGGGAGGTCCCTAGTGACTCCAAAACATTACAAGCCATTGCTGAGGCTCTTGGTTATCCACCAAGAAAAGATGGTAAAAGCCTATGGATGAAGACTTCACATACTTGGGCTGCAAGGTCATGCTGAGAAGTGATAGAGGAGTACTCAGCACAGAAATATCTCCAACACCCCTTCCCAAGGTTCAGGGTCCATTGCAGAAGAGGTGGCAGAAAGAATGTAAGAAGAGCCAAAGAAAGGGTAGGACTCCTTACAACATGCTCCTCCAAACACATAATGGCCTGGTTATCCATGACCTCACAGTGCCTGATACTACCCACACAAGACCATCAGACTAGGAGGAAAAGATCATGACATCAATATAAAGAGAGATTGACTGAGAGGGGGAAGGTGTATGACGGAGAGTGGATTTGCAAAGGGGAAAGTGGGGTAGGGAGGGAATTACCATGGGTTATTGTCTTAATTATAGAATTTGTCAATAAAATAAATAAATAAATAAATAAGTGGGTGTGGGGCTGGAGAAATGGCTTAGTTGTTAAAGGACTCAGATTCAATTTTCCAGGAACCATATAAGCTAGATGCACAAGGTGACCCATGCACCTGGAGTAGTTTGTTTACAGTGTCTGAATGCCCTGGAGTGCCCATTCTCTCTCTCTCTCTCTCTCTCTCTCTCTCTCTCTCTCTCTCTCTCTCTCTCTCTTTCTGTCTCTCAAATAAAGAAAAGAAAAATAAGTAAAAAAAAAAGTGAGTGTGATGCTTCAGTTTCAGGTTTGTTTCTTAGAGCAAAGAACTGGATGGCCCAGGACTGAAAGGAAGAAATTTAGAGATGTAGAGAAAAGAAAGGTAACTTATGTGCTGTGAATGAAGTCTCCCTTCAGGATGTCAGGGTTTCCAGAGCTGGGATACCCTCTGAGCAGGCTCAAGAGTCAGGGTTTTATAGGATAACCCACTTCCTTCCCCTAATGCAAATAATGGATCATGTTCCTTATCATCGTATGGGCCCCCTTGTCAAGGAGCTTCTCCCCTTCTTACAGTGGTGTGTAGGTTTCCATTGGTCTGGTCTGCCAGATGTTTGCTCTGCCATTCTGCTTCCTTGATCCCCTTCCAAGTGCATCCTGCAGTGGTTAGAAGAATTCTGCTCTTTCCTCAGGCAAGTCCTGCAACAGGATACCCCTTCCTGAATTTCCCAAAAACACAGATGTCCTGTATTTCAGGGAGAATGGATATGGTTTCCACTTACCTGCTTGTGTGCCTCCAGAGCCTGCCCTGTTGGCACCCAGCCATTCACCAGGGCCCTGGGGCTGCAGTGCTGGCTGCTGTGGGCTGCAGCTTCTGCTGTTGCCATGGCTAGGGTCAAGCTCTCACACTGTAGCTGTGATGCCTATGGGCCAACTTAGCAGAATATCTAGTTTCCAGTGGGAGTGGAAAATTGAGATTAATTTACATTGCAAAGCTGGTCAAATTGAGGAAAGGCAATGGCAGGCATTTCAGTCTTGCCTGAGTATCTGAAATCAGGAGACATGAACTGAGGGAGGGAGGGAGAGAGGTTTTCATGAATCAGGGGACAGGTAAACTAAGGACAGAAAGGTAAATCCCACACATGCCTTCATGATAGACAAGTACCAAATTCAGGGGACAAGGCTATGTATGAGCAATTATGGTGAATGAGTGCAAGAATCAGAGCAGCATGTTGGTGGTGAAAGAATTTGAACATTCTCTATTACATAACATGAAACTGATCTGACGTATGTGTTTAAAAGATTATTCATGAGACTAGAGACATGGATCAGTAGTTAAAGGCACTTACTTGCAAAAACCATGTTTAATTCTCCAGTACCCACCTTGAGTATAGAGTTGAGAACAAAGTCTGTGATTAAAGTGACCACAGTGTGCTTGTACACTTGGCCATCAGGTTTTCTCTTTACTTGACAACTCTCACAACCTCGGCTCTGGTTATCTCTTAAGTTCACATAGGAAATTTCTATTGTCTTAGGAAATGCCAAGTAGAGGATAACAGAGCTAGTCTTTCCACCACCATTGCATCATGCGTTAACAACTCAGCCCAGTGGGAATGATCAGATTTAATGCCACCGTAAATGATATCCAAAGGTCAGAGTTCAAATGTCTCAGTGAATCCCATAAGTATCAATTAAAAGACAATTTATATGCTTACATATGTGTGTGATTATGTTCATAAATATATATGTAGATATTCAAGTTCTAATGTGCCTTTGAAGAAAGGTTGAAAGGTCATTGATTCATAGTAAGTCTTTCTTTGACATGCCAACCTTCACTGTGTCCTTTCTGATTCATGCGCTATGGTAAGAGTTTAGACAATATAAGGTAAGTGTAAATAAAATGAGCCTTACTGTGTATTGGGCTTAAAGATACTTTTAGTCTGATTTAATGTTAATTTGTTTTGTTAAATGAAGAAACCAAGACTTACTTAGATGATATAACTTGTCTCAAATCATGTGGCTAGTAAAGGCTACTCTCAAGGAAAATGCTGAGTAATCCGAATTAGCAAACTAAAATTATCTTTGTAGTTAATCCTACCATGAAAACTATTTATAGCTATACAAGAGGAATTGTTAGGAAATGTATCATCATTGTGTTTGTTTCTGCTTTCGAGGACTTCTTGATTCCCTTCAGGGGGGAATATTTAACAATTTGCTGTACAACAGGCTGTTTTCTAGGACCCTTTCTCCCAGCTCCATCTCTCACATATATATTCTACACAACATATCAGAAATCTCAGGTTATTCAAATTAAATGTGGAATCCTTATGTTTTGATACAAAGTAAAAAGCTGTTTTATTATTCTAAGAAGATATTGTTTTGTTTAGAATGTAATAATTAAACTTAAAATAGGATTATTTAAAAGGAAAAAAACTGCTCAGTGTAAAGTCAGTAATAATATAAAAAATCCTTGTACTTTTTAAGTGGTAATACTAATTCTATGCACAAAGAGCAATGAATCCTTCATAAAAAAATACAAGACTGTATAAAACATCTTATTTTAAACCACATGTCTCTAATACAACACTTGCATAGTTAGAAACAACAGAAATTCATTAGTAAACTAAACATAACCAGAGACATTTTAATTAAATTATAATAGAGAATGGCCATCCATTTGTTTTATCATAGAGATGCTAGAAGTACACTGGATGTATTGATGCTAGTCTTCCCATGAGATGGGAAAACAATGACTGCACTACAATAACTTTCTTACTTTGCTATTACAGAATCCTCTGGCCTTGTCCTATTATTTTCTCCTATTGTCATCCTTAAAAGTTGTTGACACATAGCTGAAATGGATTTCAAAACTTCTTCCCTACGGTGACTCACAGCTCTTCTCTCCAACTAAGTATTTTCACTGAGCCTTTGTGCAGACCTCACGGATGATTGATTGTTCTATTGTCACAGTGATGCAGTCTAGACCATGACAGAGAAATCAAAACAATCATTCTCAATGTGTGAAAAGTTAGAGAGAACAGAATAGTTCAATCTAGAATGTGCAAAACTTACAGAGAAGGAAATCACAGTCTGCAACATCCCTATGCAGGGAAGTATAATATATGGCTATATTTTCATTATGGCCGTACTTATAACTTTTTTCTTTTAGTTTTTTCTTTCTGCTGTCATTTTACATAGTTCAGCACATAAACTGCCAAAACATAATAAAAGTAGAACAGCTACTGAAACTTGTGGAAACATAGATCATCTTTATGTACATAAACCTACACCTTTGCTCCATCAGATATTGTATACATGTTTCTATTAATAATAGATTGAATTTCCCCTCAGTGTCCATAGCAACTGCTAAATGGTAAATGGTATGGAACACTGGTCACAGCCTCCAGTTATAGAGGAACTGACCACTTGCAATTTCAGCAGTAAGTCGCATTACATATTTTAAGTGATTGTTTCCTTTCATAAACTACAGAACTACAAAACTTCCAAAAAAATGAAGTGTATAGGTATAGACTAGATAGGAAAAGCATATAGCAAAAGAGAAATAGGTGTTATTATGTTTAAACAGTGCTGAAAACATAGTAGAAGGCAAAGTCATGTTGTGCAGTGCCTTCATTTTCACAGGCATCTTCATTTATGCATTCTAAAACTGGATATAAAGAGTAATGATGCTGACTAAAGAAGGGAAATTATTTCTAAGCAGTGTATCTTGCTTGATCACTCATGGCCACCTCTAGACCTCTCTTTTACTCAAATAAGAGAAGACAAAATAAATTGATCATAGCTGAAATAAAAGAAAATGAAATGCCATGAAATCCCAGAAAAGTACTTAATTTTCATTATTCACTTTTTTTCTGTGAGAACATACAAGAATAAATTTCAAAAAGGTCGTATTTCCTGTAGATTTGCTTTCATTGTTTGTTACGTTTTCCCCATCATGTGGATTTGGGCAGAACAAAGAAAATAGACTTGTTACTTAGCTTTAGCTTGGCACCAATGAGCACTTCACATTGAATTAGTAGTAACTTCCTAGTAATTTCATAAGATACTCCATATTTTAAAATGGCTATCTGGATTTTATAAAGTTTGGATAAACTGGAATTTTCTGCTATGGTTATAATGATTGCAACATGTCTGTCCTCAAAGAGCTGATACAGTATTTAAAATTAAATGTCTTTGCTTAATCAGATATACTCAGAATGATAATCAGATATTGTTACCCCAACTGCATATGTTTCACATGTAAAGAATACTACTGGCCATTTAATTAGCTAGAAAGCTCTCAATTTTCTACAGGCAGCTGAAAGGCTAAAACGCTTTTTCCCCTAGAAAAATACAGAAGTCACTTTAAATCAGCATAATTTACTAGAGCTTTCTGGGGCCTTGGATATAGACCTGGGTTTCATCTTTGTGTCAGCTGCCACTTCAGCTATATAAATTTCTTGAATTTTGCATCCTAACCTTTCTATAAAATGAGTATATATGTAATCACATCTGAGTAGTGGATTTAAAACAATGATTAGGAACAAAGTAAGCCTTTAACATAGTGTCTGCTGTTTACCCACATTTACCATAACATGGCACCAATATTATTTTTAAATGTTTTCCAAACAAAAGGAATAAACATTCAGATTTCTAGATGTCTATTCATTAACACAGAAAAACAGGACCCTTAGCAGTGTATCAGATATTCTTCTTATTGCTATGACAAAATACAAAAGACAACTTAAGGAAGGAAGGTTCATTTGGGCCAACAGTTCAAGGGGATGAAGTCCACCATGGAGAAGTAGACATGGCATCAAAAGAGTGGGGCAGGTGTCCACATCATGTGTCTCATCAAATGCAACCCAGCTATAAAATCTTAAGACCTACTCAGTGGCCTACTTCCTCCAGCAAAACACTACTTCCTAAAGTTTTCATAAACTTTCAAAAGTGCCACTAGCTGGGGCCTAAGTGTTCAAACACAGGAGCTTCTTTGGGACATTTTACATTTAAATCACAACACACAGTATCTCAGCTGCTTAAATTTTGCTATTCTTTTCTATCTTCTCCCCTTCCCCAAGATAATCCATTCAAAAGCCATTTTTTCTAGCACACTCTTCCAAATACAAGGTCATGTAACAGGGCTTGTAGAGTTCCTGAGAATGGGTTGGTGCAATTAGAAGTGGGAGGGGGAGTGGAGGAGGTCTCACTAGCAAGGACACTGGTCTAGAAGGGAGACTACCATTTCCTGAGGCTTTCCCTTTAGCACAAGGAAGTGTGCTTGTGAAAGGGAATATGTGCTTCAGGCTCAATAACCAAGAAGACTGAATGTCATGCCAATACTCAAGGAAAGGGCTGAAAATTGCCAGGTGCCCATGGTGTGGACAATTTGTACTTTTCCAGCCTGAGGAGACATGACATGTGACATTGAAGTACAGTGCCTCTTGATGGGGTGCTGAGATAAACCTCAAAGAGCCATAAGGGTTATTTACCAAACTGTGCCACTGGCCTTACAATAGGAGGAGAGAATTCTTGATGGAGCATCTCAGCTTCCTTGCTCACTACCACCAGTCCATTTGCTCTTGCATGAGTGCACTAATGATTCTGAATCTTTCTGGTTTGTTATTCCTACCACTAGCTTGATAACATGCACACAAAACACTATGCAACTGATAATAAATGAGGTTTTTGTAGGTTTCTTAGGAAATGGTAAATATATTCCTGTCATCCTTAATTTTATTGAAAACTCATTGTCCTGAACATACTAGGATGAATATATCACAGCTAGGATAAAACAGACCTTCTTAGTGCTCATTAAAATGGGCATGTAGCTTTAATCCAAGTTTTAAGCCAGTGCATTACTGACTTGATGACTGTTCTGCAGCTGCCAGATGTTCATGCTCATAACTTGTGTTAAAGCCCACTAGAATTATTTTCCATTGAACTGTATGCTGCATTGTGGCACCTTGTGAGTTAATTTTAATCTGAAGCTCAATGTTGTATTAAATTCTGGGGATATTCTAAGGATTTATTCCCATCAATTAGGCCATATTCCAAATATGAGCACTCACCCAAGATATATTTTTCATCAGACAATGCTACTCACCAGGGATACTTGCTGCCTAGCCTCAGATTCATCTGGAAACCTTGATGCCTTCTGCTAAAGCAGACAACTTATCAAAAGGATGCTAAAGTCTTCATCATACAATGACAGACAGAGCTGCCACTCCACATGTCTAATCTATGTATAGTGTCTAGGCCTAATGTAAACAAATGTAGTCATCATTTGAATGGATGAATGGATGGATGGCACAAATTGAATCAATATATCATGAAATATTTCTTACACGATGAATAAAATAACATGGTGAAGGATGGAATACCTAAAGAAGCTATGCAGGCTTTAACTAATCTACAGACATTAAAGTGGTGTGCTCTACATTTTCCAGACACTCTTAGACAAATAGGTTAAGGTTATTGTTCTATTGCACATGTTTTATAATGAGTATTTAGCAATATTTTAATTTGATTTATCATTGTAACAAAGTTGTAACACTCTGAACTTTGCAAAAATAAATGCTAAAATATTTGCAAAAGATGACTCTTTCACTCTAATTCTTGGTAACAGTATGTTATGAGACTTGTGACTTTACTGTTATTGCTTAATGAGTTTTATGTTTGCCTTTCCACAATATTAAGCTGTGAGGAACTAAAAGCATTGAAATATTAGTATCAGTAAACATGAGCTTTGGGGTTTTAAGACCTTATATCATAAATCTTATCTTTCAAATCTATTACCCTTGCAAAGTAGCCTAGTGACTATTATTTTCTTAATTTTCATGTGACCATTGGCTTTCTTAAAAGTTTAGAAGAGCCCATATTCATATTTTTTCTAGGACTATCATTTTAGGACAGAAACCCAAAACTATGTTGCTAGGCAACTGTGGATAGAGACTTAAGGCTCTCTCCTGATTATGTCTCAATTTCCAGCTGACACCTTTCAAACAATGGTTTTCTTATTCAAGATCAATTTCATCCCTCTAGGTATTAAGACAGAAAATGATAATATCCCCAAAGTAGTTTAATTCAGAGTGAAGGAAAAATAAAGCAGAGCCAACCCTGCATAAGAGAGTCAGGTAGAGTGTGATAAAGTGTCATCCTAAGGAGGCACTGGCCACCCTACTCAGCAACTCTTTCACTTCCTCTGTTTACAGTACAGGAAAGACAATAAAAGTCAGAGAGCAGTGTCAACATTTAACCTAGGTTTGTCCCTTCTCTCTGTTGTAATTATAAGCACTAAAGAAATTGATGGGGGCAGTAAAGGTTACCAGTATGCCAATGCTTATTTGAGGGTTGGAAGTTCCCTACCAGGGTAAACTGAATATATCCTTCTCCTTCCCACGATACCTATCAAGTAATTTACATCCTAATCACTAGTTCTCAGTACAAATGAAGTTTCAACTCCTAGTAAAAAGTTGAAAATGACGATGTTACTTAACATGGTGGTGTGGTTTGAATGAGAAATGTCTCCCCAGATGCATGTGCTTGAACACTTGGTCTTGTGGTATTGTTTTTTTTTTGGGGGGGGGGGCAGTTATGGGATGTTTGGAGTTGGAGCCTAGCTAGAGGAAGTGGGTTGCTTTTGGAGTGAGGCTTTGGTGTTTAGCACAGTCTGGGTTCCCACCTCTGGACTGTAACATGGCACCAATCAGGAAGCAGAGTCCAGAGGTGTATACAAGAAAGTATACACTTAGTATATAAGAAAGCTAAGAAATCAACCCATACTTTTCAGTAATATGCCTTGAAAGTTGTATAGTGAGAAGCTTTAAAGTATTCAGAATACAAGTTCATTTGCTATTCACATTAATTATATTAGTCAGGCTGCCCAGGAGTTGGTCCTCTCACTAAAAAAGATAATAAAACTTCAGTATAAGGTAAGTGGGGCTGGGATGTGACTTAGTTAGTAGAATGCTTCCATACAATGTGCAAAGCCCTATATCTACTTCCCAACATTTCTTAAACTGGGTGTGATGGTGAACATCTATAATCCCAGCACTCGGGAGGTATAGGCAGGGGAACCAGAAGTTCAAGGTCATTATCAGTTATATAGTAGCCAGCCTGGACTATATATGACCCTGCCTAAAAATAAACAACAACAGAACGCTACAAGTAACCAGGGCTGCACTACCAGTCAGTCACACTAAACCCAATCTCTGAAGCTTTGAATAAAACCCAACTCTAACACACCATAATATAGACAAGAAGTGTCCAAGGTTATAAGATGCTGAGTCTAGGCCACTGCTGACATTGCACTGCCATTCCTAAGCAGGACTCTGGTATCATTAGTGCTTCCGATGTGGAGTGGCATGATATGAGTGAGGCTCATTCTGTGAACTGGATATAGAAGTCACAGTTTGCATGCAACTAAAATGTAGGTTTTGTTATTGGAATTGCTTAATCCTACCACCTAAAACCTCTAATTTTCTACAAACAAGTAAAGTATTTTTGTGCTAAAAGTTTTAGGTAATAAAATTTAATTGCCTAAGATAGTTTTCTATTTAAGTATCTCTTCACATTACTGAGTCTTTGCAACTTTCATTTGGTTAGTAACTGCTTCCTTGCACTTCTCTTCCATCTGTAGCTAATATACATTTTTGGACATTGAATGTACATGGCTCCCTGAGCAGTTTTGTAAAAAAAAAAAAAAAATATGTTAGTCTCTTTTATTGGTGTGTATCTTCAACTTACTTTTAAACTTTACTTTGGAATATCTTTTCTCACAGCTCTGTGAAATACACATTTCATTTATCCATTCTTTATGTTCATTATTCCAATTTGGGACATGCTAAAGGCATTTTATTAAAAAATTACAAAGAGTTGTAAATGTTTAAATGACAAACGTTTCAATGTTTGGAGAAAGCATAAATATCTGGAACTTCATTGTGTGTATATTCAAATCCTGAAAAAAATGTTTTGCATATTTTTTTTTCTTTTTTTAATTAATTAGTTTTGTACTCAGTGAATACAGACAGGTTGGTACCATTGTTAGGCTCATCCATGTCCTACTCCCTCCCATGTCCCCTCCTTCTTGATGTATATGGGTCATGCATTGTGGAGTTAGCCCACAGTTATGGGTAGGAGAAATGTCTCTGCATATCATGACCCAACGAACCTTCACCAGGCCCTTAGAAGGAACACCTGAGCCACAAGACACTGGAGAGGGTATGATATTTTGCATAATTTTTACATGTGACATTGCAACTCCCTGAGAATGCAAGAACAAAACCCCACAATTTAAAAGCAAAAAGTAAAAGAACAATTGTCTGAGGTAGGCAATACTAGAATCACAGTATACACTCTTCAGAAGTCCTCAGGTATGGGAGAAACAAAGTTTGTGTTTGTCTTCCATGATTTCTCTTTCAATTTTTTTTTTAATTTAAAAGAGAGGTGGGGGGAGAGACAGATAGAAAATAGGCATATCAAGGCCTCTAGCCATTGCAAACAAACTCCAGATGCATGTGCCACCAGCGTTATGTGGGTATTGGAGAATTGAACTTGGGTCCTTTGGCTTTGCTAGCAAGCATCTTAAGTGCTAAGCCATCTCCCCAGCCCTGATTTCTTTTTTTATAACAGAAAGGATGACATGCATAATCTCTCCTTGCTATCTTGCTTCACAGAGTCTTGATTTGTGTTCATGTACCACTCAGTTAAATCAATTCTGTTAATTTAACACCTTAAAATAGCTGCAGGAACATCATGTGAGATCACTTTCCAAAGACCTACCCCCCACCAGTCATTTGTGAAAGGATAAATCCTTGTTCAAACAATGTCATGAAGTCTAGGACGCAGGGAAAAAAATGACTGCTTGTTAATAACTATGGGGAAAATACAATTTATGTGAGACTAGAAAAAACAAAAATATTTTTAGATGAGTGGTAACATCAATCTTCAAGGAAATGCTGAAGTGCGTAATTTCTTTTGAGAATCACTTTTATCCTACGAATATCACTGCTCTCTTTTATAACACAAGGGCCCAGTCCACTCATTTCTACTGACAGCAGGTTATATGAGGAGACATTACATCATGAAACAGCAAAAACTTTCCTTTCTGAAAGCAGTTTCAATGCTGGAAGGAAATTATGTTCTTTCATTTTATCACCTGATTCTGACCACTAATATCTGAAATCAGGTAGAAAGGTGCTGAACTATGGAATAGGGAATTTCATTTTCTAGCCATTTGCTCCTAAAAAAAAACAAGCAGAAGAAATACATTAAACTTTTTTCAATAAAAAGGAGCCAACTCTGTCTGAGTAGTAGCTGCAGATTTCAAGAATCACAACCAGCTCTCCCAGAGAATGGGACTTGTGACTCTCAGAGAATTTCCCACATGGCCACATGTTCTGGGAAAATGACTAACATTAAAGACTCAAATTTTGTGTTCAGCAACCATAAAAAAATGAATATGAATAATAAGTAGGTGTTTCTAGCCGAGTCTAGAATGAGTTTCACATTAAGCTGTACATTGGGTTCTGCCATCATATTTCAGGACTCTGGAGGAATGTCACCTCCAACACAAAGTTCTTTACCATTTGTTAAGGTTCTCACTAGACCTGAGGTATTCTCTTTGTTCCTATAGTAAGCTTAATTTTATCACCAATCTTCCCATACTGCAAGCACTCCTTATAACTCAGTTGGTACAAATAAAATTCTCTGGCCCAGTACTCATTGATTCTTTTATGTAGCATGTCTTAGTCTGAATTTCTCAATGTGGTCTCTGAGTCACAGTTCAAGCTCCAGAACTTTCTTTGGGAGCTGTGGAGCACGCTAAGAAGGCAATGGGAAAGAGTTATAGCAGAGAGGAAGCCATTACCTTGTTTCACTTACTAAGCAGACACGGCTATGTTAAATGCTTGCGAAAGTGAAAAACACAGGCCTAAAGCTAGACTTCAGAATTATTCTTCCTGTGCAAGGAGAGTGGTTAAATCCCAGCCCTCAAAAGTTGCTAATGGCAGCTGCTAACCATACAGCACCATTGCTACGTCCACGGCGACCTCGCCTGTGTAGCAAGCAGAGATGCTTCTGCACTGGAAGAGAGCTGAGGACAGAGGGCCAGCACTCCTCGGAGGGATGCCCCCGGTGACCCCTTGGCAGTCAGTTACTGTAAAGGTTCCTGCTGCCCATGAAGTCATGACGACCTAATTGCCGGTGCCAATCAGCTGTATTCTGCGCTCTGTTTCTTTCCTGCTCCCTTCTAGTTGTTTGTCAAAGAACAGCTAGTTTCTATGCTACACTTACTATTAATCTTGCACGCAATCAGAGTACAAAAAACAATTTGAGTATTGAATGTGCCCTTCCTATGATTAGGGCAATGGAAGAAATGTATAACTCTACTAGGAATAAAAGATTAACTCTAGAACAGTTTTTAGATGGTGTAGAGTAGAAACAGCTTATGATGTTTTAGAACAATACTGATCCTGAGAAAGTGAAAGTAGAAATGTTAATCGGTAATGTTCATTAGAAGTATGACAGTTCTACAGATAAGGAGTTGTAAAATTTAGGCTTTCCCATCAGGAAACTTCCTGGGGGGTATGTTCAGTACTTGATTAAGGGCTGATAGTAGACTCCCAGAGCTGGGAACTACCTAGATCCACTCCCCTATGAGGGAGGATATGATGAATTCGGTAATAGATGAATGAATTATGAAGGAATAAGGAGGCTATGGCATTCTCTTCCATTTATGAAATGCTTAGCAAGGACATGTAAGCCTTGGTGCTTATACTCTAGACAAGAAAGAAAAGAATTCCTGGAAAACATTAAACCAGCCTTAAAATATTGGTGGTCTTTTGGATAGAAACACTTTTATAATAAATATGAGGATTATATAAATAATCTTATAAGTGAAAAGAGATGGCTCTCTGCTCGGTTTATAAAAAATAAATAACCTATTGTTCACCTTACATCCCTTACCCCAAGCTTCTATTCATGTAAAGCTGTGGTCAATGATGCAAGGCGTCCTTCTTAAAAAATGGGTACAGTTCCTGCCTGATCAACATTACATGTATGCTTACAATAGAACAATACTCAAGATTGTTTAGATTAATGATTTCTGAGATCACTTGTTGGCTTGCTAAGTTTCTCTGTTCAATCTGTATAAAATCTTCATGAAACCTTCAGTAAATTGCAGCAGCATATTCTACCTAGAGTGTGTCTGTCTGTCATTTCCTCGCCGAATCCCGAGTTCTCCTTGAGCCTTCGCCCTTGTTCTCCCTCGGTCCTGATCTCCCCGAGAGTCAGTCCGCGGCACACCATCACTTCGAGGAGTTCTTTTTCCCTTTTTATTTTTGCATGTGTGTATGCATGTGCATACGCATGTAAGTGCATGTGTGTGTGTGCATGTAAAGGCCAGAGGTTGATGTCAAGCGTATTATTTCATTGCTTTTCACCTTAGCCTTTGAGACAGGGTCTCTCACTGAACCCAGAGCTCACTATTTAGCTACACCGACTCACCGGCAAGACCAGAAGATACCTTTTCCTCGGCCTTCCTAGTGCTGGGTTTGTACATGCCACCACACCCTGCTTTTACACACTTGAGATCCAAGCATAGGTTCTCATGCTTGTGCACAAAGCACTTTACTGACTGAGGATTGGGATTACAGGAGCACAAGGCCAACTGTTTATGTGGGTGCTGGGTAACAGACTCACTCAGGCTCTCATACTAGCACAGCAAACACTCTCATCCACTGGGCCATCATTATAATCCCAGTTTTAGGTTTTAAAACAGCTATTCATAGAGACCCCCTGAGAGACCACAAGCATAAGCTCAATGGCCCTTACAGGGAACACCTGAACCACAAGACACTGGAGAGGGTATGATGAAGACTAACCTTAATCTTCTACATCTTCCCTCCCTCTCCCCCACTCTCTCTCTCTGCTCTCTAACTCTTGTATATGTTATCTTTTTCCTCTTTTTCTTAGTGGGCACTGACCTGTAACTCCCAGTACCAGCATGGGGCTATCATCCACAAAGACCTTTTGATCAGAGAGACCTACAAGGTCTCCTAAAAGACAGACAGAGTTCTGTCAGAGTACTTGATGACCCACCAAAGGTTAGTGGTAAGACCCCATTGCTGAAGACATCTTATGTGGTTGACATGCAAAATGGAATGGCATGGCTGAAAGTTGGAAGAGAGTCAGTCCCCAGAAGGTGCTACATGGGCGACTGGGGGAAAGTGACCAAAATCTGTCCAAGCAACTAATGTTCTAACCTATGTAGCAGCAAATAACCTGTTTTGATGCCCACACAAGTGCAATAGTGGCACAAAGCCATGGTGGGGAACCAACTGCTCTTGATTTGGCTAACTGATCCCCTCAGTGGTATGAGACCCATATCTGGAGCTGGGAAACAAGTCACAACCATATCCAAACATAAGCCCATTGTCCATTATTAAGCTACCATCAATCATGCACTACAAGACGGCCTACACCTATTAAATTCTCTATCAAAAAAAGTAAGGGTAATCTCATTTGTTCTGTTGCTAACTTACTCTCTGTTGGAGAATCTGCTTTGCTTTTTCAGATAGATGTAGATCCTAAGGAGAGAGCCACCCCATCATACCTCAAAAGGGCCCCAGCTGAAACTAAGAAAAAATGGCAAAACAAGCAAGGTGCTGTTTTCCTGATGAACCAGATACCAGCACAAGGGGGAAGGAGACAAACACAGAGTAAAATCAACTCCTACCAAATCAGAGAACCAGAGCCCCAGAGGCCCCCAACACCTCATTACTGAAGCAAACCAAAAATGAACTCAACATGGCTCAGGGAAATTTTGTGGAAGAGGGTGCAGAAAGAATGTCAGAGCCATATGTTGGGTCATGATATGCAGAGACATTTATCTTACCCATAACTGTGGGCTAACTCCACAATGCATGACCCATAGACCTCAACAAGGAGGGGCCAAGGGGAGGGGGTAGGTAACTGATGAGCCTAATAATGGTACCAAACTGACTGTATTTGCTTAATACAAAACTAATTAATAGAAAAATTGGAAAATTAAAAAAAGAAAGACATTAGTGACATCATAACAAGATAGCAGCCAGCTGCAGGTAAATTGTAAGTGTCCTTCACAGCTTACCCAGCCTGATTAAAAAGTTCCAACTGTGGGGGCTGGAGAGATGGCTTAGTGGTTAAGTGCTTGCCTGTGAAGCCTAAGGACCCGGTTCAAGGCTTGGTTCCCCAGGTCCCACGTTAGCCAGATGCACAAGGGGGCGCACGCGCCTGGAGTTCGTTTGCAGAGGCTGGAAGCCCTGGCGCGCCCATTCTCTCTCTCTCCCTCTGTCTTTCTCTCTGTGTCTGTTGCTCTCAAATAAATTAATTAAAAAAATTCCAACTGTGGGATAGATTTCCTTACCCACTTACCAGCATGACTTAGTGTTTTGTTTGCTTTTGTTTTTGTTTTGTTTTTGTTTTTTAACACCCAAGTCATTAAGGCAGCTTTGGCTGCATTTCACTTAATGCTTGTTTCCCACTGGTTCCAGGTCTGTTGGGCACATATAGCCTGGAGGTTTTTCAAATACTGAGGTAATCTTTGCTGTGGCTGGCATGTTGTCCTTGTCATAAAACTCCAGGTTTCTATGCTATAGCATTCTTTCTGTGGCTTGCTAGTGATTTCAGCACAGTATTTCTATGTGCCAGACTATAATTTAACACTTTTTTCAAGGTATCTGATAAATAACATATGATTATATTTTTCAACTTTATACATGTATGTGATGTACTTGGATCATATTTACCACCTATAACCTCTCTTCTCCCCCTCCCTCTCTTGAGTCCCTTCCTCCTCCCAACTAGCCCTCAGTCCACTTCCATATCTTTCTGTGTGATTAATATGTTTAATTAGGCTTGCTTACAGGAACATGAGTGATGGTTATTTACTAGGGTATATGAACTTACCAGTGTGGCTACATCATTGAAGAATCTCTCCCCCAGCAACCACTAACTGTGTATAAATTTTTGGAGAGGGCTGAGGCCTTGTGAGCCCCTTTCTTTTTTCTTTTTTTCCATCCCAGAACATAATGTTTTATTTTATTTTATTTTTTCCACAAATTTTATTAACATTTTCCATGATCATAAAAAATATCCCATGGTAATACCCTCCCTCCCCCCACTTTCCCCTTTGAAATTCCATTCTCCATCATATCCCCTCCCCTCTCAATCAGTCTCTCTTTTGTTTTGATGTCATGATATTTTCCTCCTCTTATGATGGTCTTCTGATGGTAGTGTCAGGCACTGTGAGGTCATGGATATCCAGGACATTTTATGTCTGGAGGGAGCACATTTTAAGGAGTCCTACCCTTCCTTTGTCTTACATTCTTTCTGCCACCTCTTCTGCATTAGACCCTGAGCCTTGGCAGGTGTGATTGAGATGTTACTCAGTACTCTAGTCACTTCTTTCCAGCACTATGATACCTTCTGTGTCGTCCCAAGGTCACTGCCATCTGAAAAGAGAAGATTCTCTACCCAAAGTGAGAGTAGCATTAATATAAGGATATAACTATTAAGAGAAGTGCTTACTTGGCAGTTTGATAAGCACAGTATATACATTTTTCCAGACATCAGCAGACGCTACACCCCTAGGGATCATGACTACCCCTGTTTTAAGTTTTCAGTATCAGGGATGTATTCCGTCCCATGGAGCAGTCTTCCAGTTCAATTGGAGGGCAGTTGGTTTCCACCATGACAGACCTGCCACTATTGCACCCATTGGCTCATTTTGCCTGGCTGGCCAATAATAAGGCTTGTAGTGTCCACTGTTGAGTATCTTCACTGGTGGTATCTCTTTCTCCCATTGAGCTACATGTAGAATGGCTTCTTCCAGCTTTCTGTCAGCTGGTCTACATGGAGTAGGTTATCAGCTCAGTTCCAGCTGGATTTCTCTGTAGCCTTGCACCCCAAGTATGTGGAGTCCTCAGCAATAGGGTCTTATCATCTATTCCTGGTGGGAAACCAAGGTCCTCGGGAATGGCCTATAATGTTTTGGAGACTTCAGGGACCTCCCTGGCCAACAACTCACTGGAAGTATCCCATCCCTGGCACTGAAAATATTCTAACAACGATCTATGGCTCCTGAGTGTTCCATTGTCTGAAACTGAAGGATTCCATGGTTTATTTGCATCCTCTTAGATTTTGATTAGCCCTCCCTCCACCTTTCCTTTACTCAATCTCTTACCCTGACCTCACTTTGGGCCTTTTCACCCCCTTTGATCTATTCTTCTACGTGTGTGTGTGTGTGTGTGTGTGTGTGTGTGTGTGTGTATACAGATTTTGGAGAGGGCTTTGTGAACCCTTTCTAATAATGTATGAGAATATTGATAGCCTCACCTTGTGCAGGAAACCACAGTTGCTGAGAGTTAATGAGAGTAATAGCCAATTCATGTTCAGAAGACAGCATTCCACAGCACTTCTTTCTCCAGTGAATGTACAAATTTCAAAGTATGACAGGGGTTTCCAAGCACCATGCCCTTTCCATAGTACTGTGGTCAATAGATGACAGCCTACCAAGAGAAATCTGGCCTGGCCTTAGCCAAGCATGGCTACTACCGCTGACCCTATGGTACTCTCCTCAGGGCAGCAAGGTGGAAGTGAGTGTCAGAAAAAGAGTTGCAGAAAGCTGCATTGTCAAGTCATGAGGTGGTCAGTGAGGACAACATGGAACTGGGAGTAGCATAGAAGACTTGATCCACTCAAGAATTAGAGGAGCACAGGTCAGTAGAATGGGGCTGGCTCTTTCATGTATTGTTCCCACACCACCACCGCTACATCAGCATTACTGCTCTCTTACCTTTCTATACATCAGCACTACTGCTCTCTTCACCAAGTCACCTTTCATCTGTCATCTAAAGACAACTCCATTCAAATTTGACCTCTGCTCCTCACATAGTGCAATCCAATCTCTCTCCCACCCCCAAAGTTGCCATTAGTTAATGAAATCAGACTGTAGAACCCTTCTTAATAACTCTGTAGTTACCTTTAATTCAAATCATTGGCAACTCTAAGCCTCTAACTATGGCTTAATCTAGCCCTTGACTGTTTTATTTTTTTCTATTTTCATCACTTTTGCAATTTCTGCTTGTGGTATTCCAGAATTACATTCCTTTGCTACTACAATTCAGTGAAGCTTATTTCCAATTAAGGAGTTTTTGGTTTTCCCTTTTCTGCTCCTGTTTCCTGGAAACTCCTTTTTAATGTTTATTCCATTTTCATATGTAGGCTGTATTTCAAAGTTTATAAGCCTCTTTCCTTGATGACCATCCAATTGATTGTCCACTCTCACAGCATAGATGTGAAAATCCTCCCTCTTTAACAAAGAATTGAAACAGACAGACTCAAGAAGGAAAAATTATGAACTATTAAGTTTATTTGGGGAGAAATCACAAATTGTGGGGTTTATTAAGGTAAATTAGGATCTAGGAAGAAGGCTAGAGCAAAGTCATAAGCATGGGGAAGGCAGGGAATTTGCACTCATGTGGAAAACACAGCAAAGCTTGTGAGATTCATTTAAGAGAAATTAAGGGTGTTGAGGAAATCTGGATTGGATACACAAGCACAAGGAAGATAGAACCTAAGAGCTTATGTAAGGAGATTTAGAAGGAACCCACATAGCATCTGCCCTGAGCTTCCCCACAGAAGGATATTAAGAGGGCAAATGGTGGTGGCTTACAGAAAAATAGCAGAAGAAAAATATCAAAGCAGAAACCAAAGGATCAGATGAGAAATGAGTGGTAAAGATAGTTATACCCATAGTTGCCCTGAGATTAGAGAAATTATACAGGTAGTAGGCCCAGAGTTTAGACAAAGCACCCCCCCGGTAGATCTATACTGTAAAGAAACTACAAACATGGAGAACAGAGGGAAATCATATATGTACCTGAAGTGAGAAGTTACCCAAAATATAAAGCAGAGGCAAGCATAGCAACCATTCAAACTAACAAACAATACTCTGCTCTTACATGTATCACTGGCCAGAAGGAGGGAGGGCAAAGAGGGGGATTGTAAACAGCACAGGCATGCCTTTTCAGTCAATTAAAGATTATTTCCTCAGGTTCAGATATGTAAGGGAAATACCAATTGGTTTGTAGATTTGAAGGGACAGGTTTCAGGGCCAGCCCACATGGATTGTGATGTCCACCTGTCTAGGTAGCATGCTAGACCGTGGGCAGCAGGGTGCGCTGTAGGTGTTGTGGATGAGACCTGAGTTCCATTTCTGCCAAGAGTTTCATTCATACCAGGGTGAGGTGGCACTTTTCTCTCCAGGCTTCAGTTCCTAACTGAAACTGCCTAAAGGAACCTAGCGTTCTCCTATTTCTCCTTCCATAGATCCTTTAAAAGGCCCATGGGCAGGAGGGATTAGCTATCTGATCCTTAGAACACACTGTGGTCATTTTTGTAGGAGCCTGAGCTGGAAAGAGTAAGTGTCCTGCTGGCTCTCTGACTCACTTGCCCGGTGATGTCTGCCACACCTGCTCCCACCAATGCAGTGCATTCCCATGAGACCATCGAAAGGCAAAATTGATGAGACAGCTTGATTGAGACTCTCCACATCAAAACTTAAAACCAAATGAAATTCTCCTTTTTAAGTTTCTTTGTTCAGGGATATTGTTATGGTAACAGAGTGCCGACAAATATAGACTCCAAAAGCAAAATGTCAACTGTCCAGAATCATGTTGTCAAGTAGAAAATCCTTAGTAAATACTTGATGAATGAATGAATCTGAAGAGTGGAAGGATGATCAGCAACATATGCACACATGTACACACCTGTATATACATACAAATATATGCACACATACGCCAATGCAAACATATGTATACATACAGATATACACAAACACACATAGGCATATATTTTATAGAAAATGTATATGTCATTTAAATTCTTAAAAGTAGCCTAAATTGGGCTGGAGAGATGGCTTAGTGGTTAAGGTGCTTCCTGTAAAGCCAAAGGACCCACATTCAACTTTCCAGATCCCATGTAAGCCAGACACACAAAGGTGAGGCAAGTGCAAGGCCATACATGCCCACTAGGTATCAAAGGCTTCTGGAGTTCAATTGCAGCAGTTGAGGCTCTGGCACACCAATGATCTCTCTCTCTTTTCTCTCTCTAAAATAATAATAGTAATAATAATAAATAACCTAACTTATTCACTTACCTTAAAATTCCTAATTTAATTTCTCTCATTTCTTCAGTACTTTGGAATGTTTCAACCAAAGAACATAGCAAGACCAGTTTGGTGGCGGCACACGTCTTTAATCCCAGTAGTTGGAGGCTCGCTGTGAGTTTGAGGCCAGTTTAACGCTGCATAATGATTTCCAGGTCAGGTTGGGCTAGAGTGAGACCCTACCTCAAAAAAAAAAAAAAAAAAAAAAAGCACTTCAATCTTCCATTGTGATCCAGTGTCACATGAACTCTTTTATGTGGGGTTTAAAACAGGATGGATCTGTACTTTTTGAAAACACCTCTGCGTTAGTTGCTTCTGATTTCTCATATACTTGTGAGTTAAAAACACAACACTAAATTCACTATTTTCAAATTTCTCTTTATTTGATTAAAGTATAACAAATTGACTGCATGAAAATAGAACCATATTATAATACAAAGTACTATGTCAGCATAACTGAAACATTTTCACTATTGTTTTTGTCTTCAACCTTGGGATTGAGCATATTGCTTAACATTGTATATTTTCCAGCTCTCATGGACAGAAATAAAATTAGTGGAAGCAAGCTGCAGCAGCCAAGCCCGAGTCTGGGCCTGTGCAAAGCATTAAAAGAGTCCTCATGGTTGACACATGCCAAATTCCTTGACCAAATGTGACATTTTATATCATTTCATTGATTGTTTAATATACTGAGTCATTAATTTTGCAAAGTACAATTTGAGCCCCAAAGACAATAAATATGAAAAGGAGTCATGATCTGTCTTCAATAGCAAGTTAAGATATGGAGAATTTTGGAACCTAAGTAAAATATATCAAAATATATGTGAGAATCTTTTGAGCTAAAACTGACTTCTTTTAATTTCAGGATTATAGTCATAAAAGTTCTTCAGAGAAAATTTTAGCATCCATGTGAAAATTAAATAATTTAAAAATAAGATGTACATAGAGCTGAGGAGAGGGTTCCATGGTTTAAAAGTGCTTGCCACTTATCCATGAGGATATGGGAGGACCTGAGTTTGATTCGTTCAGAATCTATACAGAAAGCTGTGCATAGCCACACATTTGTAACTCAAGTCCACTGGGGGCAGAACACTGGGGCTCAATCAAAACAGCAGCAGGTTGAAGCAGTGGCCCTGTCTCAAAAGAGTATGAGGACCTGGAGAGATGGCTTAGCAGGTAAAGGACTTGCTTGCAAAGCCTAACAGCCCTGATTCAAGTCCCCAGGACCCATGTAAACCCAGATGCACAAAATAGTGCATGTATTTAGAGTTTGTTTGCAGTGGCAGGAAGCTCTGGCACACCCACACTCACTCATGTGTGCTCTCTCACTTTGTCTCTATGTCTCTCTCAAATAAATAAATGAATAAGTAAGTAAGTGAATATAAAAGTAAAAAAGAATGAGGTTGAGTGGTAGAAAAGGGTGACAGAAGTTGTCCTCTGGCGCCTTAGATATGTGCATGGCATGCACATCTGCACACACATGAGCATAAACCACACATAACACGTCATGCACCTACACAAAAAATAAGAGATTTTATCTTCTTTAAAACTTCAAATCAAAAAGAAAGGAAAGTTTACACTTGCCAGAAATCAGAGATGATCTGGTCTCTTCCCTAGTTCTATAGAACTATTTTTTCCACAATCAGGACCACTCCTGGGAGGGAGGTCTTTCATAGGACTTAAACATTGTAGTTGGTCAAGTTCAGTCCCTAACCTCTTCCTGTGACAGCCCCTAGCCCTAACCAACCAGCTGGCCCTCTGGTTCACTTGAGCCAGCCCAGCCCCATAAGGTCATGTGGTGGTTTGAATAGAATAGATGGCCCCCAATATATTCAGTTGTTTGTTTGTAGTTTGCCACCTGCTTGTCTTTAGCCAACTGCTGGAGACAATGTCACTGGGTGATCTTAAGGTGTGGTGATGTGTTTCAGATTTCAATCTAAAGATATACAAAGTGTGCCTAGCTGGAGTTCCTGAAGTGTGCTGTGGCTTTTGACCTTTAGGCTTGTACTTCTCTCTCTCTCTCTCTCTGCTTGGTCCTGTGAAGGTAGGCCAGCTTCTTCTGACATTATGAAACTTCCCCTGCATCTGTAAGCTTCAACAAATCCCTTCCTCCATAACTGTGCCTGGTCTGAAAGTCCATCTCAGCGAACCTAAAGCTGTCTGCTACAGATCATAAATACCTTTTCAAGGAGAAAGCAGACTCTCTGGTACTTGGGAACTTTGAGCCATGGGTGAATTTTTCCCTCAGCTGGACCCAGGCCAGGAGGGGCTCAGCCTAGGCCCTAGCCCAGCCAGCTGGGAGGCCCCATAGCCCTTACTTTCTGCATGGGTTCTTTATCCCCTTCAGCTCCCCACATGGCAGAAGTTCCTTTTTCTCTTTCTTTCCATGCTTTTTTCCACTCTCTACACTTGGGATCTCCGTCCACATGGGTAACTTTTTAATAATTTAGTAATTATCCTCCTCAGTTTTCTGTTTTATTCAATTCTTTGACTAAAATTAGAAAACAACCTAGGGTTTGAGGTGCAAGGATATTCCTGGACCTTAGATGTTTATTGATTTATCCTAATCATTGGATAACATGCTGTCCATATTGAATCATGTAAAATGGAAGATTCATAAGAACCAATAGTGAATACAGCAGAAGAATAAAACTGCATCTCAGCAAGATTGTTCATGGATGTCAACACAAACCAGGTTGAAGAAAGAAGGGTCTGCATCAGTTTTAACTAGAAAGAGAGCATGAGAAAGGACAGGGAATTTATTTCCTCTCCTTTTTTTGCTTGAACTATAAAAGTATGAAGCATTAAATGCTGTCTGGGAATCCTCCCAATTTGAAAAATAAGGCTTGCTTCTTTGGGTCTGATGGCATTTTTTTCCAGCATATATACACATCAGAGTGAGCAAGGTAAGTAAGTGCTGGAAAGAGGCAGATGAAATGATGGTGTGTGGAACCCAACAAGATAAATGGTGATGAAAAGACAATACCCAGTTGGTATGTCTCTTAGTGATACCCGTGAGAGGTAACAGCTGAGTGACTGTGACGAATGGGCCATCAGAGGCTGAAGACAAAAATTAAATCACATGCTTGTTTAATAATTATCTGAGTAGAAACTGAATGCACATGTCAGCAAGTAGTAGTTATTCTTTTTAATTAGACATTAATGAAGGAGGTCTTCTAGCAGAAGTGAAACTGTGTGGCCTGGAGAGATTTTTATTAAGGACTTCCTGCACCTCACTGAGACATCCCAGAGCATCCCAATGATTAGCCAAGGAATCTGAATTTAATTTTATAAAACTGCTTCCTCATTATTACAACTGAGTATTTTGAAAACATTTTATCCTATTTTCTTTTATTTGCCAAGTGGCAAACTATTTATCAATTACCTGACAAATTTAATCATGAAGAATAAAATTGTTATTGACTATCTCCCTGCTGTCACTTAGGTTTTACAATAAAAAATATTTTGTGGAGACATTTCTATCCCTGGTGAAAAATTCATCATAAATATAGCAATGTGTTTTCCTTTACTGTGGAAATTGTTAGTGAGTTTAGTTCAAGCAGAGGAAGAGTTGCTTGTTTGCAAGCCAGAGAATTCACATTCTATGTACAAAGGGAAAACAGTACATCTGGACACAGTTGCTATCATATCCTCTGTCTCACACATTCCAGATATGATACTTCATTATAAGCCCCTAGGAACTTCTATGGGTGAGAAAGTGTGGAGTATGAGCTGAACTACATTGCTTTGGGTTGTACAAATATTCCATGGAAGAGTTGAGGTTTAAAAAATATGACTGAAATTCCAATATTGTTTATCTAAAATAAGAGATCTAAGAGAAATACAAAGCATTTGTTCTTTGGGCCACATAGATTTAAGCCTATTGACCCAACTGCCTACTTACTGTCAGCTTTGCATGCCCCTGCCTCACCAGAATCATCTGTAGCCACAAATATATGCTACCATTACTGCCTCAGGACAATATACCAATGTGGATCCAAGTTGTTAAATCTGACATTTCCCCCCTTCAATTTTTCTTTTTGCTGAAGCATCAAATGAAGACTGCTCAGACTATATCTGTGTGCAAATATATTTAAATACGGTATCTTCCTTTTCTTGTCTTTTGACTGTCACAAGATGTCACAGGCTCATGGATTTGGGCATTTGATCCCCAGCTGTGGCCAGGGGGCTGTTTTTTGAGGGGGTTGTCATGGAACCTTTAGAAGGGAGAGTCTCATAGAGAAAGTAGGTCACTTCAGGGAGGTCTTGCAACTTTATAGCCTCATCCCACTGCCTGTTGACTGTCTGCTCCATAGCTGTGGGTGTTACATCACCAGCCAGTGCCCTGTTCCTGCCACTGTGCCTTCCCTGCCGTACTGCAGTGTGGCCAAACTGAACCCTTTGTCCTCAACCCACTTCTTGTCAGGTGTTTGGTCACAGCAAGAGAAAAGTTAACTAATATTCCTTAGTTTCCCATATATTCCCCTACAGTCCAGTAAATAACTTATATCCTTCATAAAATTTTAAATCCAGTAAGATTAGGGCTGAAGAGGTGGCTTAGTGGTTAAGGCATTTGCCTGCAAAGCCAAAGGACCTCGATTCAACTCCCCAGGACCCACGTTAGCCAGATGCACAAGATGGTGCATGCATCTGGAATTCGTTTGTAGTGGCTGGAAGCCCTGGCATGACCATTCTCTCCCTCTCTCTCTCCTTCCCTCTTTACCTCTCTCAAATAAATAAATAAAAATAAAATATTTTAAAATCCAGTAAAGACACTAACTAGTTAAGTCCAACAATCATTTCATCCATTAAAATATTTTTTAACTTTTAACTTCTAAGTCATTTTTTCCTGAGTATTAATATTATTCAAATATTTTTAAGCTATAAGTCTGAGTTTTATTAAGGACTAAATGGAGTCAGGTGTGGAAGCACATGCCTGTAATCCCAGTTATTCAGGTAGCTAAAGCAGAAAGATTGTTAAATCCAGGAGTTGGAGACCAGCCCTGGCAACATAATGAGATTCTTAAGTTGTTTTTTCTTTTAATAACAAAATGTGATTTAATTTTAATTATAAAATACTTATTCGTAATGATTCTAAATGTCCATCTATAAAGAAATGGCAAGACTATGTGTTTAGCTATAATTATTCAAATTTATTTAAATTTTAGGAAACTCCTAAAATTAAAGTAGTTAAATTGACCTTGTGTCTCTTCTGGTGTTAAATTCCTTGAGTTTGATATATCTACAGATGTTTTTTTTTTTTTTTTTACCTACACTAAAATCAAGGTCAGAAGAAGTCTTTCCCCTTGTTTTCTATTTGCAAATATATGAGTTTATTTTTTTTATCCAGTCATGCAGCAAAGAATATTTGGGTTGTTTTGTTTGGAGTGGTTATGAGTAGAGATGCAATAAATACTTCTGGATGTGCCTTGTGAACATTACCAAAGCCTGGGATGTCTGTACCATCCACTAAGCACATGCCTAAGTTTGCAAGAAACTGTGAAAGCATTTTCTAAAATTTCTGTTTCATGTTGCTCTTGCATGGTCAAAATATAGGGAGGTCCAGATGCTCCAACTTACACTTGCCAACTACGGTTATCAGTCCTGATGCCCATCATTTCTTCCCTTGTTCAAAAAAATTCCTTCATTATTTGTTGTAGAGAATGCAATGGAAGTGAATTATCTCGATTTTTCTCCATGGAAAAATTAATTTCACTTTATTATAACATTTTCTCTGGATTTTTTAACCTTTGGAAAATATATTTTATCAGAACAATTATGAAAAGAAGTTATAACCACCCATGTGTGAGATTAGTCTGTATGTATGCATTTTTTATTTTTATTTACTTATTTATGAGAAACAGAGAGAGAGGAAGAGAATGGGCACTCCATGGCTCCTATCCACTGCAAAGGAACTCCAGAGTCATGCTCTACCATGTGCATTTGACTTACATGCATTGTGGGGAATTGAACCTGGATCCTTAGGCTTTGCTCTCCAGCCTATAACCATTATTGAAATGGAGTAGAAAATATTAAAAAAAACAAAAACAGATAAGGTAAAGAAGGAATGGGGATGAATAATTCCATACATAAATTTATCATTCAGTAAAAATTCTATTTAAGAAAAAGGATGAAAAACGGAGTTTAAAAAATACATATTATCAGGGTTTCATAATTATTATACACTAAAATAATCATGGAAAACATTCAGATAAATAACAAAGTAAAATCATATAAAGAAATACAAATTTGGGGGGATGTAGAGATGGTTTAGTGGTTAAGCGCTTGCCTGTGAAGCCTAAGAACTCCAGTTTGAGGCTCGATTCCCCAGGACCCATGTTAGCCAGATGCACAAGGGGGCACACACATCTGGAGTTCGTTTGCAGTGGCTGGAGACCCTGGCGCGCCCATTCTCTCTCTCTGTGTCAGCCTCATTCTCTTTCTGTCCCTCTCAAATAAATAAATAAAACAGAAAAAAAATTAAAAAAAACAACAAAGAAATACAAATTTTCCAAAATTGAAAGTAACCAAGGTGTCCTTTAGTATATGAACTGTTAGGTCAGTTGTAACTATATTTAGAAAAGAGAATAACGTTCAATGCCAAAAGGAAATGAGCTCTTGAATCAAGAGAAGGCATAAAGGATAGTGACTGTGTATTGCTGATGAAAAGAAGCCAGTATGCATAGGACACAGAGGATAATTTCAGCTGTATGATATTCTGGAAAAGGTGAAACTCTAAAGACAATGAATAGATTATTGGTGGCTACAGGCTTGGGGGAGGCAAAGATTACTTAGCAGAGCAAAAAGTTACATTTAGAGCAGTAAAACTAATCTGTATTTATACAGTCATTATGGCGACATGACTTTAAATTTTTCAGATTCACAAATTATACAACACTGACAGTGAACCCTAGTGTATACTATAGATGTTGCATGATAATTATTCATGGAGACTTACCAATTGCATTGAATAGACTAGTTGATAAGGCCTGGTTGGTGGGAGGATAGTACATGGGAAATCTCTGTGCTTTCTTTTCAACTTGGTTGTGAAACTAAGTGCTGTAAGATAAACATTATTATAAAGAAAAATGCATGAAAATTCTAGACAAAACTATAACAGATTCACAATTCAACAGACAGATGAAAGCAAGTTAAAACTCAGCAAGTTAATAATATTATCAAATTATCATATTTGAGGCTCATACAGAACTATTCAGGCAAACAAAGAGAAACATAGAGGAAGAAAATAAGCAAAGGCATATGTGTATCACAAATGGAATGTCTAAGAAATATAGTTGACTTTCCAGAAAGCAACCCAAAGAACCCTAAGCTTTAGATATCAACTGTTTCATACAAAGCATACTTTCTCATTTGAAACATACTTATTCATTTTTTTCTTGAGAGAGTATCTTTGTTACACTGGACAGTAACAAGTCTGCCATTGATGCAACAAAGAAGCACTCTGCCTTCTAGAGCTTTCCACTATACCAACATCTGGAAATACAAGACACAAGGAAAGTAAAGAAAGGGAAAAGAACAAAATAGAAGGTAAGGGAAGAAGAGAAGGGAAGGAGAGAGAAAGGAAGAAAAGAGGAAGGAAGAGAAGGGAAGATAAAAGGAAGGAAAGGGAAATTGTTATTATATCCTTCTTCTCTATCCATTGAACAATATCCCTTACAAAATGAAAAATACAAGGCAAGAAAGAAGAAGAATACAGAAAACATAGATATCACATGATGTCTAGGGAATCATAATTCACTGGGCTCAGTGCAGAAATCTTTAAAAAATGTATTTCATTTATTCACTTGAGAAAGAGACAGAGAGAGAGAGAGAGAGAGAGAGAGAGAGAGAGAGAGAGAATGGGCATGCCAGGGCCTCTAGCCACTGCAAATGAATTCCAGACACATGTGCCACTATGAGCATCTAACTAATGTGGATACTGAAGACTCAAACCTGGGTCCTTGGGCTTTGCAGGTAAGCACCTTAACCACTTAGCCATCTATCCAACCCCTCAGTATAGAACTCTTTAAAAGATTCTGAGCATAGGAACAGCTTTAAGTCCCAGGTATCTGACCCTAAAGAACCTCACCCCATGTTGTGTGACTTGGGTTCAATGAAATAGAAGCTGATCCTGAGGAGATGATTCAGTGCCTCAAGGTTCCTGCATGCAAGTCTGCCAACCCGAGTTCAATTTCCCCATATCCCCATAAGGTTCACAGGCCAAATAGCATTGCACATGCAGTACCAAACAACAGGAATCCCAAAGCAGGTGGAAGGAGAGGACAAACACTCCGACCTCCACACTTGTTGCTGGGGATGTGCATGCACTCCCATACTACACACACACACACACACACACACACACACACACAATATCACAGGAATTAACAACCCACTGCCAACTCCCAGGGAGCCAGTGCCTTCACACAGTGCTCACTTGATTAGCATTAGCAAAGGGATGAACATGATTATGGTTAAAAAGATTTTTCTCCATTTTGAATATTGTATGAGTACTCTCACTAGAACCTACTTTATGTAACAACCAATTAAGCTATATACATTGAGCTCTGTAAACCATATGAGAAAGATCAGCTCTGTTGATTCAACCCAGCTGTGGTAAGAAATCAGAAGTTCTTGAGATCTTCAGTCTGGTGTCTCCTTATTATCAAAGGAGCTGTTGAAGCCTACTGCTTAACACTTTATCTAAAACACATGTAACCTTAGCCCTAAATCTTCAAGTGGAAGGCCTTGTATTAAGAACAAAGTCTTTGGACAGAGGCATGGCTTAACTCTTAAAGCACTTGTCTGCAAAGCCTAAAGACCCAGATTCAATTCCCCAGTTCCTACATAAATCATATGCACAAGGTGGTTCATGTGTCTGGAGTTCATCTGTGGTAGCTAAAGGCCCTGGCATGCCCATTCTGTCTATCTGCCTCTCTCTCTCTCTCTATCCAATAAATAAATAAATATAAAAAAAAAAAACACAAAGTCTTTGCCCATCCACTTTGCTAGGATGGAGAACATGGTCCTTGGCATATTCTGAACAAATAGACTACTACTAAACTAAATACCCTTCTCCCAAAAAGTCATGTTAAAACACTGCATTAATCAGTTTTATTTTATGGAATAACCCAGAATACCTGAGACAAATCTTGACTTTTATTTTGTCTCCAAAAGAAACATCATAGGCTCATTAAGGCACATATAAAATATATTATAAAAGTCAACTATGTCGAGTGACTTAATTATTTTGTTAGCACAAAATGATTCCTACATGGCTATTCATATCCTGTATGTGGACATTTGCATCAGAAATATATTATCCATGAAATCAAAGATAGCTTATGTTTACATGATATAGAAGTTTGGCATTCCTTGTTAATTCATTTTGAACTGTAACTTGGATTGTCATCAGTACATGTTTCAAATGCTATGAAATATAACTAAACAGGAATAAAGAAACAAATGTTTAAAAATCTTGACAGGGGGAACTCCCTAATGTTGACTCAACTATCTTCCTTTGTTGCAAAAGCTACTGTAAGTGTAGTTTGGGGACACAGGACCAAGAGAGAAATCTATGGGAAATTGATGCTCAGTATCAGCTCACTGCACAGTAAATGCCTCCATGTGTGATAAAGCTGACTCCTGCTTTCCTCTCCCAGCTCATTAAGAAAATTGGGGCTGGAGAGATGGCTTAGCAGTTAAGCGCTTGCCTGTGAAGCCTAAGGACCCCGGTTCGAGGCTCGGTTCCCCAGGTCCCACGTTAGCCAGATGCACAAGGGGGCGCACGTGTCTGGAGTTCGTTTGCAGAGGCTGGAAGCCCTGGCGCGCCCATTCTCTCTCTCTCCCTCCCTCTATCTGTCTTTCTCTCTGTGTCTGTCACTCTCAAATAAATAAATTTAAAAAAAAAAAAAGAAAGAAAAGAAAATGAAGCCTTTCCCAGGCAATCCCAGCAGGGTGATTGTAGGCATCTATGCTTCTGACAGATGGGCTGAAAACCAGAGAACACACAGATTATATATTACGTGAAGGACTTGGATCCAGTCACTTCACAAACTGGTCACATTTCTCTCAAATCCCTATGTTCTTCTCATAAGGCTAGTCTCATTCCAGAAAGTATGACTCAAATATGTAGCTAGAAACAAATATGCATAAGAGATTGCATGTTTTTAGTGTTCATAGGATTGAAACTCTAATATATGTGTATGCATATATATATATATACGTATATGTATACACACACAGATATGTTAATATTACTATAGTCAGGCATATTGTGTTCTTAAGAATTCTATAATGGTATTCAAATTATTTAGAATCACAAATATTAGCTAAAAACTAATTACCTTTTATGATTTGAAGCAAATTTCTTGTTTTATTTGTACCAAGTTTCACTCCAGGAAAAATAAAATTAAATAAGCTATCTTTCCTTAGCAACTCATTATCTATTTCAAATCATATACAGATTATTTGTGAGGAGCATGCTTCCTAAATAGATTTTGTGTTGATTTCAGCACTCAGTGGCTCCAGACAGCCACTTCCCAACTGAACGACGCTCGCTCGCTAGCCTTTGCTCCCTCCTTTGTGCAGTCCCCAAAGGAATCCCGCAGTTCTGGAAATTCAGTTCATTATCTCCACCAATTTCCCCTAAAACACTGAATTGGTCAATTACTGTGAAAATCTGGTCCAAGATTCCCTGGTATTTTATCATTAATAACATGGCATAGTAGGAAAACAATATATAGAATAATCTAGAAACAGGTCTAATAAGCTAAGGATGAAAATTCTCAAAAATACAAAAAGGATTTATATGACCATAATTATATTAAAAAAAAAAAAAGAATCCAGCCTTATTTTTTTAACCTCTTCCATCTCTCTAAGTTCTACAGGGCTATCAGATCCCCAGCAATAATACATCATTCCCAGTGTATCAGTGGTGGCTGTTTATCTTTTCCTTACCCAGAACGAATGTTCCCAGATTCATATTGGTCGGTGCTGGCAGATTTGGGGATCCGCAGTCCTTTCTTTACAAGGGTTTTCAGAACCTCTGTCTGAACACTTTCTCTGTGTTTCACTCATGTTTCTCTCTGGCCATACAGCCCTCATATACTAGCTACATAGCAGTCATCTGTTCTCTGGTGTGGCCTTTCCTGATGGAGGGACATATTCACTGCCTCTATCACCATATCTTAGATTCTTCACTTTCTGGATAATGCCCTTCATGTGCCAAAGTTCCCCATTTTCATGGTGGGCAACTTACTAAGTATTTTGTTGTGTGTGCTTTTGATGTCATATCTAAGAATCCAATTCCAAATCGAAGGTTATGATTTTCCTCTCCTATATATAATAGAGTCTTATGAGTTCTTTCTCCATTTTTTTATTCGTCTATTTTGTTTTTTGAATGGGAAATTCAGTTGTCCCAGAAACATTTGCTTTCTCTCATCAATCAAATGGATTATGTACCTTTTTCAAAAAAACAATTGATAGTAGATGCAGATCTGTTTTGAACTATGAATTGTGTTATTTTTATGCCAAGTGCGCAATGTTTTCATTGCTGTAACTTGTAGCTTATTCTGGAGCCATCAGTGCAGCTCTCCTGACATTGCTCTTACTATATATTATCTGGGCTGTTGGGATTTGAAATTTTGTGGAAGTTTGAGAATCAGATTTTTCTTTCCTTCTGATGACAGCACTAGAAATTTCACTGGGACATGTTGAATTTGAAGGATACTTTGAGTACTCCTTATATAATATAAGAATATTAAGTCTTCTTATTTATCTGTGAAGATTACATACTTTCCTATTACTTAGATCTTCTTTGCTTTCTTTTGACAGTGGTTGAGGGTATTCATTGTGCCAGTGTTCATCCACTGGGCTAAAAATATTCATAGATATATTAATTCTTTAATCTTCCCTTTGGATTGTTCAGTGGTAGTACAAAGGAACATAGCTGAAATGTTGGCTATGAACTCTGAGACATCAGTAATTGTTTCTTTTTATAATATTTATTTATTCACTTATTTTAGAGGGAGAGCAAAAATAAAGAGGGCAAGTTAAAATGGGCATGGCAGGGCCTGCTACTGCTGCTTTTACTGCTGAACTCAGATGTTTGCACCACTTTGTACAACTGGCTTTCCATGGTATAACAGAGAGCATCAGGTTCACTGAGATGAACTTCCAAACAAAACACAGTTATGGAGGAAGGGATATTTATTGAACCTTAAAAGTCCAGGGGAAGTTCCATAATGACAGAGGAAGTTGGCCTGCTTTCACAGGTCCAAGCAAAGAGAGAAGCCACAAGGCAAAAGCCAAAAGCCAAAAGCTACACAGCACACTTCAGGAATTCCAGGTGGAATTAGGCACTTTGCATATCTTTATATTGGAATTTCAAATCTACTTCACATCTTAAGATCCACATAGTAACACCTCCTTCAGCCAGGTAGCTGCAGATCCAAAGTACAAACTATATAGAACACTCAATATATCGGGTGCCATCTATTCAAACTACTACACATGGTAACTTGGAATTGAACCCAGGCTATCAAGCTTTGTAAGCAAGAGCCTTCAACTGTTGAGCCATCTCTTCAGCACTGAACTGTTTCTTAAATGCAGCTACCTTCATGTGACTGCTTTGGGGTTTTCTAATTATAGGACCATATCATCTATATAAATAGAGGCAGTTTCATTTCTTTTTTTCATATTTGGATGTCTTTTACTTCTTTTGTCTTTTTCTTATATGAATAGTATAACTGGAATTTCCAGTATAATACTGATTAGCAATTGAGTAGCAGTGATAAAGTGGTCACCCTCATCTTATGTTTTTAAATAAAGATTGCAAGAAAAATATTAGACATTTGAAAAGTAAAATAATAAATATGAACTTAACTCAAAGAATAAGCTGAAAATTAAAAACAACTCATAGTTTATGAAGACAAAATGTACACATAGAGCTGCAGAGATGACTCAGCAATTAAGGTGTTTGCCTGCATTGCATAATGGCCTTCATTCTATTCCCCAGTACCCTTTTAAAGCCACATGCACAGTGGCATATGCATTTGGAAATTGTCTGTAGCAGCTGGAGGCCCTGGCACATCCATTCTCATTCTCTCTTTCTCTCTCTCTCTCTCTTCTCTGTCTTTCTCTGCTAGCAAATAAGTAGAAATATTTAAAAAAATAAACATAAAATGAAGTGACAATAATTACTTTATTTTTAAAGCAAAATATAATCCTCAGATTATCAGTTATTTCAGGAATGTTAGGTAAAAGAGACTATTATAGAACACATTTCAATCTGGGCCTTAATTACACTTCTTATTGGACTAAAACCTGTTGGTCCTTGAGAGGCCCAGGCATGAGGTCTAGTGGAACTTCCTGAACCTAGCTAAAGTTTGGTGATCTGTCTCGGGCCAGCTACACCTAATGGCTTCTGGCCTGCTACTTCCACATAGGAGTTGGAATTCCCATGCGCCTGCTTGTGACCAATCATTTCAAAAGTTGCAATATGCTATTGGCACTACACCTCATCCTTTCCTGAGATCCCCACCTTCATTCCCAACATTACATAGACAACCGCTTGTAACAATAAATCGAGTTCCTGCTTCAACAAGATTCCTGACTCAGTGTGGTTTATCTCTGTTGACTAGGAGAGGTTCTGAGTCGTCCCACGTTCACTTTCTTCCTCAACTCCTTGGGAGGAACCAGCAGGCCTGGTCCTTCCTCAGCACTACCTAGTGGGGGAGCCCAGCATCTGGCACCTAATGTGGGGCTCTGGGAACCTGGCAGACTAGTGTCCTGTGTGAGGCATTCTCGTTGAAGAGGTCAATTGGTGCACAGGTGCGGGTGAGTGTAACCTCATATGGTATGAGGCAGTCTTCATATTTAATGTGCTAAACTTTGCTTCTATAACCTGTACTTGCTTGTCAACATCTCTTCGTTCTCTTTCTTTGTCCTTTCACTTTTGGTTCGCTGACAAGCTGCATCTGCGGCTTTTGTATTTCTAACTGGGTCGTATGTCCCTGTGTGGCTTTTGACCTTTAGGTGTGTGCCTCTCTCTCTCTCTCTCTCTCTCTCTCTCCTTGGGCCTGTAAAGGCAGGCCAGCTTTTTCTGCCATTATGAAACTTCCTCTGGATCTGTAGCCTTCAATAAATATCCCTTCCTCCATAACTGTACCTGGTCTGGAAGTTTATCTCAGCAAACCTGAAGCTGTCTGATACAGAACTTGGTACCAAGAAGTGGACTAAAATAAACCTAACCATGTGGATGTTGATCTTTTGGAACCTTTGTTTTGGAGGAATAGGTATGGACTTGGTGCTTACAACTGAAGGTATCTTCTGGGATGGTAAGCCAAATTTTGTGGACTATTCTAATGAGAACTTAAAATGCTAAATGCAAACAACATTGAACTTTGAAGTTTGGCTTATGAGCTTTCTAAGGGAAAGGAAAGACTACAGAGGACTTTGTTGGAACTGGGCTACTGGCTAAGGGCTGGCTGCGTCCTGCTGCCCAGGCCCAGAGAGTTTAAACAAGGTTCAATTTATTATGGATTGATGTACATATGTGGGATAGAATTTTCAGGCTAAACCTGAATGCCATGACTAAATTTAGAGATTTTTCAACTGTTTACAGACTCTTAAGGATACTCAAAAAGTTTTATATAGGGACATAGTCTTAATCTAAATTCATCTTACATTAGACACAGGTGATGCCTATGCTAGGTGGGTCACAAAGTCATAAGTACAGCTGTAATTGGAGGTTTAACCAGGTTAAAAATAGACAAGAGTCTATCACCTTGCATTTTGCAAATGGGTAAATTTGCTATGTAAAAACAAACAACTATAGGATAAGAAATGTCAGGATGCTTATCTCTCTGCTCTATAATTTCATTTTGTTCTTGCTTTCCAACATATGCTACTTAAATTCATGGAAAGCTGGACTCTAAAAAAACAAATAAAACCCCCTTTATCTCAGACCCCATACAAGTTTAAGCCATTTGTCCCCCAGACTCTGACTAGAGACAAAATGGCCAATTGTCTCTGACAGAGGGGAATAAAAAGGTACAACATATAACTGTGGTTCTCTTTAGTTCTTCTCTTTTAAACATCTAAAGTCACATCTGTTAGATAAAATTTCTCACTAGACAAAATGTTAAATAGGTCAACTGAGTCAAGGTATTTAAACAGGTTACAAACTCCTTACATAAGATAAGCATCAGAATTACCTAATGTATACATCAGGGGAAGGGCCCCTTCATTAAAACATTTAATTGGATTAAATCTAATGTTTACCTGATGCCAAGGTTTTAATCAATGGAGCAACTAAGTCTTATGATAAGACCTCACTCATTAACAGGTCAGTGATGCTAATTTGTAATGATGTAAGGGTTATAAAACTTGCTTTAATGCTCTCTCAGTAAAGTCAATTAGGTTCCTTTTTTCATCAAGTTTTTGACTATTGTTAAGATAAAGGCTCACATATAAGTGATTATTTTCCAAAGGTGAAGTACTCATACCTAAAGACATTGTAAATTTAAAGATAGCCTCTGTCTTATTTATGCTATTCTATTAAATGATCATAACTAGGTTTAATCACTTAGGTTTCAGTGATTTAATTTCAGTAATGATAACTTTCATCTTCCTGGGCTAGGTTATGATAGCTTGCTTAAGCTTTATCAAATTTAAGTCATGGCTGAAACATAAAATGTTTTATGTTAATAAAAGTTTCTGTGGTACATAAAATCAATAGCTATCAAGCTTAAGCCAAAATCATGGGTTGTCAAATAATGTTTTTTTTTTTCCTTTCAAAAAGATTTATCAAGGGTTATATTAAAATTTAGCTAGCTGTTTTGGTTTAAAAGAATTATTAAACTCTATGGTTATGTTTCCAATGTTCTCTGGGTAATTTGTACCAACACAGATATCTAAGCTAATCAGAGATATTTTCAAACACAGATGCTAAAAATTTCTAAGTTAACTGAGTTAGTCTATAAATCAATTGGTACTGTTTTTAAGACTGGTGACAGGTTCTGCCTGTGTTTATAAATGTTAAATATTTAAAATGTGAGATATTTATAAGTATTATATATTTACAATATGAAATATGCCTACTTTCTATACCTCATATATAAGGCTTATATTATCACAGTACAACTAAAATTTTAATGATAAAATAATCAGACTCTCAAGTCTCAGTTACAAAAGAAAAAGGGGGAATCCTTACCCCCACAAGACCAACTAAAAAAGATATTTTTTACCCTAAATATTTTAAATTTTTCTAAAGAAAATAAAAAATTTATCCCCTTCTCAAAAACATTGGTCCTCATCCGTTACCTACAGTTCTATCTGGGTAAGATGGAGGGACCCATTGACTGGGGCCTAGAGAGGACCAGCACAGCTCCTCACAGCAGGGAGAGGGTTTGGATGTGTCTTCCCTCAACATAAAAAATGACCCATTTGGGTACTAGCGAGAGACATAAAATATTGGTCCCAACAAGGGGACACTGATAATCACTTCTCCATGGAGTATTCCACCCCTGAGAACTGTTCCTAAAATGGTCTTTACCCTGCTCTGGCTTTGCCTCCAATCTGGGCCTCCCCAGCTGCTTGCAGTACAGTTGCCCATACGACCTTAAATATTTGCTCAGCTACCCTCCCCATCCCCATCGAGCTTTTCCCAATGTTTCCTCTGGAACTTGCGTTTGGGCCCCATCTTCCCCTAATAATTCCAGTATAGATGTGGTTCATCCTTCCTTCTATACTTTTAACACAACTGAGCCCACTGCTCAGCGCTGCCCGCCTTCTGGAATGGTTTGTGGAGGTGGGATGGCCTATGACTTTCTGCCCGCCAATGGATGGGCCTTTGTGCCCCAGCCACCTTAATCCCAGATGTAGATATCATTCCTGGAAGCTAGATACCCTGGCTGAGGTAGTCCTACAAAATAGGAAGGGACTAGACCTACTAATGGCCAAAAAGGGAGGCATACGCTTGTTTTTACTGGAACAATGCTGTTTCTACGCCAATAGATTGGGAATCATCAGGACAAGATCAAGAAACTTCAAGAGGACCTGGAGAAGAGACAGAAGGACCTCCAGGACAGCCCACTGTGGACAGACTTACATGGCTTCTTACCCTACCTCCTCCCTCTACTTAGGCCCCTCCTTCCCCTCCTCCATATCCTCACTGTCGGGCCTTGTGTAATTCACAAAATTACACAATTTATTCACCAGCGGCTAGAGGCAATAAAACTCCATCAGGTTGAGATACATTACCATAGGCTGGCAACTCAGGAATTAAGTTCCTCAGATGACCCACTGCCACCTCCTCTGCCCTCCATGTGACCAATGACAGGTAAGATCTCAGACTGACTGAGACAACCTAAGACAGGCCATGGAGTGGGTTCTCAGTGAGCTAAATACCTAATACCCAGTAACGAGTAAGAACCCCAGACAGGGACAACCTAAGACAGGTGCCATGGTGACTAATGCTCTTACAATAACAAAAGGGGGAGATGTTAGGCCTTGAGAGGCCCGGGTATAAGGCTTAGTGGAACTTCCTGAGCCTAGCTAAAGTTTGGTGATCTGCCTCGGGCCCGCTACACCTAATGGCTTCTGGCCTGCTACTTCCGTGTAGGAATTGGAATTCCTGTGCATGTGCTTGGGACCAATCATTTCAAAAGTCACGATATGCTATTGGCACTTACTCTTTAGTTATGTTTCATGTAAACTGATCCTAAGTTAGAAAACAGAAATAAGCTAGAAAACTAGACAGTTTTCCTACCAAGAAATCAATGACAAGGGGAGGGGTGCCTAACATCAAAACGCAATTCAAGTTATTGCTGCTTTTTAGAAGAGCCTCTTAAAATATTCGTTGAGACTAATTACCATTAAGTTCCAAGTTGTTTCTAACTGTATCAATCTTTGTAAATTTGCATTGCAGAATGTGAGGCTGTGCCATAAGAATGAAAAAGAGAAAAAGAAGAAGAAAAAAGAATTTGTGTTAGGTTAACAAAAGGATAAATGGATAAATATTTTTAAAAGTTATACATCCAGAAATCAAACCAATGTAACTTAAAAAAATAAGCATTTCCATTTGATATGGCTTCAAGTTTCCATTGAAATATTCTTTACAGATTTAGCAAAAAACTCATTTTTGTGTCGTAATTATGGCTTTCTTTCTTATTTTACACTTTTCTCAGGAATACATATTTTTATGTTACAATGCTGTTAAGAAACACAATGCTGAGACTTCTCTGGAGAAGGCCTCTGTTCACCTTTGAAATTTCAATAATTTTTATATTTTTGGGCAAATGTGTGAAGCAATGCAGGTTAATTTCTTATAAAAGAGTGAAATAGCAGTATTGGGCACCAAAGCAATTCACACTATAATGATGACATCTTATTTTATGAGACCAGGCATAAGTTCCCATGAATAAATTCATGAAGCTTCCAGCTCTGACACCAATATCTCAGATGATCTGGTTTATCTACTTTCTTCCCAGCTCATTATGGCAAAAAGTAGCCAGTCTGTTTCGTTTTGATCTTATCTACCCTTAAAAGGTAAAGAAACAAAAAAGAATCAGGTTGATGGAGATCCTTTCTTATTCATTCTTTAAATGGCCAGTAAGCTTCTCTTAGTTTAATAAATTTATTGACAACAGAGCATTCTTTTTTTAGTAAGGCATCTTTATATATGCTACAACTATATTGAAAATATAATTATTCCTATCTCCAGCCTACTCTTTATTGAAACATGCCTTTGTAGTGGATGAAGTCTCATTTATAGGCAGGAAATAGTGTGATGGAGGAGTGTGTTGTCCTTGTGAGCGGTTATGAGGTCAAAGCTACATAATCACATTATGCTGAAGGGGCACATAATGGTAAGGAGCACAGTCTCTCACCCTCTTCTGAGACCTGTTCCTACAAAACTGATGACCAGCAAACCTAAAATCCACATTTATACACAGGCTCAAATATTATACACAGGTCCAGTATTAGGTGCCAAAGATCTCAAACTGGTTTATAGGGAAATTCATTACCCTAAACTTCTAATAATCACATGAATGTGGCATATTTCCAACACAGCATTGTCAATGTGTTCCTCAAAACTCAAGAAAGGATACTGATAAAAATGCATTGTATACCCACAAAGCCAGAACGAGAAAACAGAATGACATGAGAGACTTTGATGAATCTTTGGAAGCAGAACGTGGAATTGATGGAGAACTCGTGTATCACCTAGGAAAGTGGAAACTATTACTTGAGAATGTTCAGCATATGGGAGCAAATAGTAGTGACTAAAAGCTGAACCACGGATGACTGGGGACTTGGAGGCATGAAGGTAGAGAGCAGTATACAGGACCAAGCCCAGTATACTTAGCATTTTGTTGGTGTGGTGACCAAATACCTGATATGAATCACCTCCAGGAAGGATTTATTTATGCCTACAGTTCCAGGGGATAAAGCTCATCATGTCAGGAAAGGCACACCATGGATAGGAAGTTGGCTGATCCTGGTGCACAGGAAAAGAGGGTAAACAAGAAGTGCTGCCAGACTATAGAAACTAAAGGCCAGCCCATGCCCTACTTCCCCCAGCCAGGGTCCATCTACTAAAGGTTCCGTAACATCCCAAACAGCGCCACCAGCTTGGGACCAAGTGTGAACACATACATTTAGTCTAATAACACCCACAGTATAATCCTGGAACAGGGCATCTACTCCCCCATTCCTACCCTCCTTAATCTTTTTCCAACTGTTTATCTTTAATTTCTTCTTCAGATGCTTAGGGCTCAAAAGAAGTCAACAGATGATGGGGTGAACATTAACAAGGGACTAGAAACAGGCAGTAAATTGAGATTATCAAGCCTTGTACCAGACATGTGTGTCTCAAAGAACAGCGTGAGGAAGCAAAAGTGTGGGAGGAGCATGTAGACTGTGACAGATAAAGTAAATGACTAGAAACCTCAGAACAAATAATCTGATTGATCTAGGGACAGACATACTCAAAACAATAGTACCACCATTATTTTTATGCATGTATCTTGACATAATAATAAAAATAAATTTGCATATGAGTAAGAAAGAAATATAAACAAAACTATTAATGTCACCGTGGCCTCTGTTCATCTAACACTGTGGTGTGAAATATCTTTTTGGTGATTTCAAATAGCTCATGGTGACTGAGAATCTCTCATACAAACTATTGTATCACCCCCCTCACTGTAATAATATGGAAAATATTCGAGAAAATCTTAATTTAATAAAGGTAAAAATAAGTTTTCTATTTCATATACATATGTGTGTGTGTTCACACACATATTATTAGAAAAATATACCCATGTTTATTGTGCTGTTGAATTCTATTCTGTCTCTGAAACTCCCTTTGTTTCAAGTAGTTTAATGCCCAGCCTTGGTTAATTGTCTCACCTGACACGAAATCACAAAGATTTTCAAAATATAGTAGTTACACTGTCAAAGACAACTATTTCTCTTTAGTTCACTTGACATTTGTCATTCATGGCTGTTCAGTGAACAGATGATGGAGAGAAACACAAGAACAAAGCAAACAGGCAGTATTTTTGTCAGAAGCATATTCTTTGTTATTTTATGAAAATATGGGCATTTCAACACATATTCACTATGTAGCTGAAGATGAACTTGAGCTTCTGACACTCCTGCTTCTACCTCTCAAGGCTGGGACTATTTCCACAAGAATTTGGGGAGGGAGGGCTTGCCAGACATTTTATAACTAGCTTGCAGATTTTCCAGAAGCATGATTTCAAGTGTTGCTGGAGAAAGTCAATGACATTTCCTGGTGATACTGGGGTACTCCTCACTAGAGTCTTGGCAGAGCTTGCGATAGTTCTGGTGTGCAAGCCGAAGGCAATGGGAAGCAGAGTCACAAGAGTTCTGCAGCCACTGAGCCAGCTACTCTGGCTTTTCCAGAGGCAACAAGAGAGACCACATATTTCAAAAGACAAAATAAAACTGGAGGTCAGAAATTACTAAGTGCTTGCTTTAATGCTGTAAGATAATATTTAAGTAAAGGAAATTTACTTCACATTAAAATATCTCAAGAATTAGAGTATCAGTATTTCTGACTTTAGCTTAATTTAACAGCAGTTATATATTCTAAAAGCTCATTCAGTAGGGAGAAAATTTAAGACAGAAAAACCTAAGGGCACTGAAGCCCCATACTCCAAGTTTACTCCCCAGGCCACACACATCTACACTTCAGCCATAATCTTATTCTTCATGCTGTTTTGCAGGCAGCAGGGTTTCCCAAGTATAACCACTTTCCGCTTCTATAATGTTGCTCAATACAAAGAAAAATCCTCTTCATGACTAACGTTGTGTAGGCTGGGGTTTCAAACCCACCAATAATGTAAAGATTCCACGATGACACTGTCAGAAAAGGCCTATATAAGCCTCAAGCAGCTGGAGCTCAGGAGGCTGGCCAGACTTTAGAAATGATGCCCCAGACTCCAAACTGGCTTGTAGTTATTCTTTCTTGATTCTCCATTCTGCCCTCTGGTGATTAATTGTGAGTAGTCCTCCTTTCTTCTCTAACATGTCATCTCAGTTTTCATCTTTTCTTTTGAAAGTTTCCAGATCTTTAAATATGTTCACAAAATGTAAATCCATACTTAATTACATAACAACAGCTTCATGTCCCAGAGTACTCTGCCACTATTCACGTGATATTATTGTTTAATTTACTTTCCTTGTTGCTGTGACAAATGACCAATAAGAGTTACTTAGGGAAGAAAGGATCTATTTCATCATACAATTTTGGAGTAATTCAATAACGGTCATGGATGCCAGGACAGGAGGCAACCAATCCCTGTGCACCCTTAGACAGGAAGCAGTGAAAAAGTAATACTGGTGCTGAGGTCATTTTCTCCTTCGAGGGAGGGTGCTGCCCACATTCAAGGTGGGTCTTCCCCTCCTCAGTTCAAACCCTCTGGAAACACCCTCAGAGACACAGAGGAAAGTGTGTCTGCCAGATGGTTCTAAATCCTGCCAAGGTGACAATGAAGACTGGTCATCATAAGCTCTTTGCACACATGTGAAGAAGTACCTTAGTTATACACTGATTTCCAGTCATTTCCTATGATCACTTTCTTGAAGTTTTAAGAGGCTAACCCAGTGCACTTTACTGAACTTTACACTCATTTACTCTAAAATGGAAGAGACATCTGAACATGTGCTCTTCAAGCTGGTCATGGACTTTGGACTCTGGGATGTCTGTAGATATTAATACAAAAATGTATCTTGGTGGGCAGGTAGTAAAACGGATTCCTAAAATATCATGTTTTCAACCTTGTATATCTAAAACTATTTTACCTTATTATATTAAATGTTTTGTTTGGTGATACAGTAAAATCGTGTTTTTCCCATTTATGATTTTATAAAAGAATGTTGAACACTGAATGATACTCTTAAAAATATTGCTTATGGCTGGGCATGGTGGCACATGCCTTTAATCCCAGCACTTGGGAAGCAGAAGTAGGAGGATCGCTGTGAGTTGGAGGCCACTCTGAGACTGCATAGTGAATTCTACATCAGCCTGGGCTAGAGTGAAACCCTACCTCAATAAAACAACAATGAGTATTGTTTATGATGTGACACACAAAAATCCTCACAGTCTTGATATTTACATGTATAAATAATACCTGCATCTCACATATTTGTGTGTGTGTGTGTGTGTGTGTGTGTGTGTGTGTATGATTGAAGGAGCATCTCTCAATTTGTTGACATGAAAAAAACTGAAGCACACGTGTATGCACCACACACCAAAAGAAAGAAAAGAAAAAGAGGAGAGAATAAAAGAAGAAAGAGTTTGCATTTAAAGATAAATATGCTTTTTAGAATTCCACTTATCTTACTATTTTCACCTTTCCTGCATAAACAAATTTAGGGAATGGAATCTTAAAGCTCATTCTAGTTGTATCTCGGGTTTTAAGTGGGTTGTTTATAGTCTTGTGAGGAGGCCTAGAAATATGTTTTCACCACCAAGGTGCTGCCTGCCACCATGCCTTCCCAACATGCTATACTGTGTCTCCAACCATAAGCCAAAACAAATTCTTCTTAAAGTAGCCATGCAAAGAATATATTCACAATAGCCAAGGACCAGGTGGTAAAAATCTGTGAGTGGCCACTGTTCACTTGCTCTAGGGCTCAATCTTTATCCCCTTGCCTCTAGGATCCACAGTCCAACATGCTACATGTGTGCTAACTACAAAGGACGCACATCATAGATCCTGTCCATGTGCCAGAGCTGTGCCTGACATTCTTGCTCAACCGGTGGGTACTGTGGAGAAGAGAAAAGTGACCACAGCTGAAGAAAGCCATGGCAGCTGTTTGGCTCAGTGTTCTTAATTACAAATTATGAGGCCACTCATCAGGCAAGTGGATGCTCTAGAATCACTTCAGATGTATATACATACATATACATAGGTAGATAGATATACATCCAAAGGGTAAGATGTGCAATCTAAGCCAGTGTTATGAGGTTTGGATAAATACTTCATTATTGACTTGGTGACTGCTTTCCCAGTTCTGTTGTGGGTATGTGATATCCTTATTTATGTTTTAGTAGACAGCCTCATGTCACTGAAATGAACTTCCATTCCAGGAACAGTTCTGGAAAAAGGAACTTATTAAAGCTTACAGATCCAGGGGAAGTTCCATAATAGCAGAAGACATTGGCCCCTTCTTAAAGAACCAAGCATAGAGAGAGAAGCCACAGGCCAAAATAATAATAATGATGATGATGATGATAATGGTAATAAATAAATAAATAAACAAGCAAACAAACAAAAACCCCGCCACACACAAGCACACTTAGGAATTTCAGGCATAACTCAGCACTTTGCATATCTTTAGAATGTCAAATCTATAACCACACCTTAGGGCTGGACCTGAAATTCCCTGCCCCATGACACTTCCTCCACCCATGTGGGTGGCAAACTGTAATAAAATTCTGAATATAATGGGGGCCATTCATTTAAACTACACATGGTTTATTCCTTGTTTCATTTTTACTTTATCTTTTATTTTGGATGTTGTTATCACCTCAACTTCCTATCATTTCTTATCTGACTCTTGTGTACTGTGTGTGTGTGTGTGTGTGTGTGTGTGTGTGTGTGTGTGTCTATTGGGATAATGGACCTTATTTTTTCCCCCATGTTCTTAGTTAGTGGCTATACTTCCAAGATCCATCTTGTGAGGCACCCTGAAATACTCACATATAATAATTAAATAGCAATATTTACATGCTCATGTCAAAGTTTCTAAACCAAAAGGAAAGTATTCTGAGATACCATTGTTAGGTCAGGACAAAATGGAGTCACCAAAGACAACAGGAAGGTGACAGAGACATAAGGAAGTAGGTCATCCATATTCCTCAGGGAACCATCCAGCCATTATCCCTTTTTTGCCTAACAATGCCCCAGGTATATAGGTTTTCTGCCTCCTTATCTCCCACCTGGTCACTACTGGTCTCACACACTAGCTATTTCCCTTCCTCACCTTCCCTCAGCTGAAGAACTCTATATACTTCATTATCTGTAATCTCAAAATTGGCTGTACTCCTCTCTTGAGACTCAGACTGGCAGCTCATGTTTTTCCTGAATATAAGTTTCCATCTTTGCCTCAGAGGTGGTCTTGGTCACCTCTTAGCCTTGCCTCACTATCTTATTCACCAAAGCAGAGCATCTTATATAGTGAAATTTGAGTTCAGAGAAACAATCTAACTGTAGATAATAAGAAAGAACAAAATATGCCTTGAGGAGAATGTTCAGTGAAATTATCACAAGAGCAAAATCATCTGTGAAACCTCATAAAATGTGAAAGTATTTTTAATACAATTGATGGAATTTTTAAGAAACTAATTCATTCTATCTCAGTATTGTTACTTTTTATATTAAATTGCTGACATATGATAATATATATTAGTATATTTATTTCATGAGTGATTTCTGAAAATATTAGTTTTCCAACAATTGAATTACCTTAGGTTCTGTTTTATAGTGGTATTTTAGAATCAGTTTGTAAATTAACCATGGATAATCTAGTTAAGATTGCAAATTAAAATATGAAATAAATAATTTTTCATAGTATAATAGTGAAAGTAAAGGCAACCCTCATAGAATTAGATATTTATGTTAGGTAGAGACCTAGAAAGGATAATTTCCTCATTGCACATTTTTGAGAGACATTGGAGAAACTGCTAAAATTTGATGAATCATGGGGAAAAGGTGAGCATTCCAAACCTTAGCAAAATAAAATAATAGTATTGAAGAAAGAAAAGAAAAAGTTAAACAAGAGAATTGTGGGATATAATCCTCATTTCCACAGCAGAAAATCAAGAATATAGCTTTAAGCTGATAGACCAAGAAATAGTTTCACATATACAGAAAAAAAGAAAAATCCATCAGAATCATGCAAATATCTCCTGTATATAGCAGAGGAACCTGGGAAATGGGACTTGAAATTGAGGTAAAGGTGCAATATCCAGTTTAGTGCTCTCATTTAGGGATGTATATATCTTCACAATCCATTGTTGCTCATAGGTATCTCATCTTCCACCTGACAGAAAAAAATAAAACCATATTTGTACATTCTAACCTTTGAGAATAATGAAAACAGAGGTGTAATTGCCCCAGTCTTCTTTTAAGAAATTTTGCATCAAACATTTCCAGTTTACATTTAATTTAGCTAAAAGTATTTCATTCATACTTATTCCTTCCTTCCCATTATAATATCTCATAAAGCCCATAAAATATTCTATTGTTTTGAGTTTAAGACTTTTGGTGAGAGAGGAGAAGTGGGAGGGTAGAGAAGAGGTGTGAAAGAGGTAGAAGAGGGAAAGAGGGATGAGAGGGACAGAATGAGGGGGGTACATACCAGGGAAAAATCAAGAAGGCCTAAGAGAATGAGAGAGGCCCTGAGTGGATGAGAGTAGCAAAAGTAAAAGGGAGGGTAACAGTGTCATTGAGTTCCTAAAAAAACACCAGTTCATGTCAACCTGGCATGTGCTCTTCCACAAGGTCCACAAGGAATGAACTGAAAGAGGGAAAACCTGGAGTAGGTTTATCCTCTAAACGCCTTTCTCAGTAGGACTTCTAGGTTCTATTTCTAATTGTGGTTGTTAAGGTGAACCAGCAGAATAATCCACCCAGACCTCAGACAGCATGGGGTGAAGAGAACATGAATAGACAGGAGATGGGCTGCTAGGGGCTTCCCAGCAAAATCCTGCAGCAAACAGGTACTGTCAAATTCATCTCTACATATCCACATCCTTGTTGAAAGTTACATTTTATGTTTTAGCACATACTAATTTAAAACAGTGCATGAGACATAAGCCCTTATGAAGTGAACACAGAGTATTTTACTTCAAATCTATAGAAAATATTTTAGCATAGAAATGAAACCACTAGTCTTATTTTTAATTAAGAGTAATTCCCTGTTAAATCTTCAAAACTAGCATGAGATCATCATGATGTTGAAGAAAAAGTGGTATTTGCTTATGATGAGCAAGCTTAGAGATGGAACATAAACATAAGGACTATACTAGATAAAATTCTATTTCACTAGGAATTTTATTAAATAAGTACATTTTAGATACTTTTTTCTTGCATTTGTGTCTGTGGTATATGCACATATAGGTGCTATTGTGGTGCCTCATCTGCTCACTTGTGGCAAGAGCCACTTGCTCGTGGTGACTAGAGTGGGTCGTTGGTTGTCTAGCTTCCTTGCTTTTCTGCCTGGTCATGTTTTGAGCCAGGTACTCCTTGTGACTGAGCTTATGGGGCTGAGATAATTCTTGGGTCTCTGTTTTCCTGCAAGACTGGGGTTACAGGCACATGTGGACATGCCTAGCTCTTTAACATGGAAGTAGATATTTGAACTCAAGCTGTCTCAGACCCCCTCAAGCTCTGATGCTTGCATAGAAAGACACTTAACTGATGAGCCATCTCATGAGCCTTTTAGAATATTTTGACATAAAAATATGTGAGCTCATGTATTATTCTGCTTCATTTATATAAACCATTTTGTTGTTTATCGTCTTTCTATCCTAAACTTTGTGTTACTGTCTATTTGTCTGTCATTCATGTACCTAACTATATCTATCTATTTATCTACCTATATATCTATCATCTGTCTATTTTATGAAAATATGTTGTAAACCTCAAATTTACACAACCAAACCATGTGAATATTCAACAATGCTTCATTCTTAATTTATAAATTGAAATTATTACTCTTTTCATAAGTCTTAAATTAAATCTTCAATTTTTCAACTTGTTTTTAAAGTCTGTCTTATTTTATAAACCTTTTATGCTTCAAAGACCTACCCTGGGTCTGGAAAGATGGCTTAGCAGTTAAGGTGCTTGCCTTCAAAGCTTAAAGACAGAAGTTCAATTCCCTAGTACCAACATAATGCCTAATGTACAAAGTGGCCTATGCATCTGGAGTTTGTTTGCAGTGGCTAGAGACCCTGGCATCTCTCTTTCTCCCCGCTCTGTCTCTCTCTCTCTTCTTGCAAATAAATCATTTTTCAAAAAAGAATTTTAAAAACCCACTCTGTATAATCCTGATTCAGAATTAAATTAAATAAACACAGTTATATCACAGAACAAACTTTTGTCAATAGTCTTTTAACTAAAGAGCTATAGTTAACTTACTTAATAGAATATAAATTCAAACCTTACATTTTCCCCAAAGAAAAGAGCTATAAATGGAAAAATGAAGGGTTTCACAGCTTAATCTCATCAGCATGTCACTGCAAGAACTGTAAACTGTTATTAGAGCTGCTATTTCTAATAGATCTGGGATCACAAAGACTAAGTACTATGGGAAAGTGTCACATTCCAAGGTACCATGGGAATGAATATAGAGCTAAAGAGTAAACACCCGTCCCTGTGCTTAAGAGGGTAGAGATGTCATACACTGTAAAAAGTTAGCACTGCACATACAGGATCACCAACATGACATTGCTGGTAGATGTGCAAGGGTACAGTCTATATTGACTTGAATTCATGCAGGAAGATGCTCAGCCAGCATTCTTTAGTAAAACTAAAGTATAGAAGTGAGAGAATTCCCTTTCATGTTCCTTATTCAAGGCTCCTGTGGTGTGGTGTGCTTGGGAGATCAAAAAGACATAAACAAAATATATATATAGAATCATGTCAGGTGAAAGGTCCCAATGCCTAATAATTCAGCATGATTTCACTTTCACTGTCCATCTTATCAGCATTGAGGTCACCAGTGTTGGTTCCTGTGTTAGTCTGTTTTCTGCTGCTAGAAACATAATGCCACCCACAGGAAGGGGAGTTTAACATGAAGAAGTTCTTTGTGACTCTTGGTTTTGGAGGTCAAAGGTGAAAGGACTGCACCTACTGATATTGATGCCCTTCTTTCTGGCAGCATACTGCAAGGTGAAGGCATCACATAGCAATATTCAAGGAGCAAGTGGATGGTCTCTGGGTTCAGTACCACTCTCCTTATAAAGCTGTCAATGTTCAGTCATGGAGGTGCCACCACCCCATCTCTAAGCATCAATGTCTGATTGTTTGTACCCTGAACTCTGAGGATCAAATGCCAACATAAGTCTCAGAGGGGGCACTCATCTTCAAATCTCAGATGTTCTGTTCATCCATTTAACTGATACTGAATACTCTGGAGTGAGAATATTCTTGCCTTTCAGATGACTCCAGACTCTGCCTAAATGATCACCAAGATCTCTCTGCAAAGAGATTAATTCCTTTATTGCTCTGACTCTCCCTGAATTCAGTCAGCCCTGCTATGTCACTGTGCCCCTCAATCAGTGTTGTGAGAACTTCTGTGCATCTATGTCTTTGACACTATCTCTTTTTGTATACATTTTCCTCTCTCTCTCTCTCCCTCCCCCTCTCTCCCACCCTCTCTCTCTCTCTTTTTCTCCCCCCCCCCCCCCTTCTCATTCAACCTCTTTTGAGCAGCTTTGACTTGATTATTTTCACCATATAAATGGGGTGTGGGCCAGCAAGGCAAATGTGGAGGATGTTCCCAGGAAGGGTTGTTTTCTATTAGAGACTGTTGTATTGTATTGTTTAGGATCAGACAGAAGCTATCTCAGGGACAATACTACAGTGTAGAGTTAGTAGATAAATCTGAACACCTCTTCAGTGGGAGAATGAGCTTCCTACTGACTCGCTTGAGCCTGGCAGGTAGTCAACAGTCTCAGAGGTCACCTCACTTCTACCTTTTCATCATCAGCGTATCATGTTACCTGGGAAGCATGTGTGGATTTCTTTCTCTACCTCCCTCTCCCCTTTTCATTGTCACTCAACAGGCCCTTGTAGGATTTCAATTTATACATATATTTCTACTCTCCAATCATAGTGCTATCAGTTTTGTCCAAGATTCCATATCCTCTCAATATAATAGATTTAAAATGAGTTCTTCAGGAGATTTCTTATAACCAATTTTTTTCATTCATTTTCACACTGGCAATATTGTGAAATCCCCTTTAATGTTTTCCCAAGCTTAAAAGCATAAAAAGAATATTTTCATGTGGAGTACTTTCTTTTCAATTTGAAAAACATTATAATCCGATCATTTCTTATACTAAATAAACCCCAAATCATATTTAAATGCTAAATATGTAAAAATTAAGAACACAACAGCTCTAAAAGCAGCCAAATATGATATTGGAGTCAGAGTGTATATTTGTGACTTGTCTCATCTCTGAGGCAGAGATTCTGATAGAAACAACTTAAGAAAACTCTGCCCGTAGTTCATGAGATAGTCCATCATGGCAAAGAAGGCACAGTGCTGGGAGGCTCTATGCCCACAAGAGTGTGCAGTCATCAGTTACATTGTGTAAATAGTCAGGAAGTAGAGAGAAACAAGAGGGCCAAGCTACTGCCCATAAGAGCCACCCAAAGTGACCCACTTCCTCCAGCTAGATCCCACCTTCCAAAGATTCTACAACCTCCCAAAACAGGATCTGCAGCTAGGAATCAAAGTCAAACACATAGGACTGTGAGGGCCTTTTTATATCTAAACCACAGATGTCTTTCTTGGCAAAGGGAAATCCATGAACCCATAAAAAAATAGTTAATTACGTAGGCAACAAATGAAATTTTCTATGCAAGATATGACAGTGATTAAAAACTGAGAAAATAAATATATAAGATATATAATCAAAACAAGTATGCAAATAAAATAAACAACTAAAAACATTAAAATTGTTTCCACATTGTCATTTTTAAAATAAAAATGTATATCAAAACCAAATTCCATTTCTCTTGTCCACTGAATAATATTTTATAAACCTCTAAGAATGCACACTTACTCACATGGTTCTGAAAAAGGAAGAACCTAAAGTTTTGAGGACTTTCATTTCAGAGATAAAACATTTACTAGGGGCATACTTCAAACACTTACAAAGAAACAGTTTATGATCAAGAAATTCCATTCAAGCAATGAAAATGTAAATGAAACATATGGAATATGTGGTTTCAAGATCCCAAGTGAGCAAGGGAGTCTACAGAGATTAATTATTTATACAATTTTAAATAATGTATGATTGGTTCATTCAAGTAAGGTAAAAATATAATGACATCAGAATACTGAAAATATTTAAAAATTAAAATGGACTATGAAATATAATGTGGCCCTTAAAATACAGTCTGAAAAATAAAGCAACTAATCTGGTTTCACTCCATGGTTTGAACAGTTAGGTTTTCATTCTTTGGGGATCTTTGTTTTTGTCTTAGAGTGAAAAATTCTTTGTCTAAAAACTACACTTTTAATCTTAGTACTCAGAAGTTAAAGGTAGGAGGATCCCTGTGAGTTTGAGACCAATTTGAGACTACAAATTCCAGGTCAGCCTTGGCTACAGTAAAACCCTACCTCAAAAAAACAAAATCAGAAACAAACAAACAAAATAAAATTAAGACTAAAGGAGAGAAAGGGGAAAGGAAGTAGATGCACTTCTTGAGCACCAGGCAGCTGTCTGTGGAGTGTGCTCTCCTCCCCTGTCCTCCAGTGTGGAGAGGTGAACTGACACTCAGCATCTGCTCTAGCACCCTGATGAGTGAGTTCTTCCATATGACTGAGTGGACTAATGAAGACCAATAAATTGCAGTAGATCACTAAAATCATTTTGCAGGTATATTATATTTTGATGGGATTATAATAAAGTTATACATAGATTATTTTGAATAAAAGTTGTCAGGCTAGAGCGATAACTTAATTTTTAAGGAACTTGCCTGCAAAGCCTAAGGTTCAATTTCCCAGTACCCACATAAGCCAGATGCACTAGATGGTGCTGGCTTTTAGAGTTCATTTGCAGTTGCTGTAGGCCCTGGTGTGCCCATTCTCTCTATATCTTGTCTGCCTGTTTTGCTCTTTCTCTCTCTCTCTATCTCTATCTCTGTATCTCTCTCTCTCTCTCAAATAAATAAAATATTTTTTAAAAATTCTAGGGCTGGAGAAATGGCTTAGCAGTTAAGGTGCTTGCCTGTGAAGCCTAAGGACCCATGTTTGATCCCTTTCCAGATCCTACATAAGCCAGATGCATAAAGGTGAGGCAAGCACATGGTCTCACATGCCCGCTTGGTAGCACAAGTGCCTCGAGTTCAATTGTAATTGTGGTAGCTGAGGGCCAGACATGCCATTTCTCTTTCTCTCTTTCTCTTGTGTGTGCTTTATCTAAAAGTTAGTTAGTTAGTTAATTAATTATTCTAGGAGATAGTAACATTTAAAATTGTATATCATACATTTTTCATGTGATATGTTTTTAAATGGGTAATGTCCAAGTTTCTTTAGCATTTCAAAAATCATTCTAATTTATTCCTCTTCTTCCCTTGCAAAAGGCATTATTCATAGTTCTAAAACTTGGAATACAAGAGTTAAGTTCTTCAGTGGATGAATGGACATACACTGAGCTCTATTGAGTGGATTATTATTCAATTGGAAAAATCAATGAGTTATTGATCCCCCCAAAAAAAAAAAACATGGGGGAAATGTTGGCATGGGTATGTGGTGTGTATATGTTTATATGTATGCGACTGCATATGCATGCATGTAGTGAATACTATGTGCATACATGTTTGTATGTGTCTGCTGGAGTGTGTGGATGTGCACATTTGTGCATGTAGAGGACAGAGGACATCTTTTGGTGTTGTCCTCAGAAATGTCCAATTGCCTTTTTTAAAATAACTTTGTACGGGAACTTTAATATCTGAACATAATGAAAACTGGTAGTGTTCCCATTAGGTTATGTTCTTTTATTCCCTGTTGCCTGCCCCTGTTCCACTGAGGTCCCACTGGGGATACCAATTATCACTGTGGGGTCATGAATGCTCCAGTTGGTTCCTGTGGGGAGGACAGTACCCCACAGAAAGCCTTCCCACCTGTGGCTCTTACTTTCTTTTTACCCCTTCTTCAGAAATTTTCCCTGGCATTGGAGGGTTTGTTAGAAATCTCCTTGAGCACTGAGCTCTCAGCTGCCCCATGTTTTCCACTTTGATAAGTGTTGACTCTCATCAGTGTCAATTGCCATTTACATAGAAAAGGTTCCCTGGCTAGCAGTGAGAGCAGCTATTTAATCTTTATTTAATCCTCCACTTCCTCTGCAATGTTTCCTGGACCTGGGGGGTGTTGTGGTGGTTTGATTCAGATATCCCCATAAACTTAAGTGTTTTGAATGCTAGGTTCCCTCCTGATGGCAATTTGAAAATTAAAGCCTCCTGAAGGGGGTGTATAGTTGGGGGTGGAATTATGGATGTTACAGCCTGCTTCCTCTTTCCAGTGTTTGGCACACTTGCCTATTGCTGTTGTCCATCTGATGTTGCCCAGGCAGTGATGTCCAACTTCTGCTCATGCCATTGTTCTCTACCTTGTCATCATGGAGATTCCCTTCAAGCCTGTAAGCCTTTGTAAACCTATTTTCCCACAAGCTGCTCTTGGTTGGGTGTTTTCTGCCAGCAGTGCAAATCTACCTGCAACAGGTGTGGTTGAGATGACTGATCTAGTCCTAAGTATTCAGCTTTCTCTTGTCATTTTCATGGGTCTTGGATCTTTCCCATATTTGCTGACATTTGTAAAAAGGTGATTTTCTAATTAAGAGTGACAGATGCCTTGACCAAAGGGGTAAGCAATATATACTTTTAAGGCTATGTGATAGGCATAACATCTTCATTTAGCCAAAGAACAGTGGAAGCTGCTTCCCTAAGGGGTCTATGGCCTTCCAAGCCATTGGCTTCTGACTTGGTTTTCAGTAGTAGGCATGAATTCCCTCCCACTGGCCAGGGATTGTAATCAGTCAAACAGCACTTGGTTACCCCCATAACTTCTGTGTCATTTTTGTACTGGTGGGTACATATTGCCTGGCTCATTGATTTTGATTTTGTAGCTTCAAGGATCCACCACTAATTCACACTTTGGAGGATATTCCAGCACTGTCCTAGCTGGTCAGGAAGGAGATGGCTTCCATCTCAGTTCTGGATTGATTTCTTAAAGTTCTGTGAACACATCCTGTGAAGTTTTTAGCAATGGAGTCTTACCATCTAGCTCTGATGGATAACCAAGTGATTTGGCAATGTTCTTCATTGTTTAGGGGGCATCATTGGTTTCTCTGTCCAACAGATTACTGTGGAAGTTGGTGGTGACACAATTCTAAAACTGGGATTTACCAGAAACAACCCATGGTTTTAGGGTAGATTCCCCCATCCAAGCAGGGGACTTTCTTTGTCTCTCTCTCTCTCTGCTATATCGTTTAATTAGCTAATGAAGAAGTAGGTTTCAATAGTACTAATTTATGCCATATTCAGTTATGTGAATCTCTCCCCTTCCCTTCTTTACCCCTGTCCCTCTAGACCTTTCTACTGCTGTATTCTGTACTTCCATTTGCCTGTCACTGATTCCCTCCTCTTATTCCTCCCTTCTTTCCCTCTCTCTAAGTCATTTTCTAGCTTCCTTGACAGTACTACTGATGCTAATTACAGCTAATAAGCAAGTCAAACTACTTCATGTAAGAAATTTGCATATAAGAGAACACATGGCATTTGTCTTTCTGAATCTTTCTTAACCTCAGTCAGTATAATTTATTTCATGTCCATCCATTTTCCTGAGTATTTCATAATTTTATTTTTCCTTACTGTTGCAAAGAATGCCACTGTGTATCTGTACCACATCTTCATTGTCCATTCATCAGTTCGTGGCTATATAGGCTGATTCCATTTCCTAGTAATTATGAATATGGCACCAAGAAGCATGGGTAAACAAGTATCTCTATAGTACAGCATAGAGTCCTTAGGGGATATGTCCAGGACTGTTAGAGTTGGGTCATATGGTAGACCTATTTTTACAGTTTAAGAAACTTCTGTACTGTTCTCCATACTATTATGGACAGCATACAATTTTACACTCCCACCAACAGTGGACGAGGGTTCCTCTTTCCCCATATGCACAGCAGCATTTGATAACATGAGATTTTTGATTCTCGCCATTCTGTCCAGAGTGAGATAGAAACTCACCGTGGTTTTAGTTTCTATTTCCAAGATGGCTAAAGGTGTTGAACATTATATATATATGTATGTATATATATATATATATATATATATGTGTGTGTATATATATATATATATATATATGTATATATATCAGCATTTTATATACATATATGATATATATATATGTATATATATATATCAGCTATTTCTATTTCTTTCTTTAAGAACTCTCTGTACAGCTCTATATTCCATTTTTCACAGGATTGATTTTTTATTGTTTAATTTGTTGAGCTCTTTGTATATTCTAGATATTAAACCTCTGCCAAATGTATAGAGGGTGAAGAATTTTTCCCATTCTTTAGGTTGTCTATTCACTATGTGTATGGTTCGTACAGTAGCTTTTGAGTTTCTTCAGATCCCAATGATCAAGTGCTTATCTTACTCCCTGGGATACTACAGTTTTTATTCAGAAAGTCCCTATGCCTATAACTTGGAGTGTTTCAAAATTTTCTTATAATTTCATAGTTACAATAAAGTTCTTGATCCACATGGAGTTGTTTTGATACAGCATGAGAGAAGAGGATCTAACTTCATTCTTGCACATGTAATTATTCAATTTCTCTATCACCATTTGTTGAAAAATCCTGTTTTTTTTTTTCAAGCATGCATTTTTGGCTTTGTCGAATATCAGGTAGCTATAGTTACTTGAACTTATATCTGGGTCTTCTATTCTATATTTTGGTGATTGATGTGTCTGTTTTGTGATAGTACCATGCTGTTTTCATTACTATGGCTTTATAGTATATCCTGAACCCAAGTAAGGTGATACCACCAGCAGAATTCTTATGGCTGAGGGTATTTTTGGCTATCAGAGGCCTTTTGTGCTTCCATGTGAATTTTAAGATTGTTTTGCTATTTCTGTTAAGAATGGTGCCTAAATTGTGATTTGAATTGAATTGGGTCTCTATTTTGCTTTTGGGAAGATGGCCATTTTATAACATTAGTTCTCCCAACCCATGAACCTACGAGATTTTCCATTGTCTTGTGTCAACCTCAATTTTTTTTCTTTCTAAAGTGTTTTAATGTTTTCATTATAAATGACTTACACTTCCTTCATTAGCTATATTCCAAGATGTTTTATTTTGTGGTAATTATAAATGGGACAGTTTCCTTGGTTTATTGTCACGGGCACTCTCAAAGATGATTGGTTGAGAGGATTCCGCCCATGAAGGTCAATGATACAGAGACACTGGTATACTTGCAAAGGAGTTTACTGGGATGAAAGTCACACACAAGCAAGTCCAAACTATCACAACTAATATTATAGCTAATATAATATATAACCAAATCATATTCATCACTACTAACACAAGAATATTTCTAACGAGTCTAACATGTATACGACCTGATAACGCGAGACTTGAGTTGCGACGTTTCTGACGCTTTACGACCTGGTAACGCGAGACTTGGGTTGCAATGTCTCTGACACTTTATGACCTGGCAACGCGGGGTCCGTGCTGCGACTTTTTCTCTCAGTTCGCGGTGTTTTCTCGGTTCGCGGTGTTTCAAGCCAAGTCTTGATCGTTCGGACAGTGTGTCGGGCAGATGAATTCGGATCGGTGATGCGTCTCGTGGAGGTCTCGGTCCAGACTGCTGAGTAACCTTTCAGTCAGTCATAATGTCGGAAAGACTGAGCCAACGGTTGCTGAGCAGCTGGGGTTTTTATACCTTTCACTACTTATCTAGAGTTCTGCACACACACCTCCTAATCTCTACTATGTCACCACACACAGCTTAGTCTTAGTTTTGCTTACAAGGTTTGACTTTGCATTTTTACTCTCACAACAAACTTGTTTATCCTAAACTGGCCCTGGACCATATGCTGGTCCTTACATGCACATAACAGTTTATTTCTTAGTATGTTTGACTTTGGTACGCATGAAAGCCAATGATTTTATCTGTTAATTTAATATCCTGTGCTTTGCTAAAAGTGCTTATCAGTTCTAGGAGGCTTTTAGCAGAGTCATTAGGGTCTCTTTAGCACAGAATCATACCTCCCAATTAGGCTACTTTAACTTCTACCTTTCTAACTTGTATATCTTTTATATTTTTCTCTTGCCTTATTTCTATAGAAAGACTTCAAAAACTATATTAAATAGCAGCAAGGAATTGATACCTTGTTTCAGAACTTAGTTAGTGCTTCACGTTTTCCTTATTTGGTATGATATTGGCTTTAGGTTTGTTGTATATAGACTTTATTATGTCAACAAATGATCCTACTAAGATTATTATGTGATATCTGCCCTTAAGTCAATTATATATGATCTATTTATGTTTACTGATTTCCATGTGTTGAATCATCCCTGCATCCCATACTGAAACATATTTGATAAAGAGGGATGATATTTTTGATGTGTTCTTCGATACAATTTATAAGAAGTTTATTGAGAATTTCTGCATGTAGGTTCATATGGGATATCAGTCTATAATTTTCTTTTCTTGTTGTGTCTTAGTCTGGTTTTGAGGTTACTATATACTGGCTTCACAAAAGGAGTTTTGGAGCATTCCTTCCTTTTCATTTTTGTGAAATAACATGGGAAACAGTGGTTTCAGTTCATCCAGACACCTTTGATAGATGTTTATAAATTGCCGGGCTCCTCCCCAGGCAGGTAGTGCTGTGGAAGGACTAGGACTGCTGGTTCCTCCCAAGGAGTTGAGGAGGAAGATGAGCATACAATGACTCAGAAACCTCTCCTGGCCACCAGAGAAAAACCACACTGAGTCGGGAGTCATGTGGAAGCAGAAACTCACAGGAACTCGCTTTATTACTATGAGCAGTTGCCTATATCATGTTGGGGACAAAGGCAGGGATTTTAGGATGGGGGTGGGGGGGCAGAGAGGTAAGGGCCAATAGTAAACTATAACTATTGAAATGGTAATTTCAACTCCTGTGCGGAAGTAGCAGGCCAGAAGCCATTAGGCATCTTGCTGAGTCATAGCTGGCCAGAGACAGGTCGCCAAACTTTAGCTAGGCTCAGGATGTTCCACTAGGCCTCATGCCTGGGCCTTTCAGGGCCCAATAATAAATGAGAAGTGGTTTCTCCTTGGTCACTTTAGTATGCTGTCTTTGCTTTTTGTTCAATGTTTTAAACTATAATGTGTTGTGGAAACTTCTTTTCTGGTCCTGTTTAGTTGGTGTTCAGTATGCCTCTGGTATTTCAATGGGCCTCTCTCTTGTAAAGTTTGGAAATTTATCTTCTATAACGATATTGAACATGTTTCCTATGCCCTTGACCTTTATTTATTCCACTTCTTGTATGCCCATGATTTGAATGTTTTATATTTTCAAACTGTCCCATATTTCTCTCATGTTCTGTTTATATGGTTGTTTTTTTTTTTTTTTGAACTTGTCATTGATTTTGGCTTCCTGATCTAATTCCTCTGCACTGTCCTCAAGTACTCAACATGATCTACTCTTTTGCTATGATTTTTTAAATTTTTTTTAACTTGAGATATTTAATTGAGTTATTTCATTTTTTTTTTTTATTTCCATTAGGCTATTCTTCAGCACCTCTGCCTCTTTATTGTGTTCTATCTTACCTTCTTGGTTAAACTTTCTCATTGAATTTACTTGGTTATCTTTACACTCTTGGAATTCATTTGGGTGTTTGGTCTTGTCCTCTTTGAATTCATTCAGTTATTAAGTTCTTTTTGTTGACTTTCTTGTATTTCTATCAGCTGTTCATATCCTCTTTAAGTATGCTGAATATACATTTCCTAGTTGCATTTTGGAATGTTTTTGTCTAGAGTCTCCTCAAAGTTGTCTCCATTGGAAGCTTCAGCTATAGGACTAGGCAATCTTGGTGTGGATATCTTGCCTTGTTTACTTATATAAGTTATTTGTTTTTCATTAAGGTTTGCCTGTGTGGAGAAGATCCCATGGTCTTGCTAAGGATGAAGCACCAGTGGCACCTTGGGGCCTGTGTTGATGAGTCTACTCCTTCTTGCTTTGGGCAAGCACATTCAGATGTTCTACATGCCAGTCTAGGTAAGAGCTTATGGTGATGCTTGCCAGGGACTTGGAAATTTAGGGGACTAGTCTGTCTTACTCAGGGCTTAAGTGGCAAGGCATTCTATATCCACATCTAGGCTGGGTGCGATGTGGAGAGTAACCAGTACCAAGAGGCCTAGCCTCCCTACTATGGTAGGTGCTGGTTGCAGGTCTAAGCACATGATTGGTGGGGATGCAAGAGGAGTGATTACCTGGGACCTGGGCCTCCTAGCCTATCTTGTGTTTGCATTTTAAGGTACATTGAGTCAAAAACTTAAAATGCTTACAAATAAAAAATGAAGACAACTTAATGCTGAATGAATGTTTTTAAAACAAGTCCAATGTAGCTCAAGTGTACCCAACTTACATAACGTCTGCACTAGCAGGCAGTGATGCCTTTGTCTTCCTGATGCTGGCTTGCTGACTCAAATCCATTTCCACCCAAGGCGAGTGCCCCACAGAAGTGGACCATTCACATTATCTTAAACTTTTCTGGTGTTTACACATCTTAGATATGCAAACACTTACCATTCTGTTACAGTTGCCTGCAGTGTTTAATACACACTGTGTCAGTCTATAGCTTGAAAGTAGTATGCTGTTTGTTGTTTGGGTGCATAATAGTCTGTGCAATTAGGGCTGTGGAATTATACTCCAGGATGCTCACACAATGGTGAGATTCCTGTGAATTCAAGTTGATAGGATCTAGAATCACCTATGAGGGATTATGTAAAGTAGGTAGCCTCTTTGTATGTCTGTGATAGAATAAGGTTAATTGAAGTGGGATGACCCACCTTAAATATGGGTGACACATTTCATGGGCTGGTGTCCTGGGCTGTATAGAAAGGAGAAAGCTGGCCGAACAGCAGCATTCATAGCATATGTCACTCTCTTGTTCCTCACTCTGGACTTAATATGACCATCTCTGCTCTAAGCTCTTGTTACCAAGCCTTCCCTGCCATGATGACTGTAAACTGGAACTGTAAGCTAAAATAAATCCTTCCTTCCTTAAACTGATTTTTGACAAGTATTTTGTTCCTGCAATGAGAAAGTAACTAATAAGAGTCACCCAAAAGTAACAGATGGCAGTAAATACACTATAATGGGCCTTGTTATGATATATTGTATTAGAGCAAGTTATGGCCATAGTTAAGAACAGAATCTTTTTTTTATGGCCATGAAAGTGCTTTGGATTGGCTTTCCATCACCAGTTGCCTTTGTTCAGTCAAATACTTTTTATTGCTTAATGTATCTGAGAAGAGGAGCACACAGTATAGCATCCTGGAAGTCAGGAGGTAAATCAGGTATTTCTAAGAAGATAGTTTGGTGGTTGAGATAGATGGCTCAGTCAGTAATGTGATAGATACCCTTACAAGCATGAGAACCTGAGCTCAGAGCCCCAGAAACCATGTAAAAGCCAGACATAGCACATGTGTGTTCATAACCCTAGCCCTGGGAAGGTGGAGACAAGAGGATTCCCTGTAGCTTGCTAACCAGCTATTTCAGCCTACATGTTGACTACAGGTTCAGTGACAGACTGTGTCTGAAAGAGAGAGAGAGAGAAAATGGTTTGACAAGGGCATCTGAGGTTCTGTACATGTATGTGCACACATATTCATGTGTACTGATACATACTTGTGCCCATGCTTATCAGAACATGTTTTCACACTACTCATGCATTTGCGTGCAAAACTAGTAACCAAAGAAGGCAATTTGGTGCCCGGGTGTTCACCTGCCTTGCTTCATTAGATTCAATTTTAGAACCAAGTAATTTACAAATATCAACTTTGGTGAAGGAACTTTGGGCATATTCATATACTATTCAGTTCAATCTACAAAGGAAGAAGACATGGAATGGCGACTGGAAAAAGATGAAAAAAGTTAGAGAAGTTAGAAGCATCTTAACTGCTAAACCATCTCTGCAGCCTGAGAAGTTATATTTTAAACAGTCAAAAATTTTCTGTTCATACTTATGTCTACCAATTTCTCTTATATTAATCAAACGCATGTGAGGTTAGAGGCAAGTTGGTCATACAAACTCACTTGTTGAAGGGTCCTGAAAACAGTGAAAATTTTAGTAGTTAAAATTAAACTGTAAATGAGAGTCCAAATTTTTGTAGTGTTATAAACAATGGTTTCAGGGCTGGAGAGATGGCTTAGCAGTTAAGGCCCTTGTCTGTGAAGCCTAAGGACCTAGGTTCAATTTTCCAGGTTCGACAAAAGCAAGATGCACAAGGTGGCACATGCATCTGGAGTTCATTTGCAGTGGCTACAGGCCATGGCAGGACCATTCTCTCTCTTTCAGCCTCTCCCTACCTCTGTCTGTCTTTAATAAATAAAAATAAAATATTAAAAAACAATGGTTTCAGAATTATGTTGGGTGTAGGTTACAGAATCCACAAGTTACTTCAAAGAAATTTACTTTAGTGTCAAAAATGATTGGTTTCAAGTGTAGCATTTAATATTGTGAAGCAATAAATTTTGGATAAGTAAAGATTCAGTCAGAAATTGAAAAATGGATTTTTCCTACAAATCACAAAATATACGTGCCCATGATTTTTCTCTACTTCAACTAATTAAACCTCTGGAGTCATCAGAGACTGAAGCAATAGTGAAGATTTTGTTCTTGCCTTTTTGTCTGCTCCTCTAACAGCCAAGATCTCATCTTGACAGAATGTTGTACTCTGAAAGAGGGACAAAAGAATGTTTCTAACCAGTTCTCTCATGCATCTTGTATTACTCTACAGCTATTCAAGTCACTTTAAATAGAAGCCCATGACTTCAACAGATCAGTAGAGCTGATTTTGCCTTAGGAGCTAAAAGTAATTTTGTGAGGAAACAGTTCTTATAGTTGTCCTGACTGTGCACTTTTCCTATAACTTAAGCTTGGACCTGAAGCCATCTGTAGGTAGAAGAAGGTCACACTGTCCATCCCTCAAGCCTGGGCTTCTGGGAATTATACCACAGGGCATTTTCATTCAAGAATGTCTACATAGCATGGCAATGGACAAGAAACAGCTGTGTCTGCAGCCTTCCACTGTTTTAGTGCCTGCTTTGTGAGCTTTAAGATGTTACTGGGCCTCACCACGCTATTCTAAAGCTTGAAGTAATCTTTGTTATAATACTTGGAACAGATTAGGGGCATAATAAATATCTCATGGAAAGTAGTTTCTCCCTAAAATTTATGAGCAAGTTAATCTCAAAGTCTCTTTGTTCAGACTTTCTTTTATATAACTGAACAGAAACATGATCTCTAGGACCCTTTCTATATAATAGTATAAAATACAGCATACTCTAGATAGAACAAATGACTAGAATAAATATTCCAGTGCCTTGAAAAATTCTTAGCTCAACCACTAACCCATGTCTGCAGCCCAAGGACCCATGTTCACCTCTCCTTGTCCCATATAAGCCAGACATACAAGATGATGCAAGCATGTAAGGTTACACATGTGTGCAAGGTAGTCTAGAGTTCAATTACAGTGGCTGGAGGTCCTGCTGTGCCAATTCTGTCTCTATCTCTCTCTCTTTCTCCTTCTCCCTTTCATAAAAAAAGAGGCAGTCTGTTGGGCTTGCCTCAAGAAAAACGATAGTTTAGAACACAGACTATGATATTAGCTGCAATACACTTTTAAAAATATTTATTGATTTGAGAGAGAGAGAGAGAGAGAGGCAGGTAGAGAGAGAAAATGGGTATGCCCATTGCAAACAAGTCCCAAACACATGCACCACATTATGCATCTGGATTTACATGGGTACTAAGGAATAAAACCTAAGTCCTTTGGCTTCTGGATTTGTTTGTAAATGCCTTAACCATTAAGCCATTTCTTTAGTCCTTTATATACTGTTTTAAAATTAAAAATCTTTTTGTGTTTATTTTCTTCTGAGACAGGGTCTCACTATGTAGTCCAAGCTGGCATTAAAGTCTTGATCTTTCTGCCTCAGGATCCTGAATACTGGGATTGTAGATATGTAGCATCACATCCAGTCTGATTAACTAAAGGCCCGGTGTTATTATTTAAATTACAGATTAGAATTTACAACAGTTATAACTGTTTGAATTATGGCTTTGAGTGATAGTAGTTCTAGAGCTAGGCCTTAAGAAAGACCAAGATTTTGCTTAGATGGTAAACTAACATGAGCTAGAATAGTGACCAAAATTTTAAAAATGATAGGTACTTTTCTAGAAAGCAGGGAATGGTAAACAAAGCCAATAGGCCTCAGCCTGCAAATGCATTAGAGGGTGAAGCTTGATATTTCAAATGTGTTTTGTAATGCATACATTGCTCTAGATGGACCACTGTTACACAAAAGGCCATGCAAGAACTCTATAAGAGGTCTTGCCAGTAAGAAGACTTCAGAGTGGCTGGAGTAGGAATGCTGTCACACAGGTGCAGGCACATGGCTAACACTGAGAATGCTTTTCATCTCTGAACCCTTCCACCTCACATTGTAAGTATTGATAACTCAAGAAAGGCACTTTGACAAAAACACAGAGGTTGTCTACATAAGGGCAGATTCCCTCCTTTATGCACAGATAGCTTGAATTTATCAGAGGAGGCATAACTACTGTGTAGACTTTAGCCTGTGTTAATCAGGCATTTTGTTACTCTGACAAAACACCTGATGTAAGCAACTTAAAAGAGCAAAGATTTTAGCATAGTTCATTTTCATAGCTAAGTTTAAGTCCTTGGGCCTAGTGATTCTGAGCTTGTGGTGAGACAAAGTCTCATGTCAGTGAGAACCTGTAGCAGAGTTTACCTCACATAGACAAGGAGAGATGAAGGGACCAAGAACTGGTTATAAATTTCAAACATATGTGCCCAGTAACCTATTAAGCCCTAAAGTTTTTATCACACAGTAAAATAATACCAACTGTTAAAGAATATTTCCTATTCTAACTAAAATCGCCTTTCAGCCTAAATATACATCACAAGGAAAATAATGATGAGTGTGAACTTTATGATGGAAAGATTACATGTTAATGCCCAGTTTAAGACAAAACAGAATTAACTGCACAGAAGTTAATGATGTAATGTAAGCCTAGTTTTGTCTTCTAAAATAAGGGAAGGATAATCAAAACCAGCAACAAAGATAAAAAGTCATAAATAGTGAGATGGTTATTTTGCTTTTAAGTTTGATTGGATGAAAATAGTGTCTACATCAGTGAAGCACCCCTGGGTAGGTCTTGGAGTGTGTTCTAGAGAGGATTAACTCAGAGGAGCAGACTGATCCTAATGTAAGTACAATCAATGCCACAGCTGGACCTTGGTAGAATAAAGGAAAACCTCTGAACACAGACATCCTTTCTCTCTCTTGGGGCACAAGGTGAATAGTCTCTGTCCTATGCTGTCACAACATGGTGAACTGTCTCCCTATAGATGCTGAGACACAGAGCCATGTGAACATGTACCAAACCCTATGAAACTATAAGTCAACACAAATACTTCCTCCTTTCAAGTTGCTTTCTAAAGTAGTCTACTAGAAATGGGAACTGACTAGCAAAGAAAATTTATACCCCCAAATAAGTGTCCTGTCTATAGCTAAACATGAACATGTGGTTTTTAAGACTTTACCATTGGTTTGTGGGAGGAATTTAGAAAGTTTGGAGAAGTGGGCTAGAGAAAGATGACAATGCTGGAAACAAAGTGTGATAGGCAATTTTGGTGCAAGCTTACAAGAGAAGACGCCAGTGGAAATGCTGAATAAGGACTGTGCTCTTGACATTTCAGATGGGGATTGGGACTCTACTTGATGTCAGATAGAGGCCATTTGGACTATAGTCAGTCAAAAAGGTCTCTATATTTTGTCTGTCCTGAAACATTGTTGGATACTCAGTTTAAAGTAACACACTAATTAATCTGGCAGCAGAGAAAATTTCAAGATGATCCAGTATTCAAGATATGACATGGTTTACAGTAAAAATTTGGAGCAAAAAGCAGAGTAGAAAATTTTTGACAAACTTGTAGTATTCCCAGAAAGAAAAGGACATACAAAATTGGAAGCAAGAAGAGAATGTGGACATAATTCCCTGCATGATATCAGATCATAATGCTATAGTCCTAGAAATCAACAACAAAAAAACCAACAAGAGCCCCAACGGCAACTGGAAACTGAATAGCACACTCTTAAACAATAAATGGATAGTGGATGAAATAAAAAATGAAATTTCAAAATTCCTGAATTGAATGACAATGAGAACACATCATACCAAAACTTGTGGGACACAATGAAGGCAGTCCTCAGGGGAAAATTCATAGCATTCAATGCCTTCATAAAAAAGACAGAAAGATCCAAAATCAATAGCCTAACCATCCAACTAAAGGCATTGGAAAAACAAGAAAAATCCAACCCAAAGAGCTCCAGAAGGAAAGAAATAATTAAAATCAGAGCAGAAATTAATGAATTGGAAACCAAGGAAACAATTAAGGCAATTGACAAAACAAAGAGCTGGTTTTTTGAAAAAATAAACAAGATTGACAAACCTCTGGCCAATTTGATCAAGCAAAAAAAAGAAAGACTCCAAATTAACAAAATTCAAAATGAAAAAGGAGAGATCTCAACAGACATCAGTGAAATCAGCAGAATCATCAGGACTTATTTCAAAAACCTCTACTCCACAAAACTGGAAAATGTGGAGGAGATGGATAAATTCCTGGATGCATATCATCTACCAAAGCTAAACTCAGAGCAGATCAACCACCTCAATGAACCCATCACGCTCATGGAGATTGAAAAAGTAATAAAAAACCTCCCAAAAAAGAAGAGTCCAGGACCAGATGGATTCCCAGCTGAATTTTATCAAACCTTCATGGAAGAACTCAAACCAATCTTCCTAAAACTGTGCCACACAATTGAAGAACAGGGAAAACTACCCAACTCCTTCTATGAAGCTAGTATCACCCTAATCCCAAAACCAGGCAGAGACGCCACAAGAAAAGAAAACTATCGGCCTATTTCCCTAATGAACATAGACGCAAAGATCCTCAACAAAATTCTCGCAAACCGAATCCAACAACACATCAAAAGCATTATCCACCTTGACCAAGTGGGATTTATCCCAGGAACACAAGGGTGGTTCAACATACGAAAATCTGTCAATGTAATACACCACATAAACAAGCTTAAACATAAAAATCACATGATCATTTCGATAGATGCAGAGAAGGCCTTTGACAAGATACAACATCACTTCATGATCAAAACATTGGAGAGAATCGGCATGGCCGGTTCACATCTTAATATAATAAAGGCAATATACAAAGCTCCAAAGGCCCAAATAATACTTAATGGAGAGAGACTGGAGGAATTCCCATTGAGATCAGGAACAAGACAGGGATGTCCTCTCTCACCTCTGCTTTTCAATATAGTTCTGGAAGTCCTAGCCCAAGCAATAAGGCAGGAGAAGGAAATAAAAGGGATACAATTTGGAAAGGAAGAAGTTAAGTTAGCGCTATTCGCTGATGACATGATTGTATATGTAAGAGACCCGAGAGACTCCATCCCAAAACTCCTGAAGGTAATTAACTCCTATAGCAAAGTAGCAGGATACAAAATCAATGCACAAAAATCGGAAGCATTTCTGTATGCAAATGACAAAGACACAGAAAAAGAAATAAAGGACATAGTCCCATTTTCAATAGCAACAAAAAAAATAAAATACCTTTGAATAACATTAACCAAGGAAGTAAAAGATCTATACAACGAAAATATAAAAACTCTCAAAAAGAAATTGAGAAGGACTTGAAACGATGGAAAGACCTCCCATGCTCCTGGATAGGCAGAATTAACATTGTGAAGATGACAATCCTACCAAAGGCAATATATAGATTTAACGCAATTCCAATTAAAATCCCTACAGTGTTCTTCACAGACATAGAAAAAATGATCTCAAATTTCATATGGAAAGGCAGAAGGCCTCGCATATCCAAACATATCCTCAGCAAAAGAAATACCTCTGGTGGCATCACCATACCTGATATAAAGTTATACTACAAAGCCATAGTAATAAAAACAGCATGGTAGTGGCATAAAAACAGGAGTATAGACCAATGGAATAGACTTGAGGACCCGGATTTTGGGCCAAGCAACTATAGCTACTTGATATTCGACAAAGGCCCAAACAATATAGACTTGAAAAAAGATAGCATCTTAAACAAATGGTGCTGGACAAACTGGATAACCACATGCAGGAAACTAAAACTTGATCTACACATTTCACCATGCACTACACTCAAATCCAAATGGAACAAAGACCTCAACATAAGACCAGAAACTCGAAAACTACTGGAAGAAAATTTAGGAAGTACCTTCCATGATATAGGAATGGAAAAAGACTTCCTGAATAAAACCCCAGTGGCTCAAGTTCTTAAACAGTCACTCAACCATTGGGATCATATGAAGCTGAAGAGTTTCTTTACAGACAAGCATATAATAAGCAAAGCCAATAGAATACCCACAGAATGGGAGAAAATATTTGCAGGTTATCCAACTGATAGAGGCCTTATCTCTAGAATTTACAAAGAACTCAAAAGTCTAAACAATAAGAAGACAAATACCCCACTCACAAAATGGGGCACAGAGTTAAACAGGCAATTCACAGAGGAAGAGATACAAATGGCAAACACACACATAAGAAAATGTTCATCATCCCTAATCATCAGAGAAATGCAAATTAAAACAACTATGAGATTCCACCTTATCCCAATAAGGATGGCCAACATCAAAAGGTCAAATGAAAATAAATGCTGGCGAGGATGTGGAGAAGCAGGGACACTCATTCACTGTTGGTGGGAATGCAGGATGGTACAACCACTTTGGAAAGCAATATGGAGACTCCTGAAAAAGCTGCCTATAGAAATACCAACAGACCCAGTTATACCATTGCTGGGCATGTACCCTAAAACCTTCAAACCAAAAGCCAGAGAGATTTGCTCAACCATGTTTGTAGCAGCTCAATTCGTAATAGCTAAAAGCTTGAATCAACCCAGATGTCCATCATTAGAAGAATGGATAACAAAGATGTGGTATATCTACACAATGGAATTCTATACAGCAGTAAGAAAAAATGACATAAAGAACTTTGAGGAAAAATGGTTGAACCTGGAACAGATCATTCTCAGCAAACTTACCCAATCACAGAAATAAAATCGACACATAGTCTCACTCATCTGCAACACCTAACCTGAATCTGCCCAAGATGCCTTACATACCCACCAAGCACCTCATGGACTAGACAATAAGGTGGATGGGATGGTGGGGAGGGAGTCAAAGGGTGGAAAACAGTAATCTGGACCCAAGCGGCAATGGTACCATAAAATTCTACTTCCTAAAAGACAGACCAAATGGCTGAACCTTCACTAGACCCTTACAGGAAACACTTGAACCACAAGACACTGGAGAGGGTTGGATCAAGACTGACTTAAATCTCCTACATCTTCCCTCCCTCCCTCTCCCCCTCTCCCCTCTATCTCTCTCCTCTCTAACTCTTGTATATTAGTGATCTTTTTCCTCAATTTCTCAGTGGACCCCCACTTCCAGCTTGGGCCTACCATCCACAATGAGCTTTTGATCAGAGAAACCTACAAGGTTTCCCAAAACAATGACAGACTTCTGTCAGAGTAATTGATGACCCACCAAAGGCCAGTGATAAGACCCTATTGCTGAGACTCCATACACAGCTGACGCGTAAAATGGAATGACATGGCTGGAAGCCAGGAGAGAGTCAGTCCCCAGACAGTCAGCGTGTCTAGTGCCAGAAGGCGCTACATAGGCGACTGGGGGAAATGACCAAGATCTGTCCAAGCAACACATTGTTTAACCTAATTCGCAACAAATAACCGGATGTGATGCCCACACAAGTGCAATAGTGGTACACAGCCATGGTGAGGAATCAATTGCTCTTGATTTGGCTAACTGATCCACTCAGTGGTACTAGACCCTTAGCTGGAGCTGGGAAACATGTCAGAACCATACCCAAACACAAGCCCACTCTACAATATCAAGCTACCATCAATCACGGGGTATAAGAGGGCCTACACCTATCAAACTGTCTATCAAAAAAATGTTATCTCAATTTTCCGGGTGCTAACTTACTCTCCATTGGAGAATCTGTTTCTCTTTTCCAGATAAATGCAGATCCTAAGAAGAGAGCTGCCCCAACATACCTCAAAAGGGGCCCAACTGAAACTAAGGACAACTGGCGAAATAAGCAAGGGTGATGTTTTCCTGTGAACCGGATACCAGCACAAAGGGGAAGGAGATCAACGCAGAGAAAAATCAACTCCTACCAAATCAGAGAGCCAAAGCCTCAGAGGCCCCCAACACCTCAGCACTGAAGCAGACCAAAAATGAACCCAACATGGCTCAGGGAAATCTTGCGGAAGAGGGGGCGGAAAGAATGTCAGAGTTACATGTTGGGTCATGATTTGCAGAGACATTTATCATACTAATAACTGGGGGCTAACTCCACAATGCACGACCCATTTTCATTAACAAGGAGGGTCTAATGGGAGGGGGTAGATCCCAGATGAGCCTAAATAATGGTACCAAACTGCCTGTATTCACTGAAATGAAAACTAATAAATTAAATTAAAAAAAAAAAAAGAAGAGAATGTGCTTGTTAAAAAGACATGGTAAAAAAAAAAAAAAAAAAAGAACTGAAATTGACTGGGCATGATGGTGCATGTCTATAATCCCAGAATTCCCCAAGAGGCTGGGACAGGAAGATTATAAATTGGAGGCCAGCCTATATTACAAAGTAAAGCCCTAACTTAAAACCTAACAAGAAGGAGAGACCAGGTACATTGCATTGGCACAAGAAGGAAACTGCCTTAGGGACAACTGAAGAATCAATCAATCCTTACCTCTCACAGACTGAAGCATGTAACTTTTGACTTTCAGAAAAGAGCACCTCGACCCATCTCACACAGGGAGTGTTTTCCATGATTCACTCTCCAGGAAAAAAGAGACTACTGCAGCCTTGGCCTTAGGGTCTGAGCTATTCCATAAGATATTAGAAGACATTACCATAGTCCAGTGAACATTTTGAAGTTTCAGGAATGCTGAATACAAGAGGTACAAGGTCATGACTGCTTCCACCAAGATGTTAAAGAAGACTTTCGAGAGAAGTAGTGTGGCCAGGGTCAGATTCCTGCAAGCAGCTCAAGAATGGATTATAGATTCATAGTAGAGAGACACCATCCAATAGTCAGCAAGCAGGAATAGCCAGGGCTCAAACTGCTCTGAACATACCTTAGGGCTGGACTTAAGATCTGCCTCCAGAGTCATAGCCTCTAGCAAGCTGCTGGAAACTTAAATTGCAAGCTTAGTCAAAAATACCTCAGGTGGGGCTGGAGAGACCGCTTAGTGGTTAAGCGCTTGCCTGTGAAGTCTAAGGACCCGGGTTTGAGGCTCAATTCCTCAGGACCCACCTTAGCCAGAAGCACAAGGGGGCGCACGTGTCTGGAGTTTGTTTGCAGTGGCTAGAGGACCTGGCTACCCATTCTCTCTATATATATCTGCCTTTTTCTCTCTCTGTCTGTAGCGATCAAACAAATAAATAAAAATAAACAAAAAACTAACAAATATACCTCAGGTGGGCTTGAGAGATTGCTTAGAAGTGGTAAAAGCACTCATGTACAAAGCCAAAGGACCTTGGTTCCCCAGGACCCATGAAAGCCAGATGTACAAGGTTGCACATGCATCTGGAATTCATTTTCAGTAGCTTGAGGTACTGGTGAACCCATTCCCTCTTTCTCGATATCTGCCATCTGCCCCCTCTCTCAAATAAATGAATAAGTAAATATTAAGTTTTTAAAAATGCCTCAGGCGTCTGGTGTGGTGTTGCACACCTTTATTGCCTGAAATAGGAGAATCTTTGAGTTCGAGGCCAGGCTGAGCCTACATAGTGAATTCCATGTCAGCCTGGGATGCAACCATACCTCAACCTCCCACTCCCAAAAAATAGGTTAGGCTATGGAAGACACATTCCTATTACAAACACCACAGAGGCCATATCTGTAACCAATAAGGACATGAGTGGGTGGCTGCAAATAACCTTTAGGTCCCACATCCTGTCACCACACTGACAAATGCTAAACATGGATCCAGAGAATTTAATATTTTCCCTCTTGGGTTTTAGTCTGTCTTTGATGTTATTTCTTCTATTGCTTCATTTCTTTTTCTTGTAATGAGAATTTTTATGTTATGCCATTGAAAACTTTTATCACAGTAGTCATTGTTTTTTAAAAGTATGTTTATTTTTATTCATTTATTTGAGAGCAACAGAGAGAGAAAGAGGGGAAGGGAGAGAGAGAGAATGGGTGTGCTAGGGCCTGCAGCCATTGCAAATGAACTCCAGATGCAAGTGCCCCCTTGTGCATCTGGCTAACGTGGGCCCTGGGGAATTGAGCCTTGAACCGGGGTCCTTAGGTTTCACAGGCAAGCACTTAACCGCTAAGCCCCATAGTACTCATTTTTGAGGCAAGGTTTCACTATAGCATAGGCCAACCTTGAACTCTCTCATTAGGCCCAGGCTGTCCTTGAACTCACTGCCATCCTCCAACTTCAGCTTCCCAAGTACTAAGGACAAAAAGTGTGTGCCACCACACCAAGCTTAAACTTGTACTTTTGAGAGATTTTCTGTCATGAGATTAACATGAGCCTTTTGAGGGCCCATGCTGAAACATTATCAGTAACAGAAAATATAGGGTTCTAATATAGCCAACTGTCAAATGCTGTTTAAAATAGTTTTATTTTAATTTATGAAGTAATTACTTGGATTGTTGAGAAAAGGTCTTGCTATATAACCCAAGCTCTCTGTGAAATCATGGTCCTCCTGCCTTATCCAATTGAGATCTGGAGTTGTAGTCATGTGCCACAATGCATAGTTAAAAAGAAATTATTTAAATTAATTTTTTGGTTCGCATACCAGAAATAAAATTTTAAGGCACATGATCATAGTGAAAACTAACAAGAATCATTTGTTCTTTTATCTGAGACTCATCTAGGAAAGATAGACTTCTTTTCCAAATAACTCACTGCCCAGACACTGAGACAAAGATGTGAACACTACATTAGCTCTTACCTCCTATTAGAGAGCTTATGATCATTATTGGCTCCTTTTAGAGCCAACCATACACAGTTTGAAATAGAGACTCTCTTAGCCCAAGGCTAAAGCATAGGACATTCAGATCTATAATACAGTAAAAAAAGATGTGTGCTCTTTTATCTGAGACTCACCTAGGAAAGATAGACTTCATTTTTCAAATAACTCCCTGCCCAGACACTGAGAAAGATGTGAACAGTACTAGGAATGTGGACACTTCAGTGTCAAGCCACAGAGCTAGGTAATGGGAAAAGAAGAAGATAAGAGAGGAGGTAGACTTAGAGAAAGAAAAGAAGCAAAATTAATGAGTTCTGTCCTAAGTCTTAGAATAAGATACACATCTCTTTGCTTATTAAATAAGCATTATCTTTGAGATCAACCAGGTCCTGTAATTAAAAAAAATGTTCAACAGTCTCATCTTTGCAGCAGACTGACAAGAAAGTCTTGGAAAAGGGGAAGTGCTTCAGATTCAAATGTGTCTTCCCAAACTCATACCTTGAAATTTTAACCTCAGTGGGACTATATTTGGAGACAGGACTTTTAGTGGATAATTAAGGTTGTTGCAGTTACCATCTCATTGCTGAAATTTTTGACATTGACTAGAAATAGCTTGTGGGCGGAAAGGGTTTATTTCAGCTTACAGTTTCACAACAAAGCTTCTTTACAGCAGAAAAAGCATGACAGAGCAGAGGATGGCCATCACACCTTGCCATACTATCCAGAAGGTAATGGCAAGAGTGAGCTAGGTCTGGCAAGGAGGAGCTTTTACCCCATAACATCCCAAAGTCTGCCCCAACACACCTCTTCCAACACACCTCTACCTACTCCATTGTCACCAACATACAAAACACATGACCCTATGGGGAACAGTTCATTTGAACTACCACAAAGGTTAAATGAAGCCACAGTAATGAGGTCCTGATATGATAGGACTTGTGGCCTTATTTGAAGGTCACATGAGGAAACAAAGACAAAGTGGATTTATACGCCTGAGCAAGAGCCCTCACCAGAACCCAACCATGCTGGCACCTTGATTTGAGACTTTCAGTCCCTAGGGCCACAACAAAACCAATTCCTGTTGCTTAAGTCAATCAGCCTATAGTTTTTGTTGTTGCTGCTGTTGTGTGGCTGTCTGAATAAGTGAGTGCAGTGTTTGGACTATACAGCTATCATCATAGGATCTGCTGGAACCAAAACTATGACTGACAAACCATGATGTCTGGCAATCACCTTGCTGTTTGAAGCCCATCGAATATTATGTTTGCTCTGCATACTGTTGTATTAATTCAAGGTAAAACACATTGAGAACTTTGCCTTTATCAATATCCAGTATAAAATTTAAGATATCAGATTATCTCAGTATGATTGACATTTAGCAAAAATGCTTAAAAGCCAATAATTTTGGAAAACTTAATTCAAATATACTGCTTGTACTCACCAGTAAAATAATAACCCACCACTTTTCATACTTGTTGAGCTCAGTAGCTGCTGTGTGTTTGTGTGTGTGTGTGTGTGTGTGTGTGTGTGTGTGTGTGTGTGTGTGTGTGGTGTGCTTATGTTTCCCACGAATCATTCCCTGCTTTATGGTGCTCTGAGAACATTATGGTTCATGGTTCACTCCTTTCGTAATTGTTCATAATGAGGACCATTCTAAGAAAGACAAGTATATCTAATTGTCAGGTTTGATGTATAATGTCAGGATTTGGTTTATGTTTAAAACTTTTGGCAATGCATAAAAGATATGTTTTGCTTTTTGTTGTTGTTCTGGTTGTTGTTGCACTCAGGTTTGCATCGCTTGCAGAAATCACCTGACCAAGAGCAGCTTGTGGGGAAAAAAAAAGGTTCATTTTGGCTTAGAGACTTGAGGGGGAAGCTCCGTGATGGCAGAGGAAAATGATGGTATGAGCAGAGGGTGGGCATTACCCCCTGGCAAACAACTGATGGACCACAGTAACAGGAGAGTGTGCCAAACACTGGCAAGGGGAAACTGGCAATAATGCCTATAATCCCACCCCCAACAATACACTGCTTGTGTTAATGCATTAATTCCCAATTGCCATCAACTGGAGAGACTAGCATTCAGAATACCTAAATTTATGGGGGACATCTGAATCATACCGGCACAGTTTTCAGTAGCATTTCCCTACATTTCACTGTTTATAGTGACATAAAATACTGTTAGCAGTAAGTTTTAAAGGTTAGTCTTTTTAGTCCAGTTCAGCAGTATTTATTAGCTATGTTACATTTTTAAGAGAGGAACATTATTCATTCTAATCCCTGAACAAAATTTATGTCAGCCCTTACTTATCTACTCCACATCATCTCACAGACACACATTCTTTTACTGGAACTTGAACTTGTCCCCATGTTATCAGCAAAATCCTCTTAGAAAAAGTTAATAGAAGCACATTAGGTATTCAAAATCTGGAAACAGGGCTGGAGAGATGGCTTAGCGGTTAAGCGCTTGCCTGTGAAGCCTAAGGACCCCGGTTCGAGGCTCGGTTCCCCAGGTCCCACGTTAGCCAGATGCACAAGGGGGCGCACGCGTCTGGAGTTCGTTTGCAGAGGCTGGAAGCCCTGGCGCGCCCATTCTCTCTCTCTCCCTCTATCTGTCTTTCTCTCTGTGTCTGTCGCTCTCAAATAAATAAATTAAAAAAATTAAAAAAAAATCTGGAAACAAAAATGCAGAGTTAAAATTATATCCTGCACCAATTCTTTGATTTAAGTAAAAATGAACATGGTTGGATTATGTGCTTGTGTGTGTGTGTGTGTGTGTGTGTGTGTGTGTGTGTGCATGTGCATGCCCAGATGGGTAGGTATGAACCTGCAATTGCCATGCTCATGTGGGAAGGTCAGAGGAGAAGCTCCGTGTGTCAGTCCTTGACATCCACCTTGCTTGAGACAGGGTCTCTCTTGCCTGTCACTGTGAATGCCAGACTAATTGGCTTCTGAGATTCGGGATGCTCTTGACTCCACCTCCATTACCACAGGTGCATTAAGATTTCAGTGTGTGCACTACTTGCATCCAGCTTTACATGGGTTCTTGGAATCTGTACTCTTGCCAAGCTTTTGCAGAAAGCACATTTAGCCATTGTAATTCCTTTTGTGACTCTATATAGATGACATGTCCTCTAGAAGCTTCACAGTCCATGCTTTGTACTTTTTTTTTTTTTGCAAAATTGTAAGCAATAATACCTTTAATACCATTTGTGCTTATTTCTTGTACATACTTTATTAGATTTTATATTCTTTGAATGAGGAATTATATTGGTTTATTTTTTTCCATGAAGTCCAGTGCAGTAATAGACAATAAACACTCCCTTTATAATTACTTGCTGAACAAATTAAATGCACAGAAGAATTTGAATTCAGGGTCATTGGAGCTCCATCATGTAAACTTAACATTTATTATACAACCTTGGCAAATCAGTCCAGCTTTCTTTTAGGTTAATAAATGAATTATGTTCTTAAGAGTTTTTGTTATTGAGTTCATATTTGCAAAGTGTTTAGATTAGTGGTCCAGCTCATGTGAGGATTCAATCAACATCTATATTATTATCCAATATGAAAATGTGGAAGACTGTGAAACATGTATTTTGCAATAAATCTATGCTAACCTAAGAAAAGAACACATTTTAAGTCTGTGCATACACATAACAAAATGATTTCCACATTTTGCTAAGTTCTATATGTTGTAACCTTATCAACCCTCTTAACTCATCTGTTCTTCATTATAATTCACTCATTTACCAGTCTTTTTTGGCAGAATATGAAGTAAAACAATTCCAATTTTCAAGAACTTTAAATTAAGAGGAGTGTTTGTTAAAGCCCCCCAGAGCAACATGAATTTATGAGCATTTCAATAGCATCATTGGAATTTTCTGTTCTACGTTTATACTTATCTGTCTTCCCAATAGATTCTGGGTTTATTTAAGAGATATTTTATTGTTTTCATGTTCTGATTTTTACAGTAAAATGTGACAAAAGATCATATATATAGGAAAGCATTTGCTTCCAACTTATCTGCAGAATTGTGCAGAAGTTGGTTTATTAATATTTTAAAATATAAATATACAAATAAATAAATATTTTAAAATATGTTCATTTTACTTATTTTATTTTTAAGCAAACAAAATGAAACAAATTTTCCCAGGTTTTGTTTGTTTGTCTGTCTGTTTGTTTTGTCTTTTTCAAGGCAGGGTCTCATTCTAGTCCACTCTGACCTGGAACTGACTCTGTAGTCCCAGGCTGGCCTCAAAAGTAAACTCAGAGCAATTCTCCTAACTTTGCCTCCTAAGTGCTAGGATTAAAGATGTGCACCACCATGGCTGGTCTATTTTCCCAGTTTTTAATAAAACTTTCAGAACTTGTCTATGAGTATGGTGCCCTGCTCATGTGTCTCAAGGTCTCATTTGTATATTTAGAAATCATAAGGAACTAATTGGGATTTTCTATTTCTGATGATATAATCATGTATTACTAATTTAACATTATGCATACACAATAAAGATGTTCTGCCCTAAACATCTAATTCAACACTAGTATTTTGAATTATTTACTTTAGTATTTCAAAAATCTAAATGACGTTTTCTTCCAGATACAATGCTGTATTGCATGTGGATTTCATCAGTTAAAAAATACCTTTCACTAAATATCATATTTGAAAACAATTCTCATATTTACAGTGAGAATTGTAGTTGAGATATTTTGGGGAAAGAAGATAGTGGCTTGGTAAACACATGAATTGTTCTATGCAAATTCATTTCAGGGTTGAGGCTATGTGCTGCTCAAATACACAGCACTTGTGAGACACAAGAGAGAATAAAAATGGGCCCAGTGCTGAATGGATACTTACTAGGGAGTGGAGTCGGAGGCCTGGTAGGAAAACAGGACTTGGGCTAGTCTCCAGGAATGCGAACCTTCCTCTCCTTCAACTTTGTCTAAAGTCATCTGAAAGGACTAGGTAATTATATTGTCTTGGGTATTAAAAGCTTATCTGACTCTTGTTTTATGGACATTTTCACACTAGTATAATTCCTTTATTTATCTTCTGTCAGTGACTACACTGTTCTGGTCCTTGTTTCTCGGAAATACTTGGATGAACAATTTTATAGACAGGAATTCTTACCTCTGCAGTCAGCATTACTCCTGGTCCTATAAGCTCCCTCCACTGTTTCAGAATATCTGAATTTCTGTGTCCCAAAACACAGTTACTAAGATCCAAAACAGAACCCTTCAGTGTTCTGAGTTTCTGAGTTTGAACTGATCAACAGTTGAAGTCTTTTATAGAGATGAGGTGCTACTGGCTGTTTGCATTCTCTCCCTAAACATCAATGAAAATAACTTCTTTTGAATATTTGGTTTTCAGAGATTCAGATTTTTCACAGAAGTATTAATTAAGGTAGATTTAGGGGAAAAAAAAGAGGAAGGTGAGAAAGAATTAACCTGAATATTAGGAAACATCATGAGCAATAACTTTTAGAGAAGAAAGGACATGACTTTGGGTGTCCGTGGGTAGTGTAGGACAACATCCAAAGATGGTGCGTGTAGAGTATTCTTTTAATCTTGGGGTGACAGACTACATTTGGATCTGAAGCAGTACTGAAAATGGAATATTTGTGAGTAGAGACATGGTAGAATAATACCTAATCTTATGTAAGATATTATAGAGATGAAGTATTAAAGAAGAAACCTAAACAAAATTATGAATATAAGTAAAAAAAGATACTTCCAAGAGATACTTTAAATATGTATGTACATTCTATAACCTACATATTTATATATAAATGTAGGCTTGCATTAATATGTATGCATACATACATATATAAAAACAAACATACATATACATACATATCTCATATGTCAAAAGCCTATTTCCTAAACAATCATTTGACATATTTCTTTTGATGGCAGACTCAAAGGCTGTATATTCAGCATTGTTGTAAGGTTCATAATATTAGGTAGGTGCTCTTGGTATAATCATGGCAGCTGAAACAAACTGATGAACAGAGAAGTTAAATAATTCTCCTAAGGTCATCGAGCTAAAAGTTATGAAGTCAGTCTGAATCTATACATAGCGTATTAATCTGTAGTTATTCAGTAAAGAAGAAACCAGCATGAATGAAGGAAGCATATGTGAAGGTTTTTAGTAGAGGTGTACACTTGGGGGAAAGCCCACTCACCAATGTGATGCTAAGTTAGACACCTGCTATTTCTAAATCCCTATTTTTTTTCCTTTTTCTAAATGTGGCAAATAATCTATTGAAGAATATCTTTTTTGTTCACTGTACAGAGCCCATGAAACTATTTCAGAACAAGTAATGGGCTCTATTGGATTTACACTGTTCAGCATATACATCTTCATCCTATTGTAACTAATCCATAATGGCTAGAGATCCAAACAATTCAAAATGTTTAGGAAATGCTTCTGTGTTTTTCAAGTACATACTTGGGAATTTCTCTTCCAACTTCTACTCTTTGGATTAAATGATGAAGAATTTTGCCACAGTATTTGTAATAACTAGTTTTCACATTACTGTGATATCATATATACCAGAAACATCTTAAAGGAGGAGAACTTATTTTCACCCCACTTTCAGAGGATTCCATCTCCCATGATGGTGGACTGTGTGGCTGCTAGAGCTTTGATTTTGGTTGAAGCTTTCATCTCCACAGAAAAGCCTTCAGGACATTGGTAAGCTGTTATGCTTATGAGGGCTAGTACAGTCCCTTAGTATGTAAGTCACTCTAACTTGGAGTTTAGGCTAATTACAACTGCAATTACACTGACACACTCATATTTATTCATTGTCTTGATTCAGGTCAATGTCGCTACTATCATATTTGTGACATTATCTTTTGCTTTCTGTTCCTTCCATTGAGAACATTGACCTCATACTGCTTCTCTGTTCTCAATTGGTATGAATGGGAAAATAATGTTTAAGCAAATCCATCTCCCTTCTTTTTCCAATATGTAGAATCCTTTAGCCTAGCAAAGCACCAACATTTATTTTCTTTAAAGAATCTAGAATTTAAGGGTTTTTCCTTTAGCTCTAAGAATCAATTTGTTTCTTACACATTTATAAATTATTGTGGTAAAAAGTAAAAAGTGACAGTGAATTACCAGATCTTCTAAAAGGGAATAGTTTATACAGTTAGAAGGGGAGTGTTGCAGTCAGGTTCATATTGGTGGCAGAAAGCAGCCAGCCAAGAGCAATTTGTGGGAGGACAGCATCTATTTTGGCTTACAAGGGGAAGCTCCATGATGGCAGGGGAAAACTCCTGGCCAACATCAGGTAGACAACAGAAGCAGAAGAATATGCCAAACACTGGCAAGGGAAAGCTTGTTATAACACCCATAAGCCTACCCCCAACAACACACTGCTTCCAGGAGACTTTAATTCCCAATTTGCCACCAGCTGGGAATTTAAGCATTCAAAAGACTGAAGTTTATGGGGGACACCTGAATCAAACCACCACATGCCAGCTTAATTAAGTAAAAGCAAGTGATTCTTTTCTTTATTTGTTTTTGACTATTTCATACCTGTATATAATGTATTTTCCATATTAATCCCCATGTCATTCTTTTATCCCCCTTCTATTCTCACTGAACCCCCTTAAATTCCCTTCTACTTTCAGGTCAATTTTTGTGATCCACTGAGTGGTTTGCAGAGCAATAAAATATCAAACCAAAAAGGAACTAAGAATATCTAAGAACTATGATCCCTGATCGAAAGCAAAGTTAAAAACTTAAAGAAAATTGAAAGGAGCCCGGTGTGGTGGTCTATGCCTTTAATCCCAGCACTCAGGAGGCAGAGGTGACAAGATCATCATGAGTTCGAGGCCACCCTGAGAGTACATAGTAAATGCCACGTCAGCCTGAACTACAGTGAAACTCTACCTAAAAAAAAATAAAAAGAAAAGAAAAACAAAACTTGAAAGAAATTAATAGATGTAACAAAACTGAGAGATGAATACATAACAGTAAAATATATTAATAGCTTATGGATGTTGAAAATTAAAAATAAAACACATAATGCTACATTTTTGTCTACTCAGTACTATCTTACTTGAAATTCTTTCAAAACTACTCCTGGAGCAAATATGTGACAGTTGCATGAAAATGGAGGGGTGTATGTGTGTTTATGTAATATGTGGTTTCAGAATAAATTAGATAATATGGTATATAAATATTATAATATACCTTTAATAAATATCAGTATTTCACAAAGAAAAAAATTGAAATGCAGACTGGTTTCTTCTAGCACTTTATGCACATTGAATAATTTTTGAGTTCATAAGTAATTTATTTCTCAATACAGTGTATGTTACTCTTAGTTAGTCATGCTATAAAAACATGTTCCAAGGAAATCTTGGCTAATGTGGCTTATTTAAGGCAATAAATTAATTCTAGTATTGTTTCTAAACTGACAAGTCAGAGGGGACTTTCCAGTTTTACAGAGATGAGAAGTGTGAACAAGTTATATGAAAATACAAACATCAAATTCTTCATACTATAAAAGAAGTACAAATATATCTCTGGATATGAACTATTAGCCTGCTTTCTACACAAGATAATGGCTGTAGTTTATATACTAACAAAGACATATGAATGAATATAATTTCATATGTAGTTTTACAACTCAAATATTATGTAGAGAGATTAATATAATTTGTGGTTGTGTCATCATCCCAAATAAAGATTCTTTGCAAATGACAAGTGAAATTTTACCAAGTATAGATAAAACCAATCTCATCATTCACAGGTAACCAATTCTGTAAACCAGATGTTTTTCTTGTTCCATGCCTCTCCCCAAGATTTTCTCTGCTGCTTTTTTTTAGTATTTATTTATTTGAGAAATGGAAAGAGGCAGAGAGAGGGGGAAAGAGAGAGAGAGAGAATGGACACCCAAAGACCTCTAGATACTGCAAATGAATTCCACATGCATATGCCACCTTGTGCATCTGGCTTTACATGGGTCCTGGGAAAGCAAACTGGAGTCATTAGGTCCTATCTGCTGAGCCATCCCTCCACCCCTGCAGTGCTTGTTTTTGTGACCACTTCTGATGGTATTTTGTTCAATTAACTTTTGATCTCCTGTACTGCTTTATAAACTTTCTACCACTCTGATCTTTCTTTTTTTATGTCTTATATTTAACCTGATAAAGTTATGCCATATCCATAATAAGTCTCAGAAAACCAACAATGTTTACCCAATGTCTACATGTTAAAAATCAGTCCACAATCCCCCTGCTTACCTGTGGTAAACCAAGTGTGTCTCTAGGTCTTTCTGGGTGCTGGCCTCAGTCACATCCCCTGGATGTTCTGTTCCGTCTCTTCCACAGGACAGAACAGAATCAGTGGCTAGAAGTTTAGTTGTGGGCAAATGGAGTTTAAAGTATAGGGTAAACTATCTGAGAAAAGTGTGTGCATCCACTGGGTTCTCCATCAGAATGCAGAAATAATTTCTGTGGAGGTTCTAGATGAAGATAAGAAAACGGATGAGAATTATTTCAAAACTGCATGAGGAAGAAGAAAGGAAATGAGCTGCAAACTAGCCTGGGTTGGTGGCATCTATATTTAATGCCATGATAAGAAAGCTATTGTAGTGGTAATTCCCATGACTAATGTTCAATGGACTGATGAAGAGCTAAAAGTTTATCAGTAAAGAAATGTAAGAATAAGAATACCACTGGAGTGATGTAGAAAGAAAAGGGGATTAATATCCCAAAAGTTGTGGAAAATATGGCAGGAGGCTAAAGATTTTGTGAAGATCCAGCAGAGACTTCATACTTCTGAAGTTGTTGAAAGAGTAAGAAATGTCATGGTAAAAAAAAAAAAGTAGCTTTTCTCACCATCCTTTTTTCCTTCCTCCTCTTCTTTTAGTTCCTTTCCTCTACTTCCCTCTTGTCTGCTTCCTTCCTTTCTAATTAGATAACTTGGAAGGAAAAGCTACAAAACTGTGTGAGTGATCTAGGAGAGACTTGAATAAATTAAGGAAGAGGGACCACAGAGGGGTATTTGTGAAACTGTGGATTTGATCTTGGTGCTATATTACATAAATTCTTCAAATTTATAGTAATGACATTTATTAGAAAAATGGGTGTAACATAGTCCTGGTGATTAATGACCTGGAGAAGTGTAGGATCAGTGTTTGTAAATTCTGTAGCTGTATAAAGTATTCTTTGAGATGGTAGTAAGCCATTTCTCCATTTGAGTTTATGAGAAAGGGGAATGTCAAGCAAAACATTTACATCCCCACATTTCACTGAGTCCATAGATAGATAAATAAGGGGGAAGCAATAGTATTGAAACAAGTAACAACAAAAATAAACCTTGACACTTCTCTTCGGATAAATTATGGCTTGATAAAGAGGTGCCACATTTCAGAAATGTATGTTTCCAAAGATGTTATGGCTATGGTCAGATTCCTCCCTCTTAGATATGTTAACTCCTTATGCCATGCACTGTTATCTCCTCCTATCCTGGCAGTGCATATCTGTGTTTGCATAGTCAGCTCCTGCATAGAATTAAAATTCCTTCTAGTGAACTTTTCATTTTTCTACAAAGCATCTTTCATGTAAGAAGTTCAATACTTTAGGAATAATATGTTCAACGTTAAAGAACATTTTGACAAATTCTTCCTTAAAAGGAAGAAAGAAGCAGTAGTCTGAAAATAGTAACTTTTTTTTGGCATTTCTCAACTGTTGACAAAGTAAAAAAGATGTTGATTAATCTTTGTTGACATCAGCAATATAACTCAAATTAACTCATACAAGCATAGCTATATTAAGTGATTTAGCGACCTCTGTTTTTGTTAGGGATAAAAATGTCTGTTCTAGTTTTAAGAGAATACAACATACACACAGCTGTCTATAAAAAGGGCAAGGCTACCGTCATTTGTGTTGCCTCCAGCTGCATGAACTATTGCAAGCTGCCCTTGCTCCTTTACAGTGCCTTCAGGATTCACTCCATGATTCAATGGAGCCTTTGCCTTAATGCTCAACTCTTTCCTCACCAGTAGAATTTTTTTTGCTGTTTTTATGATTGCTTTCTCACTAGGTAATAAAAGGAATGGCTTAAAGGACAACTGCATTTGCTTATCCCTTTTTTCTTTTTGAAGCAGAGTCTCACTATAGGCAAGGCTGACCTGGGACTCCCTCTGTGGTCCTTGCTGGCCTCAAACTCATGGTGATCCTCCTACCTGAAACTCCTAAACTGGGTTTAAAGCACGTGCCACTACACCTGACTAGGATACCTGCATTTCTTGCATCATGTGAATGGAATACAAGGCCATGTGCTCAAGTACATTTCCTCTTCATCCTGAAGCACAGACAGTAAATTCAAGGGATGGTTTTATTTAAAATCATTTTTTTTCTTGTATGACAATATCCTTGGGTCCAATTTTGATATCCATGGCTATATCTTGACTATGCTACCCAAAAGAGACATAGCTACCCACCCTGCTACTATGAACCATATAATGATGATTTGTGAGTTGTGAAAGCAAATGACTCCCAGTAATAGTGAAAATGAAAATAAGTACATTTACTTTATAATCTTTTTGTATTTACACAAAAACCCAAGTTATTACACTGAATTAAAAAAATATTTTATTTATTTGCAAGCAGAGAGATACAGAGAAAATGCTGTACCAAGGCCTCCAGCTGCTGCAAACAAACTCCAGATGAATGTGCCACTCTGAGCATCCGGCTATACATGGTACTGGGAAATAAAACCCAGGCCATTTGGCACTGCAGGCAAGCACCTTAACTGCTGAGCTGTCTCTCTAGCCCTTATGCTGAATTTTTTAAAGAGGGATTTCTCTCTCATACAGCTTCCTGCTCTCCCTTTCCTCTCCAGCCTTGTTTCCGATTTCCCTCTGTGCTCATTCTCTTTGAAGTTCTGCACACAAACTAACATTGTGTGCTGTTTCTCATCAGATGCCTTGCCTAGGAGTCATCATTTTTCCTCTCTATCACCTGCAAATTGAAACCATCATGCAGGGTCCTGCTCAAGTTGACTTCATCTGAATGATTTTTCCTTCAATTCTTAAAAGAGTGAGTTAATACATTGAACTTGAAGACAAGCAGTGAATTATAAATAGACATTTCCCTTAGCTCTTCTCATTTTCACTGCTGCTCTTCTGAGCAACGTATGTGAACTTCCTTAGACTGTTTTCTCAGTCTCTAAGGAGAGAAGTACAGCTCAAAAAAGTTATAATATTATCAATATAATTAATTATACTCAAATATGCTTTTCTCAGAGATCTTGTTTATCTCACAAATGTGATAAAGGGCAGAAAATGTGACTATAGAAACAAAAGATGCAAAGGAATGTTTAATAATCTTTTCAACAAAATCAGGATCTATTACATGATTGAAAAGTGTACATTAAATGTATGTGTGTATTTAGCTCAATTTTCAAAATCTCCGTGACAGAAATAGATATTACTCCCTTGTACATTCCCAGTAAACAGACACTTTTCTGATATGTGTTTTTTTTCCCTGAATTCCACAAGACAATAGAGGACAGAAGATATCAAATAACTTGTAAGACCCGAGGCAATGCGCTGACTGAGCCAGGTCCTCTTCCAGCTGTCCTCTGTCTTTGTAGTGCCTTAGCAAGCAGCAGATATGTGACACTGGTATTTCTGTAATATAAATCAATAGTGTTAATTTACATTTAACATTTTTCAAAACCAGAAAGAAGGAATCCTGAAAGACTTAAATACTTGTAAACGTAGCTGTGTCTTGTTCACTGATGTGGCAAATGTTTCTGAGATAAAGCATGAGAATGGCACACATTAAGGAAAAGATCTTTCCTAGTAGTGTTTGGAGTCACAGGACCCATGTCAGTCACAGGTCATTCTTTGTGACATTCTGACACTACACTTTCATAACCCCCATGTAGTGTTTCAGACACACCAGAATGTAAGGGGAGCAAATAAAAGTATTCTGTGTTGTTGCCAACAGACTCTCTTCATTTCATAGTTGAGGAGTGTATTTTTATTCTGCGAATGAGAAGCAGTCCGACTCTTGCTGTCATATGCACTGCTTTACATTTCTAATTTTGCCTCCATGGAAGTGTTTCACATGAGTTGCCCTATTATAATTGTCTTCAGGCTTTAGAAAATTCAGGAAACATTTCCTTAATAGTGAATCTGAAGGTAGTTTTGTAAATTCAACAAATATAGTTAACAGGTTATATATATTTCAGGCTAGTAAACTATGACTTGATTTTTTTTTTCTAATGTAAAATATTCACAAATTCAGAGATATGCTCTACTGATAAGACAAATGATAGTTAAAGGAAATTTTCCTGATGAAAAAATGAGAATATTAAGAATAAAGAATAAAACAGGAAAGGCAAGTAGAAGTAGATATTGGTGGCTGGGGATATGGTGAAATGCTTATCACCCGCACATGAGGGCCTGAGGTTATATTATAAAGGCTGGCATGGTGGTACATCCTTGTAATCCTAGCACTAGAGAGCCAGAGGCTGGAAGATCTCCTGAACTTAATGGCTGGCTTGTCTAGTTAAATTAGTGAATTCCCAATTAACTGCCAGACTGTCTTGTAGAAATAAGGTGGGGAGTACTTAGAGATGTTTCAGTGGTTAAGCGAACTTCCTGCACAAGCATGAGAGGCCAATGTCAAAGTCACATATGCCTGTAACCCCAGCCCTGCAGGAGAGCAGAGACATGAGAATGTTTGGAATCTCACAAGCTCTGGGATTAATAAAAAGAGGACTCTGGCTCAAAATAAGACCAGGTGGAAGATCAAGGGAGTAGTTCACCTAACATTCCATTTTGGCCTCCAGAGGCAAGTGTGACCCATGCAGCAGGTGAGTACATGGGGTGCCACATATATGTGCATGTACCAAACACACATACCAAACCACACATATCACCTCTCTCTCTCTCTTTCTCTCTCTCTCTCTCTCTCTCTCACACACACACACACACACACACTAGTAGATACTAATTTCAGCTGATAATCTGAGGCATGCAGTCATCAGCCATGTTACGTCAAGGAAACACCACTGTTGGCCCTATTTTCTGTACTATGGTGAACTTAATACATGAAATGAGCTAGTGACACCTAGGAATCGGGCGCTTAAATTTAGTCAGTGGAGCACTGACATGCTGCTCTCTTGGGCTTCTTGTTCTGGCTTCCCAGTGCTCAGTGGGATTCTCAGGGGGTTCTGTCAGCAGGAACAGGAAGTCCTGTGTATAATTCACTCCTGACTTTGCAGAAAGCAACTTGTGTCAATATGAATACTGTGTAAAGATGCTATGAGTCAGTGGGACAATCGACCCACTTACTCACATGTTAAGTTGCTTATTCATGTACAAACTACTTCCTAAGTATGTATATTGGCAATTTTAGTCATAAAACAAAGAAACTAAATTAAAAGTCTCATGTTCTACTGACTGAGCTAGCTGGACATCCTCAACAAACTAAATTCAAGTAAAATATTTTTCCATAAATAATGTGAAATGCAAGTATTTCCTTAGATAGATTTTCAGTCAGAAAAGACATAAGCTCAGCTCTGCAAAAGCTATCTGCAGTCATGCAAATCTAGGTGGAAGCCCTCTGTGTGGCCTTCCACTACTGAGGCAGGGGCTTTGCACATGGTGTATACGGCAGCACTACAATCAGGAGCTCACCCACACTGCTGGCAGTGTTTTGTCACTCACAAGTTGACCAGCTCTGTGGCTAGTGTATCTCTAATCCTCAGAGGCCTGTTGATATACACAACCCAAAGTCTCCATCCAAAATCACACTGTCCAGCCACTTAGCCCAACCCTAGAATGCCAGGAATGAAATTCCAACATGTCCCTTCCCAACTGCTTAGGGCATGGGCGAGAACTTTTAGACAAGGTTAAGTTCTTTTCAAAAATATTTTTTTATTTATTTATGTGTTTACTAGAAGGGAGAGAGAGAGAGGAAATGGGCATGTCAGGGCCTTCTGCCACTGCAAACTCCAGATGTATGTGCCATTTTGTGCATCTGCATCTACATGGATACTGTGGAATTAAACCCAGGCTGTTAGGCTTTGCTAGCAAGCACCTTTAACTGCTGAATCATCTCTCCAGCCCCAGAGTTAAATTCTTTACTGCATGCTATCTTACACTAAACTTAGGGAAACAGCAAGAAAATCCCCAAGAATATTCTTATAGTCTCTCTGCATATTTGAGTATATGTTAATAATATCCTCAGCCCAACTGTATCAGACTTCAATCTGTGCTGTTTGAGCCAAACCCCAGAAAATGGCACTCAATACAACTGCTTGTCATTAAATTATAACTTTCTCCTGCAGTATTCACCTATACTATGGAATGCGATTTATAAGAATTAAGGAATGATATCAAAAAAAGAATTAGGGCCAGGTGTGGTGTACACACCTTTAATTCCAGCATTCCAGAGTCAGAAGTAGGAGGATTGCTGTGAGTTTGAGGCCAGCCTGAAAATATGTAGTGAATTCCAGGTTAGCCTGGGCTGTATAAGCAAGATACTTCTTCAAAAAGAAAGAAGAAGAAAAGTAAATTTTTTAATCTGCTTAGATAGATTTACTTACTATATATCAAATAATCTGTTCATTTACAAGAACTTGAAAGAAAAAAATTACAAGAATTTTGTACCATGACTCATCATAGGTTCCTCTTCACATGGAATGTTCAAATCATATGTGTAATCCACTTTTAGTCCTCAGAAAACCACCAAAACCTTTATTAATCATGGTTTCTGTTGACAGAGAATTGTAGTCCCATAACCAGATGCTTTTGTGCGTGTTTAGTAGCTATAATTTCAAGCTGGGAGATAGATATCTCCATTCTCCTGGATTGTGTTAGTTGTCACAAGATAATGAGAAAGCTCAAAAGGCTATGAATGTTCACATTCTACATCAAAAATGTAAAACAAGGGAGTGAGGGGTCATCACACTCATATTGAAGCTGTATCTCACTTACCAGCCTCGGGTCAGTTTCTGCTCAGTTTCACTGACTCCAATCACATCCATGGCAGTATTAGTGGAAAGGCTCGGAACTCGCAAGAGAAGAAGTGAGCGTACTCAGTAGAAGTGAGTGTTCCTAACTTTACATCTGGCAAATGTAAATTTTTGCATCTTCTCTTTTTTCATTTTATTATGTTTTGATTTTGCCTTATTTCACATATTATTGTGAATCCTCTTAAGTCTTTTTGGAATGACATGTGTATCTACACCTACATACTGCAAAGCAGACTTGTTCTGATTGATTCTCTGTAATACGTGCTGTGGAATCTCACTTGGAAATCCACGGTGACTTATTTCCATGAACATTGGTAAAGATTTATTCTAATACAGGAGTCAGCTTTACAGCAAACAACATTGTATCATTTTAAAGTTCTTGGACAGCAAGAATATTTTTTTAAAGGAGCAGTTTTCAAATATGATCTCATGACTAGAATATCTTCATTTATCTCTATCTCCTCTCTCTTTTCTGTTTATGACTGAGCCATGAGGTTTCTGGTCCAGGAAAGAGAGCCTTTGTGCATCCCTCACTCATAATTTAGCCTTGCCATATAGCATGTCCTAAAATCTCCTGGTCTGGCAGAGGCATGACTAGTCTTGTTTGGGATGCTTTAGAATGCAATTGTATGACTCTGAATAAGAATTTGAGGTGATGGAAGCAGAGACTAATAAAGAGATAAGACCCAAAGTTATTGTTAGCATCTAACATCTATAATATATCAAATATCCAATTCTACATAAAACATAGAAATAATTTTGATATATCTCTGATGCCAGTATCTCTATTCATGCAGAAAATATTTGTACAATTACAAAGGGTGGAAAATATGTTGACCATATCATGAGATGCTTTCTTACTTGATCTGCAAGAACTTGAATAGCTGAAATCACTTTAAGCAAGGAAAATTAATTCTCTGTGCATTGCTAAGTCTTGAAAAGAGCTTCTTGGAAGGAAAACTTGATTCTTGTGAATATTCCAAAATTGTTATATTTAAAGCATGACACTGTGAAACTTGTATTATTATTGGCACATATTAATTGTCAATTAATTGGATTTCACAGTGACATTTTTACACAAGCAGATGTTGCATATTGATTGCATCTTTTTACCCTTCTAACATCACTCCCCATCCACCTGTCATTAGAACTCTTAAACATACAGTTCAGTGGACTCTCCTTTTAAATACCCTAGATTTTCTACCTATGACATTATTTGGACAGAAGTTCTAAGCAGTGCCCTCACAGGATTTTGGAGGTGTTGTAGCTTTCTTGAGGGTTTTTGCAGCAAAGTTACTACTATAACTTAGCTCTTAAAATTTATTTGCAAGAGAGGGAGAACAAGAGAGAATTCATGAATATAGGCATGCCATTGCCTCTTGCCAGTGCACACACTGCACCCCTTTATGCAGGTACTGGTAACCAAGCCATACCACCAACCCTATAGTTTAGACCTTAGCTGTTCCTCAAAGTCTTCAGTATGACAGGCTGTTTCTGTAGCTTGGTGCTATTGGAAGGATAGAACCTTTAAGAGGTATGGCTTAGTGTGATATCTTTAAGCTATTGGAACTGTGCCCATGAAGGGGATTTTGAACTCCTAGATCCCTTTCTAGCTCTCTCATTTGTATCTCAGATACAAAGTAAAAAGTGAACCATTTGATTACCCACATGTTCCCCACCACCCCAGTCCCATATCTGAAGTGTCAAAGCTCTGCAACTGTCCAGTCATGGAAGGGAACCTCAACCATACAAGCAAGAATAAACCTTCCCTTAAGTGTCTTCTATAGGGACTGAATGCTGGCAAAGAAACCTAACCTTTCCAATTTGGGGCGAATAGGGTTTTGGCTTCAAAGGGATTCAGAGTACAATTCCAAAAGTGATGACATCAAGGTGTGGGTGTCTTGGTTATTGACAATAATATTTTAACAAACCTTCCTGGTACAATGTGTTGCAGTTTTGAAGGCAATATTGTCATAGGTCTTAAACTCCTGATTGAAGTATTTTTTATAACTAATATCTAAGAAGCTCAAGTAATCATGCAGAAAGTTGTTCCCTCATACTAACAGGTAGGAGTTATAGAAATGTGTTCACCTCCATTTCAGGTGTAATGAAGAGTCTTCAGTCTCACCTGAGAGGGAAAGGACTTGTGGAAACCATGGCACTGCTGATCCTGAGGAGTTCTCGGACTGTCCAGATGCCTTGGGTGTCCCATTGTACTTGTGATTTAGGCTTGCCTGGTAGACTTCTGACCAGGCCAGTCTTTCTGGTTAACTGGGGTAAGTGAGCCACAGTAATGTTCACCACCTTTTGATAGGAGGGAGGCAAGCTTTGGCTTGTTGTTGACATACATATGTTGCTTTCACTACTTTTCCTTTAAAATTGCAGAATTCTGTGGGCCTTTTTTTCTGCGATATTACTATTTTGCCACATCCTCTCTGGCCCATGGAAACAGTTGCTCAGCTGAATACATGCTTTTTTCAGGTGATATGGTGTGTATTTTCTATTACATGCATGGGGAATGCCTCCAAGTAATTTATGCTTACATATACAATACATTTTATACTCATATGTTTAATTTACTTTCTTTCATTTCAAAATACTGAAAAAACTTGGCATGTGTTGGGGGAATGGCTCAGCAGATAGGTGTGCTGGCCTCAAGGGACTGAGTTCAATCTTCAGCATCTACATACATTTCTGGATGTGGTCATACATGCCTGTAGTCCCAGTCCTGTGAGAGACAGAGAGCAGAATTGCTAGGATTCATGGGTCACCCAGAGTGATGGCAGCTCCAGGTTCAGTGAGAAACTCAGCCTCAAGGAAAGAAGTAGATGAGCAGTAGAGATTGGCACCCATTACTCCTGTCTCTGCATGCATGTGCACAGGGGAAGAGCACTGGGACACATACATGCATACACTGTGCACACACACACACACACACACACACACACACACACACACACCACACCAAACATACTGCACACAAAATATTGGCAAACTACTTGACCTTATGTGAAAGAAGCTTGTTTCACAGATGTGGACTGAAGATACAAAAGTAGGAATTTTGAATAAATGTTATTAGGAAGATACTTCTCAATAAAATTTAGTCACCCTCTGTATAAGTTAAGTGAAGCATAACTTCATGAACCAGATCAGCAATGATATGGGCAGATGTTGGCATTTCCACCTTTTGTCTGGTTTGTATCTTTTTAAAATGACATCATCCCAGGCAAGACATTTCACATATATTTTGCTCATTTTTATAATATATATACAAAAGAAAGCTCCACTACTTCAAGAATATTACTAGTTCTACCTGTGGTTGTCTTTATTAATCTATGCAATGTTTTTGTTGTGTAAATGCTAGAAATTTTATGTCTAAATTTGGGGCTATTTAGGATGAAGCTGTTATTCGTGGGAAACATCCTAACATATGTTTTCCAAATTATTACTCAATGACAATCACCATTAGTCACAACATAAAACCCATTCTATGAAGAGCACTCAAGCTTCCCAAAGGCTGTTGTTCTCTTCCCAAAGGCTGCTACCCCATGTTGAATTCAGCCTTGACTTCTTTTAACCAAATGCCTGCCTGATTCACTTGGCTCAGTTTTCCTATCTTGTATTTGTGAATGAATGTAAAGCTCTGAGAGATCTTCTCATTGTGGTTACCCTAACTGAGATCTGGAATTTCCCCAGCTGCATGACACAATAGAAAGTAATTAAACTTAAAGGTATCTGTCCTTAATTTATGACCACAGAGGGAAATAATCATATCAAAAATAGGGCTGGAGAGATGGCTTAGCGGTTAAGCGATTGCCTGTGAAGCCTAAGGACCCTGGTTCGAGGCTCAGTTCCCCAGGTCCCACGTTAGCCAGATGCACAAGGGGGCGCACGCGTCTGGAGTTCGTTTGCAGAGGCTGGAAGCCCTGGCGCGCCCATTCTCTCTCTCTCCCTCTATCTGTCTTTCTCTCTGTGTCTGTCTCTCTCAAATAAATAAATAAATAATATTTTTAAAAAGCCACAGCTTTGAAATGGAAATGTATTATATACTGCATATCCCCCATAAAATCAACCAGTCTTCAGAAACTATCAAGGGCTTTGCCTGTATTCCTTGCCACCTACTCTTATAGCAAAAGGAATCTCTTTCCTAAGAATTTCACAATCTCCCAGTAAAGATAGGTAGGGTGGATTTTCTTTTTTATTCTCAGTTACCTTTTACTGCTTTAAACATGGTAATTTTTTTAATCCAGTATTTTTTTATTAGTTATGTACATACTCAGTGTGTAAACAGCCATGTCAGTACCATCCTTAGCCTCCTTCCTGTACTCCCCCTTTTGAAGGGACCTTCTTTCTTGGAGACTGTGGGTCATGCATTGTGGGGTAGCCATCAGTTATGGACAAGAGGCAATGCCTCTGTACATAATGTCCCAACTTGTGGCTCTAACAATCTTTCTGCCCTATCTTCTGTGAATTTCCCTGAGCCATGTTGTGTTCATTTTAGGTCTAGACTGATGAGGTCTTGGGAGCCTCTATGTTTCTGGCTATCTGGTTTTGCAGGAGTTGAGTGTTCTCTGTGTCTATCTCCTTCACTCTTGTGCTGGTACCAGGTTCACCAAGAAAGCAACACTCTGGCTTATTTCCCCAATTACTCTATGGTTTCAGCTGGGGCCCTAGTGAAGTGTGATGGGATTAATCTCTCCTCAGGTTCTGCATCCATCTGAAAAAGAGAAACAGATTATACAACTGAGAGTGAAGTCAGCATTGGATAAATGGGATAACTGTTATTATTATTATTATTATTATTATTATTGGTTTTTCGAGGTAGGGTCTCACTCTGGCTCAGGCTGACCTGGAATTCACTATGTAGTCTCAGGGTGGCCTCGAACTCACACGATCCTCCTACCTCTGCATCCCGAGTGCTGGGATTAAAGGCATGAGCCACCACGCCCGGCACTAACTGTTATTATTTTAGAGGGAATTTAATAAGGTAGGCCCTCTTGTAGCCCAAGATTGGTGGGAGCTTGATATTGAAACTTTTGGACTCACAGACTTTTCCTTCTGTTTTATCTTCCAGTTCTGAGTTTCTATGTTCCACAAAGCTGATTTTATTCTTGAGAGCTTCTATAGAGTTTTGGGCTTGTTCAGTTTAGTTTGTATTTGCTACCACTTTCTTGTGTATAGTTTCCCTCCCTCTGTCCAGTTTCCTTTTCACATAATTTTATGACTTACTTAATTCGTCTTGGAATTCATCTTTGCATTCATTTATGTCTTCATTGAGCTTAGCTAGCGGGTTATTGGGGTCCTTCTTTTTTTCTGCTCTCCTTCAAATCACTTAACTGTCTCTGGAACCCTTACTGGTTCTTTTCTATTAGGACTAGTCTAGTGAGGTTAGCATTCATACAATTATTGGCCCTTTGTTGATTTTCTGCAAATTCTGCTAATTACTTGGCCAGGGTTGCATAGCTTACATCTTCATTTTGGGGTTTTGATCCTATTGTCTCTTCTGTGTTTTGATTAGAGACATTCATTGTGGGACTTGGCAATCTTGTTGGATTCACTTGCATTTGATTTTTCATGTTATTTCTTTTGCACAGTGGTCTGCCCATCACAGTATAGGAATCTTTTTTAGTTTAGGAGGAAGTTGTGGTCTAACCTTGAAGTGTCTTCTGTGATTATTCACCTTTATGTTTGCTTCCACTAGGCTTCTGATGATAATGGGGCCTGTCTGCTCAGAGGGAAGGAGCCAGCGAGGCTCTCATGGTGGCCCAAGGACCAGATGAAAGGGCTTGTTGGTCAGTTGTGTGGGACAGTTAAGGGGACTGGGAGTAGGGGAGAATGGGACAAAGCAGACTGGTGTTAGGGTGCTTTCTCTTAGGTATTGTTTCACCACGTCTATCTGATCCAAAAGAATAATAATTTAAGAGACAAGAATTTGCCTCTTAGAATTTAATAATATACTGATTTTTATTGAACCTTGAATTTGGATAATTTATGTCAAAAATCAAGATTTGAATGTGCTTATGAAATCATTCTCTGTAATATTTTAATACTCAGTAAAGTAACATAATATTCTGGCTAGATTATATGTAAATTTTTCTTATGTGAAAATACAATAAATTTTAAATTAAATTATGAGAATGATATCAATGTCTTAAAACTCTAACCTAATTTGTAGTCTTATTTTTTAAAGTAAAATAATTGGAATACTGTATTTTATTATAAACTGCATATTAGCATATTTCTACAATGCAAGGAGTTACACAAATTTAACAGGACAGTTTTGTTAAAAAAAATATGTTTTTGTTTTGAAGCAGAGAAAGACAGACAGACACAAACACACACATATATATATGGAGAGAGAGAGAGAGAGAGAATGGTCATACCAAAACCTCCAGCCACTGTAAATGAACTGCAGACATATTGCCACTTTGACCATCTGGCTTTATGAGGATACTGGGGAATGAAACACAGGTCATTAGGCTTTTCAGGTAAATAAATGCCTTAACCACTAAGCCATCACTCCTGACAAGACAGTATGTGTCTTAAAAGTTTTTTCCCTATTTTTGGACTTCTGGTCAAGAAGGAGACCGCCTAACTGTGCTGCACCTCCTGGGGAAAGAGAAGCAAGGCATTAAGGGTTCACTTGGTCTTTTAGGGGACAGCAATCTCTAATAGAGCACCATTGGGAGGGCACAGAGGGGGGAAAAAGGGAATTGCTGATTCCCTCACTCATGGGTAGCCCACCAGTCCCCCAAACCTCCTCCCAAGTAGCCCCTATAGCCATAGTACTAGCCTCAGGATACCCCCACACTTACTGTAGGAAAGGGGACCCAGGCCAGCATATTCCACTTGCTTCACTGCACAAGGGCAATGGGCCTGCTACACCTGCCAACGCATGCCCTCATGCAGACTCTGCCCTCTGTCCTGCTCAAGCTCAGACTTTATCTGTCCATCTTCCCTGCACATGCCTGCAGCCCATCCGTCCATGAAAGCTTAGCCTGCTCTGTCCATTTGCTGGCTTACTGCTCTGGCCATCTGCCCATCCACATGTGAACTAAGGCCAATTTCACCTGCACAGGCAAACTCAGCACACTCTGCCTGATCAACCATGCCAACTCAGACCCAATCCTCCCCAATCAAATCCAAGGAAATCTAGCAATATAACCCAGTCCTACAATGAATGTCTCTAATCAAAACAAAGAAGAGACATTAGAATCAGAATAACAAAATGAAGCTATGAGCAATGCAATGCTGACCAAGCTACTGGTAGAACTTTCAGAAAAGCAAAAAGGACTCATAATCATGTGGATGCTGCCATCACTAGACTATACCTAACAAATAAGAAAATGGAAGGAGGTCAAAGCCAGTTAAGCAATATGCAGGTCAGTGAAAAAAAAAAAAAAAAAAAAAAAGAGGACCACAAAAATCAGATGGTGATGATAAATGAAGACATAAAGAAATGCAAGGATGAATTCCAAGCAGCATCAAGAAAATCAGAAATTGATGTGAAAAGGAAGCTTGAAAGAAGGATGGAAACTATATATAGAAAAGTCACAGTAATATGATGGAGAATGGAATTTCAAAGGGGAAAGTGTGGGAAGTGGGGAGGGAGGGAATGACTATGGGATTTCTTTTTATAATCATGGAAAATGCTAATAAAAAATTAAACAATTAAAAAAATTAAAAATAAATAAATAAAGATTAAAAAAAAAGAAAATGCAAATCTAATTGAAAATGACCAAAACTTTTTAGAAGCTCTCAAAAATAGACTCAGCCATGTGAAGGATAGAAACTCTCATCTGGAAAACAGGAAAGAAGAAACAGCTCAAGAATTCAAAAGTTTCAATAAGTTCAACAATTTCTGTGAACAGAACATGAGGAAAATATGGGATACTCTTAAATTCCTAACATCTGGATCATAAGAATACCAGAAGGGGAAGAAATTTAGACCAAAGGCAAGGGGAACTTATTTCACAAAATAATAATAATAATAAAAAAAACTTTCAAACTGTCTCAAAAGAAAGGCCCATCAAGACACAAGAAATTAACTGAACACCAAACTGATTGGACCAAAGGAGAAACTCTACAAGACATATTGTCATTAATATTCTACGCATTGACACCAAAGAGAAAATCTTAAAAGCAGCTAGGGAAAAACAGCACATCACTTTTAAAGGTTACCCCAACAGAATTACTTCCCAGTTCTCAGTGGAAGCCCTGAAATCCAGAAGGTCCTGGAATGGAACACTGCAAAGTCTAAAAACCTATGGTTTCCAACCCAAACTACTCTAACCAGCAAAAGTATCCCTTAAAATAGATGATGAAAGAAAAACTTTCCATGACAAAACTCAGCTTTAAAACTATATGAGCACAAAACCAAACCTACAGAGAGTATTTCACGAAATTCTTCACAAAGAAGAATCAAATAATTGAATTCAAATGTCTACAAGAAGTAGACCACAATAACCAAACAAAGAGAAGGCACAAAAAATATCTAAGTCCAAGAAAACACCAAACCATATATACCAACAAAATATGGCAGGGATCAAACCAAATCTCACAGTCATTACCCTAAATATTAATGGCCCTAATTCACCCATCAAGAGACACAGGCTAAGAGGATGGATCAGAAAATTAGACTCCTCAATCTCTTGTCTTCAAGAAACACACCTCACCACTAAAGACAGAACCCTCCTCAGGGTGAAAGGATGAAAAACAATATTCTAAGCAAATGGTATTAAGAAACAAGCAGGCATAGCTATATTAATATCAGATAAAATAGCCTTCAAGCCAAAAATAACCAAAAATGACAAAGATGACCACTTCCTACTTATTAAGGGAACAATCCATCAAGAGGATATTATAATTATAAATCTGTATGTACCAAACATAGGGGCAACATAGTTCATAAAATAAAACCTACTTGATAATAAAAGAGAAATAACCACCAACATTATCATAGTTGGTGACTACACCATTATCAGTAATAGACAGATCATCCAAACAGAAACTCAACAGGGAGGTAACAGAAACTAACTAAAAAACTAACTAACTAACTAACTAACTAAATAAATAAATAAATAAATAAAATCACTAAGATATAATGAACATCTATAGAAAATTCCATCCCAAATCCACAGGCTATATATTCTTCTCAGCAGCCTATGGAACATTCTCTAAAATAGAACATATACTGGGTCAGAAAGCCTGCCTCCATATATTTAGGAAGATTGACATAATTCCCTGCATGATATCAGATCACAGTGCTATATTGCTAGAAATTAAGAACAAAAGACCCACCAAGAAGCCCATTGGCTCCTAGAAACTGAACAGCACACTTTTAAACAACAAATGGGTAGTAGAAAAATAAAAAATGAAATTCTGAAATTTCAAGGAATGAATGACAATGAGAACACATCATACCAAAACTTATGGGACACAATGAAGGTAGTCCTCAGGGGAAAATTCATAGCACTAAATGCCTTCATAACAAAGACAGAAAGATCAAGAACTCAAAAACCTAAACAGTAAAAAGTCAAACAACCCACTTACAAAATGGGGCAAAGAGCTGAATGGGCAGTTTACAGAGGAAGAAATACAAATGGCAAACACACACTTAAGAAAATGTTCATTATCCATAATCATCAGGGAAATGTAAATTAAAACAACTATGAGATTGCACCTTACCCCAGTAAGGATAGCAAACACCAAAAATTCAAGTGAAAATAAATGCTGGCAAGGATGTGGAGAAGTAGGAACACTCATCCACTGTTGGTGGGAATGTAAGATGGTACAACCACTTTGGAAAGCAAGACAGAGACTCCTGAAAAAGCTGACTATAGAGATACCAACAGACCCAGTTTATTCCCTTACTGGGCATCTACCCTAAAACCATTAAACCACAGGACAGAGAGATTTGCTCAACCATGTTTGTAGTGGCTCAATTCATAATAGCTCAAAACTGGAATCAACCCAGATGTCCATCACTAGAACAATGGATATCTAAGATGTGATGTATCAACACAATGGAATTCTATACAGCAGTAAGAAAAACTGACAGAATGAAATTTGAGGAAAAGTGGTTGAGCCTGGAACAGATCATTCTCAGTGAACTTACCCAATCACAGAAAGAAAATCGCCACATAGTCTCACTCATCTACGCCACCTAACCTAAATCTCCCCAGATGCCTTACATACCCAGAAAGCATCTCTTGGACTAGACAATAGGATGGGTGTGGAGGGAGGGGAGGGCAAGGGAGGGTGTGGGAAACACAAACCTAGACCTAAATGGCAATGGTACCATAAAATTCTACATCCTAAAATGGCAGACAAAATGGCTGAACCTTTACTAGGCCCTTAGAGGGAACACCTAAGCCACAAGACACTGGAGAGGGTATGATTAAGACTGACCTTAATCTTCTATATTATCTCTCTTTCTCTCTCTCTCTCTTCTCTCTAACTCTTTTATATTACTTATCTTTTTCTTCCTTCTCTTCATGGGCACTGACATGTAACTCCCAGTACCAGCAGGTGGCTATCATCCACAATGAGCTTTTGATCAGAGAGACCTACAAGGTTTCCCAAAAGATTGACAGATTTCTGTCAGAGTACTTGATGACCCACCAAAAGTTAGTGGTAAGACCCTATATCTGAAGACACCATATGTGGTTGACAGGTAACATGGAGTGACATGGCTGGAAGTTGGAAAAGAGTCAGTCCCCCATCAGCATGTCTAGTGCCAGATGGTGCTACATGGGCTATGGGGGAAAATGACTAATATCTGTCCAAGTAACTCATAGTCTAAACTATTTATCAGCAAATAACCTGTCATGATTACTACATAAGTGCAATTGTGGCACAAAGTGATGGTGGGAAAACAACTGCTCTTGATTTGGCTAACTGTTCAGCTCAGTGCAATGGAACATATAGTTGGAGCTGGGAAACAAGTCAGAACCATATCAAAAAATGAGCCCGATCTCCATTATCAAGCTACCACCAATTATGGACTACAAGAGGGCCTACACCTATTAAATTCTCTCTAAAAAAAGAATAAGGCTTAATCTATTTATCTAGTGCAAACTTGACTCTCTGTTGGAGAATCTGCTTCTCTTTTTCAGATACACACAGATCCTACGGACAGCACCATCCCATCATACCTCAAAAGGGCCTCAGCTGAAACTAAGAACAATTGGCAAAACAAGTAAGGGTGCTGTTTTCTTGGTGAAGCTGGTAGCAGCACAAGGGTGAAGAAGATTGACACAGAGAACAGTCTACTCCTACCAAATCAGATACCATAGACATAGAAGCTCCCAAGACCTCATCACTGAAGCAGACCTAAAATGAACCCAAAATGGCTTAGTGAATTTTTGCGGATAAGGGGTTGGTACGAATGTCAGAGCCACACATAGTGTCATGATATGCAGAAACATTTCCTTCTATCCATAACTGAGGGCTAACTCCTCAATTCATGGCCCATATTTCTCACAAGGAGGGGCTAGGGGGAGGATGAGGATAGGTAGGAGGCAAATTATGGTACCAGCTTGACTGTATTCACTGAGTACTAAACTAATTAATAAAAACAATAATAAAAACTTTCTGTTTTTTGATTATTATATTAAGAACACATTTTATATGGACACATAACGTGCTAGTTCTATCTTTTCCCTCCTTCTTGCCCCCATTCTACAGGGAGCCTTCCTCAGTAGGGTTGCTGGTATTCCCCATGGAGTTATTGGTTATGCATTGTCGGAACAGCAGTTACTGGGGAGATACAATGCCTCTGAGAATGACATCTCAACATGTGACTCATATAATCTGTTTCCCCCCTATTCTGAAAAATTTCCTGAGTCTTGATGGGTGTATGTAAGTATACTTCAGTGATGGGCTCTTAGGAGCTGCTGGGTTTCTGCTTTGGTAAACATTGAGTATCCTCAGCATCTGTCTCCTTCACCATGGTGTTGATTGTCAGGTTCACCATGGAAGCAGTGCTCTTGCTTGTCTCCCCTCTTCCTCTGTGGTTTTTCTTGAGCCTTAACTGGGATGTAAGGGGTGGTTTATCTTCTCAGCTATCACTACCTTCTGAAAAACAGATTCTCTAATGGAGAGTAAAGTCAGCATATGTTAAATTGAATAAGTGTTATTAATTTAGGGAGACTCTGATAGATGTAGACTCTCATTTAAACAAAGACTACTGTGGGGTTGACACTGGAGAGCATACTCTTTGTTTCCATGGGATTCAGAACTGGTTCCAAGTTCCAGATATGAGTTCATTTCCACTGAGCACATCTCTTAGCCATTCAGAAAGCCATTGGTTACCTACCAAAGCTGTGTGACACCATTGCACTGGTGTGAACTTTTTGTCAGGCTGCTTGTTTCTGAGTAGCTTAAACACCCTACTTGCCCACATTGTTGTTGGCTACTTTCCTCCAGTGGCTTATGTAGTGCTTCCTAGCACTAGACAGGCTAACTGCCTGGGGACTGGCTCTCTTCCAGATTCCAGCCAGGTCTCTCGATGTTCTGAGTTGGCAGCATGTGGTATATTCAGCAATACGATCTTATCTTTTACCTCAGGCATGTAATCAAGTACTTTGACAGAAGCCTGTCTTGTTTTGTAGACCTCTTAGGTCTCTCTGATCAATAGCAAAATGTGGATAGCACCTATTTCTTATACTGCAAGTTATAGCTCAGAGTCAAAATGTTTTATGGTTAGATTTCATCCCATCCTCTTGAGGGTCCTTTTGTTTGGGTATTCCTACTATACTCCTTTTGAGGGTTATATTTTTTAGTCTACCTTCACAGAGAAAGGTTTCCATGGTACCAGTTCATTTTGAGTTTAGTTTTATATTTATTCCCCCACCCTATCCTTACCCTCCCCACTAAAAGATTCCATCCCTATTATCTGGGCCTCAAGTTGCCTATCTAGTATGCCAGCAACTTAAAGTGATCCAGATTAGGAACCTCAGATGAGAGAGAATATGTGACATTTGTCTTTCTGAGGTTGTGTGTGTTTGCTGAGTATGATCTGTTCTACATCTACCCATTTTCTTATAAATTTCATTGTATCATTTTTTCTTACTGATGATTAGAATTCCATTGTGTATATATGTGTATATATATATATATATATATATGTGTGTGTGTGTGTGTGTGTGTGTGTGTGTGTGTATGATATATATATTTATATATTTTATTTTATATATTTTATTTTATATTTTTATTATATATATATATATATTTGGAAGTTCTATATTCATCTTTTTCAGGAATCTCCATATTGATTTTCACAGTGGTTGTACAACTTTGCATTCCCACCAAGAGTGAATCAGGCTTTCTCTTTACCCACATTATTGCCAACAGTTGTTTTCCTTTGCTTTCTTAATGATTTCCAACCCTATTGGAGCAAGGTGGAATCTCATAGTTGTTTTAATTTGCATTACCCTGATAGTTAATGATGTTGAACATTTTCTTAGATGCATGTTAGCCATTTATATTTCTTCCTTTGAGAACTGCCTATTCACTTCTCTGTTCAATTTTTTAATGTGCTGTTTGATTTTTTTTTTCTAGTGTTTTGCATTCTGTGTAGATTCTATATATTAGGCCTCTGTCACTGGTATAACTGGTGCAAATTTGCTCCCTTTATGTGACTAATCTATTAACTCTGCTTGCAATATGTTCATGCAAAAGCCTTTTAGCTTCACAAAATCCTATTGTTTGACTCTTCTGTGTAGAGTATTCCCTGAAGTATTCTCTGTAGGTTTGGCTTTGTGTTCATATAATAATAGAGCCAACTTTTTCATGGAAAATTTTCCTTTCACCATCTATCATGAGGGATACTTTTGCTGAGTACATTAGTTTGGTTTGAAGCCATAGGTTTTTAGATTTTGAAGTGTTCCATTCCAGGCCCTTATGGCTTTCAGGGATTCCACTGAGAAATCTGAGGTAATTCTGATGGAATTGCCTATGTATGTTGTGAGTTGGTTCTCTCTTGCTGCCTTTAGCACTCTTGAAGTAAGGTTAGCATTGCTGGCAGAAAACACCTGACCAAGAGCAACTTGTGGGAAAGGGGATTATTTTGGCTTATAGACTCAAAGGGAGCCTCCAGGAAGTCAGGGGGAAATGATGGCATGGGCAGAGGATGGACATCACCTCCTGGCCAATATCAGATGGACAACAGCAATAGGAGAATGTGCCAAACATTGGCTAGAGGAAGCTGGCTATAACATCCATAAGCCATCCTCCCAACAATACAGTCTCCAGGAGGTGTTAATTTTCAAATCATCATCAGATGGGAACCTAGCTTTCAGTATACCTAAGTTTATGGGAGACAACTGAATCAAACCACTACACACTCTCTTTTTTGTTTTCTTTGTTAGTAGTTTTAACCATAATGTGCCTTGGAGGGTTTATTTTTTGGTCCTGTTTGTTTGATGTTCTGTGAGCTTCTTGTAGGTGAATGGGCCTCTCTTTTTGAAAGATTAGGAAATTTTTTTTCAATAATTTGTTGAATATTTTCTGTGTGCTCCTGACCTGTATTTCTTCCCCTTATGATATATCCCTGACCCAGATATTTGCTCATTTTAGTGTACCCCACATTTCCCTAATATTCTCTTCTCATGTTTTTTTGTTTTTTGAGCTTAGCAAAGTTTTTGTACTCCCAATCAATTTCTTCAGTCTTGTCTTCAAGCTCAGTTCTGTTTTCCATATGAGTGACTCTTTTTGTGAGGGGTTCTAGAGATGTTTATAAAAGCTCTATTTGATTGTTTTCTGTTTTGTTATTTTGTATCATGTCCATCTCTTTTTTTGAGGTACAATTTCAGTTTGGGGTATTATTTTCTTGATGCTTCCTGGAATTCATTGTTGCATTTGATCAACTCTTCATTAAGATTAATCAAGTGGTTATTGAGAACTTCCATTTGTTGACTCACCTTCAATTCTGTTATATATTTACTGAGGCTTCTGAGGTTTTTTCACTTAAGTCTAGTGTATAAAGCTGAGTGCCTATGAGATGATTCTACTCAATTTTATTTATGTGATTGTTGGTTTTTTGATGGTGTGCTTCCCGTTGAGAAATTCTTTTGATCAAGGTCACATCACTTGTTGTGTTTTAGTTTTGGGACTCAGTTTCTGTTGTCTTCTCTATGACTTCATTGGATGCTTCCATTGTAGAATTTGGAATCCTTTGTGAAGATCTGACATTTTTCTTACTTTCATTGTTTTGTTGTTGTTGTTGTGTTGTGTTGTGTTGTTTTGTTTTGTTTGTTTGTTTTTGTTTTTGTTTTCTTGAGGTAGGGCCTAGCTCTGGCCCAGGCTGACCTGGAATCCACTATGTAGTCTCAGGGTGGCCTTGAATTCTCAGAGATCCTCCTACATTTGCTTCCCAAGTGCTGGGATTAAAGGTATGTGCCACTATGCCCAGCCAAAAAGTCTTATTTTATTAAGGAGGAAGCAAGTATTTGTCCTTGTAGGATCTTAAGTGAGTGTTCTATTTTAAAGTGATTCAGATTGATGTATGATGGGGTTATAAACACTGATTGCAGATTGTAAAGGTTATACATATATCAAAGGTACCTGGGGAACTGAGAGGTGAGGAACTGGGAACTCAGGCCTACTCACTCTACTTTTCACACACTCTTCAGCACAAGGGAACCAGGGGTTTGACAACCAGGATCCAGGAAAATGGGAATCCAGGGCAAGAGGCCATTTCCCCTAGTGGCCCATGTACCTTCTGGCTCAGGGAAACAGGGATTTTGGGACCCAGGGGCGAGTCAGTCACAAAGCTAGAGCAAAAGACCTGCTTCTGCAGCACACACGCAGAGACCAAATCACCCCAAGCCACCAGCAGGAGTGCTGGGACCATGAAACTGTGAGGTGCGGAAAGAGTCAGAAGCTTTAGCCTACATACCCTGCATACACATGCTCTTGAGCAGGGAATCCAGGAGTTGGGGGCACAGGGGCCAGGTCAATCAGAAAGATGGAGCAAGAAGCCTGCTTTAGCAGCACACCTTGCAGGGTCCGGGAAACCCTAAATTGGGGTACAGGAAACCCTAAACTAGGGTACAGAGACCAGGGAACTGGGAGGTGGGGAAGGAAACAGGAGCTCTGGCCTGCTCTCTCTAACAGCATGCCCTCAAAAATATTATTTATTTATTTCCAGTGGGGTCAGGGTAGAGAATGAGCATGCTAGGGCCCCCAGCCACTGCAAGCAAATTCCAAATACATGTGCCACCTTCTGCATCTGGCTTACATGGACCTGGGGAATTGAACCTGGGTCCTTTTGCTTTGCTGGAAAGTGCCTTAACTGCTAAGCCATATTTCTGGCCCCAGTATTTATATAATGTTAATGTTAACTTGGTATCACTACAATCCTAGAGAAGGTGGACCTGCAAGTACTGCACACAATTTCATTTCTAGTTATTTAAATTTGCTTAACATTTTTCCAAAAATAATTAAAATTTTCAAGAGTCTGAAATTATTTGTTTTTCAATCACTCATTATTTCCAAGAAATGTTTAATTTTTAAATTCATATTATAGTTTCTTGAATATTTTAATAAACTTTTTCTATCTAAACTATCTCAATGCAAATAAAACTAAATTAGATGCTAGAATACTACTTGGTGTTGATAACAAATACCCACTCTTTAACTATACTTTATTTTTCTATTTCCTTATATTTTATCTGAAATAAGTTATGAAAATCTTAGAACATTATTAGCCACAAAGAAAACAGCCAGGAAATAATGCCATTATTATTATTTATCTGACCTTTCAGAAACATAATTATCAGATGAAATATTGTTTTACTGATTAATCTTTTTAATTTGTAAGTTTTGTGTGAAAATCACTATTGTTACCTAAATGAGATACAGACAAGAACTGCTGGAAGATGAAATTAAACATATGATTTGTTTCTTGTATTAAATGCTTTATCCATCTGTATGTGTTTTTTATGTTTGTATAAATATATGTGTGTCATAAAGACGGCTGGATACGTTACAATGTTCAAAACTAATAGTACTTAAAGCAAAATCATAATGAGAATCCACAATATCAAGGAGCAGGGAGTATTCCTGATATGTAACAAGTCTTCCTGTGTTGAGATGGCTCATGTTTCTCCCAAGAACCACCAAAGCAATGTGGAAAGAGCCTCTGAGCTGGCCATTAGAGTCAACAATACCAACACCAGGCTGCACAGTGAAGAAAATGAATAGCTGTCTCACGTACACCTTTTATTTATGCTTAAATAAAACCAGGAAAATGCAACAAAAAAAGAAAAGATGAGTGAACAGATTAGAAGATTTGTGTATTTAAATAACTCAGCCATAAATATTTAAGAGAAGGCTTTCTGCTACATTAATAGGAATCTGGCATGTGAGTACTAATAATACTGTCCTCATGTGCATAGCACTTTTCAAAGCAAAGAAAAATCTGGTCATAAAGATAGTTAAACTCTCTACCTCTTCTAGCTTTTCTAAGTGAAAATATGTGCATATGAATCTAAGCATGCCCCCATGGACAGTCTATTATAAATAGAAATATGTAAAAGCAATTTATTACCCTAGAAAGTGAGGGTTTTGAGGGTGAAGTTCCTTGGCTGACAAATTTTTATGATGTCGTCAGAATGAATGCTTTACAAACTCTAATGGAGCCATTATTTCCTAAACCCATAAACCCAGAAGACTTAATAGCTATGTAAAGTCAATGTATTTTACAACAAAGAAAATATTCAGAGATCTATTAGCATCTCATATATCATTTTATCATCAGTATAAATGTAATCTCTTCTTTAGAAGAACACAAATGTCATATAAGTGAACTGTCCTTTGAGCTAAAGTTAAGTGGATGTTTTTATGGTCTTAATTAAATATCACTTTCAATTATCTAAAGGTAATTTATTCTAAACACATCTTTGTGTTAAAATGTAACATCAAAATGTGTAGAGAAAATGTAATTTTTTAGGTATTGCCTGTTTTTTAGAAAAAGAGAATTGTCTCTTAATGTCTCAAGAATATTTCCTTAGTACAATGCTATGGAAGCCACTGAGGTTCACACTAAGGATGGTACATTTCATGTAACTTTCCTGAGTTCTCAGTACATCATCTATTATCTTCCTAATCTAAATACACATATTCTCAGTGCAAGTTTTACATACTTTATAACACATGCCTTTACTTTCTGGAAAACTGATAATCTATAGTAACCAAGCAATAGATATATCAATGAAGATTTGGACAACACAAACTGTAAATGGTGAGAAATTACAAATGGGAGTTTATCAGCTAAACTGACATATAATAATGAAAAGATGAGAATTATATGCATTAAGTTTCTGTGTGTGAATTTTTCTAATGCTGCCCATAACTGCAACCATTTTTATCTTATGTAACTTGTGATGGTTTTAAAGATGATAAGTTTTGTCTTTATGCTCATTTTATTTCATTCAGTTGAATATATTTAATCACTAACAGTGTCAAATATATTCTTCCTTTCTGAAAAATATCTAAGCTTTCTTTTGGTAGATTTAGTTTCATATAAATATTAATATGTAAGCAGACACTGTTTAAAACACTGCATCTACAAAATATTTCAACTCAGCTAAATAGAAATAATGACTCATAAGTACTAGTGTTTTACTATCCTCTTCTAGCATATAATGGAATGTTCTGACCTTAGCTCATGTATACAAGTCATAGAAGTACATGGTAAGTATATACATATGGATTTGAAAGTTAAGACTAGCATTCTTTATGCAGCTGGTCAAGAAGGATTATGTGTACCTAGGATAATGTCTCAAGAGTACCCAGGATTTAAACATCAGACAAAGTAAGTACTGTGAATTGAAAGAATTATTCTAGTTCTTTAATAAGTCTTCACTGAGCATGTAAGTGAGTTCTGAAAGACAGGAATGTTGATAACAACATAGAACCTCTTTGTGAATTAGGTTTGAAAGAATTCCATTATAAATATTCTAGCATATTACTGTGAGGGATTGTTCTATTAGCTTTCTTAGAATTACGCAAGTCACAATAATGCTGGATGTGTCTGTCAAAGCTATCTGTTTCTATGATATACCACTCTTCTTAACTACAAGCTTCTTTAATAAATCTCTGACAGATTTGCCTCTTTTAGCATAGCCCCCTACTCCTAAAGTGTGTTGCTCTTACTGCAGGAAAACATCTTTATACTTAGAGCAAAAGAAAATGCATTGCAGTGAAATATCTCTAATATTTTTTACTTATTTTACTAATAACCAACTTAAAAAGAGATGAGACCGTTTGTTTCCTTTGTGTACAGTTATACTAAATATCCAGTTATGAAAAGATTTAGAAAAATAGACTCATTAATTAGGAAAAAACATTCCCATTTAACTATCTGGTTTTTGAAGTCTAGTAACCTACTCATACTTAACTAATACCAAACTTTATGCACCTAATAAAAGGTAGAGTATTTTTTTAAACTGAAACCTTTCATATGGTAGTTTTTCTAACTTTTGTTTAAGAGAATAGATATAAATTTTCTGATTTTAATTTTAAGAATTATCTTCTTTGGTTGTTTCCTGGTTGTGTGTGGGGTGGGTGAGGGCATTGTTTGCTAAAGAGAATTGTCTTTACCATGACCAAGTTTGCCATGTGTGGTTTTACTGAGGATCACACGGACACACATAAAGTGAGATTCATTGAGTTTGTGCATTAGAGATTAAGCCTCAAACCCAAACCCCAGGTGCTAGAGTCATCAGGAAATGGAACCTTGCTAGAGGTGGTATGTTACTAGGGGCTGACCAGGAGGTTTTTTAGTCCAGAGCTGCTGAGCCTTAGCTTGGTCACGGTTGCTGCTCCCTCCCAGCTGACGTGACCAGATGTGATGCCAAGCCTGTGCTTTGCCATGATGTAACTTTCCCTTTCGACTATAAGCTGAAATAAGCCCTTTCTGTCCAAGTTATTTTTTGGTCTGGTATTTTGTTCTAGAAACAAGGTAATTTACAGAAAATTGGTATCCAAGTTGGGGTGATTGCTTCAGTAAGCCTGACTATGTGTTTTTTTTTTAGTCTATTGGAACTGTTATACTGAGGGAATATGGAAGAATTTTGGACTTCCAACTAAAGAAGGCTTAGAGTCCTATAAGAAGAGCTTGATGGGTCATTCTAGTGACAGTTTGAAAGCCCTAAATGCAGAAAGAATTGTGAACACTGGAAGCATGGCTTATGAGGTTGCAGAGGAACAAAGAGACTTTCAGGGCTGTTCTAGAGGCAGTTCCTGTGATATTTGGGCAGTATTCTGTCCATTCCTCAAAACATGACCAAAGTGGAATTTAAAAGGCTTTCACTGGTATGTTTGGCAGAGAAAATGTGAACAGGTTCAAATCCTTGGTACAGAGGTTGCTTCTACTGCAATTGTTTGAGATTACTCCCATTAGGATTGGCCAGCTGCTTTGCATTGGAATAGGAGGAGTGCTGGCTATTTTGAAAGGTGTGCTGGTTTGATTCATGTGTCCCCCATAAACTTATGTATTCTCAATGCTAGATCCCCAGTTGGTAGCAATTTGGGAACTGGAACCTCCTGTAGGTTATGTATTGTTGGACATGGGTTTATGGGTATTATAGGAAGCTTCTTCTTGCCAGTTTTTGGCACACTGTCCTGCTACTATTGTCCACCTGATGTTGGCCACCTGATGTTGCTCATGCCATCATTTTTCCCTGCCATCATGGAGCTTCCCCTTGAGTCTGTGAGTCACATTAAAACCTTTCCTTCCATAAGCTGCTCTTGGTCAAGTGTTTGCTGCCAGCAATGCAAAGCTAACTTCAGCAGAAGAAAATTTAAAAAGATGAAGGAGTTTCCTGTTCCTCAAAGTCAGTTTTATTATTCCTTGGATTAACAAATTTCGTAGCCTATGTGGTACTTGTTTTGGAAGTATGACAAATACAGGAAATATAGGATCATGAAGTGCTCAATTCTGGAGATGGTCACTAAGATATGTGCAGTGAGACAGAGCTAAAGTCCCTGGGTGGAGGCTCTGTGAAGGCCATGGGTTCTAGCAGAATTTCCAGGATTTTGGAGATGCCAAGGAAATGGCTTGGCTGCCAAGGAAAGCTGGTCATAGTGTTTCAGATGGATATGCCTAGAAGGTAAGCAACACAGCTGAAGGGATAGAATTTGGAACCCAGAGGGTGTTATCTTGGGGCCCAGATTATGAACATGGAGCTGCAGAATTTGATGTTTACTCTGCCTGTTTTACTGGCTCTTCCATTGATCCAGTCTCTCTTTGCTATGCGTTCTTCTTACAGCATGAATGTTTAGTCTTCCCAGTTATGTGTTGGAAAATTGTTACTTGTGTTTGATTTCACAGGGCTCACAGTTAAGAGACAGCTTTGGGTCTCAAATGAAACTTTGGGCTTTGGACTTTTGAATGGTATTGGGATTGGTAAAGCCTGGGGACTTTCAAAGTTGAATTGAATGTATTTTTCCTCATGAGGTGGTCATGAGACTATATGGATCAAGGTGGAATGTGGAGGTTTGAATTTGAAATGTCCCTCACAGCCACATGTATTTGTGATTAGACCTCACATTAAATCCCCACTGCTACAACATTTGGGAGATAAAGCCTTGTTGGATGAAACGTATCACTGGGGTAAACCTGAGATTATTTCATCCAGCATCACTTGTTGCTGGCTGACATTGTCTTGCTGCTCAACGTGTGATGTCCAGACTCTGCTCTGCCATGCTTTCCCTGCCATGAAGACACATCCCCTTGAGACTGTAAGCTGAAATAGAAACCTTACCTTCCATATGCTGCTTCTGCTTGGGTGCTTTGTCTCAGCAATGAGAAAATGATGGTTAAAGACAGTTTTAGTGGTTGTTGAGTGTGTGGTGCTCTAACCCTTAAGCTAAGCCTGTCAAGGACCAAGAAAAGCTATGTCACTCTCAAAGCCAGTAACAATAATAATTAAGGCGACATTTTACAGATGTAAAAATAAATGTAACAGGGCTGGAGGGATGGCTTAGCAGTTAAGACATTTGCCTGCAAAGCCATAGGACCCAGGTTCAATTCCCCAGGACCCACATTAGCCTGATGCACAAGGGGGGGCACACATCTGGAGTTCATTTGCAGTTGATGGAGGCCCTGGCACACCCATTTTTCTCTCTCTCCCTCTTTCTTGGTCAAATAAATAAAATATTAATAAATAAATAAATAAATAATATAACAGAATCCTGGGTCTAAAAATAGACTTCTGTACACACCATCATTTTTACCAAACATACAAGAGGAAATGATAGAATTTCAACCTCAATGCTTCCTCACACAATGTATATCCAGCACTTAAACCAATAGTTGTGTCATGGAATGGGTATATCCTACATTTAACTGAAAATAGATCATAGATATAAGTAGAAAGGAAGTATTCCAGAAGTAGGACAAAATATTCTTGACCTTAAAAATATTTCTGTCTTAAATCACAATCACAATCCATAGACAAGAAAGATGATAATCTGGTCTTAGAAACATTAAGTGCTGCTGATTTTGCACTTGGAGCTTTAATGCATTGGTATCAGAAGACCGATACAGTCAATTTATAAAGAATTTTTGCCCCCCAAAAGTAACATACCTCCACCTGGGATCCAGGAAATCCACTCCTGATTGTGAACTCGACAAAAATAAATGCAGGCATCCACAAAAAAGGTTTACACAATAATGTTTTGGAAAGATTTATTCATAATAACTAAAGGCTGGAGACAATCAATCTATTAAGACATGAATGACTGAATAAATTGTGACATATTAACACAGTGGAATTTTACCTAGCACTAGCAAGAATGAATTAACTACTGACTACACAATAACTTTATTAAATTTCAGAAATACTACATAGTGGAAGCCAGGCAAAAATAGTCCATCTTAGATGCTTATTTTACATAAAATTCCTGAGCTTATAAAACTGATCTCCAGTAATACACACAGTAGATCATTCACTACCAGGCTAAATAGTTATATACAGTTATATAAATCTAAAGCTTTGTTCGTTTGATACACTATATAGAAAATACAGTTGTACAGGAATTTTGACCCAAATATGGCATGCTGAACAGATCATGCCACTAGGAAATAACACAGGGGAACTAATCCATGGGACAAATATTTTTTCAGCAGAATATAAAAAAACTAAGCATAAAGGAAAATATTGACAAAATGACTTACATTACATTGAAATTCAGTATTTTCCAGTAAAGTCACACTTTCCATGAAAGCTTTGAAAACAGTAAAAGCTAAACCACACATATGTGCATAGTTGGCAATACATTCACTGGCAAATTACTGGCTTCTTAAATAGAAGAGTTTTCCTAAAAGCCAGAGAAATAAAACACAGATAGTAAAAGAGAAAAGAAATAAAGGATGTGAAAAGTCACGGGGCAAGGATCTCTTGTTTTATGTTTTAGTCACTTGGGAAATGCAAATTGAGACTACACAGATATCTCTCCACACCCACGTGAAAAGCTATTTAAAAAGCTGGGTTATAATGAGGATTAATGAATCATGCACAGGTTTCCATACTGCTCTGTTTCATTTTTCTCAGGATAGAAGGGAATAAAAGTTCTCAAGGAAGACTCTTGTGAGTCTCAGACTTTCTTTGCCCTACATCAGACAAAGCTGTTTGGTGGCGTGTGTCTTTGGAGGTTAGTGTTACTTTGTAAACTATTCACTACAAAAACTTCTCACAGGTCTTTTCACAGTCCATAGAACCACCTTAGAAACATTTCTTGCACAGCTCACACACTACATTAAAATCTCAAACCCTAGTAACATACTCTGAAGCTATAAAATTTAAAAGTTAAGATAAAATCCTGCAAAAGACCTTCATCTTGGGAAAGATAGAATCACCTCTTTAAAAAGGAAGTAAGCCAGGCTAATAAGCAAAAAAGAATAATTTTTTTAAAAAGGTGAGGTTATTTTGGGGTGTAATTACTGAAGAGAATACTGAAGAGGGTTTCTGGAGCGATAATATTTTTTTACTACAGTAAAAATTACATATAAAATATTTGTGCTATTTATTTAATATCTGTGCATTTTCCTTATATGTGCTAATACTTTAATGGAAAATCTTTGTTTAAAAATGCAGGAACATCCCACAATCCCCACGGGGATAACTTGCAACCCCAATGAGGAGGGCCCTTTTGGAAGAGGGCAGGGATGAGGGAAGAGATGCTAGCAACATGTGTTCTTTCCATTCTAAGTATGTCCATAACTAATTTTAAAAATACTGGAGACAGGGCTGGAGAGAGGGCTTAGTAGTTAAGGTACCTGCTTGCCAAGCCTAAGGTACCAGGTTCAATTCTCCAGTACCCACATACACCAGATGCACAGAGTGGCACATGTATCTGGGGTTCATTTGCAGTGGTTAAAGGCCCAGGTATTCTCAATCTCTCCATCTCTTTCTCAAATAAGTAAATAAAATATTTTTTTAAATGCAGGAGACATTAATGTTGTTTTAGAGGTGTTAAAGCATTAAGAAATTAATACATATTTCAGCTAGTTTTTAAAGACATGCAGCATCACGTCCTCCTTTACTCTCAAGAATTAGTTTTCTTATGCTAAAATCAGTGTTTTATTTATATTTTGTCACTTATCGTTCCATTCACAAATGCATTCCTTTGTTTATACAATGTTTATGCTATTACATTCCATTATTTGAGTATCTAACTCTAACTAACTATAGTTTTTTCTTCTCTGAGAATTTAGATGGAAAGCATAGAGCTGAAAATCTCTGATTAGTGATGAAGTCAGCATTTTGCAGCGTTCTTAGTAGTGAAACCACCATCATTGAAGACCTCAAGCTCCTGAGAATTTTACTGTGTTCCTCCCAAGAAAGGGCACAAAGAAAGAGACAATATGTATGTTTGCTAGATATACAAATTCTACTTTAAAATATCCCCATGTAAATTTTAGGTTTTATTTTACAGTTTTTGTTTTCCAGGGACTACTTGCAAATAGGTTGACTATCAATCTAGCTTGTATTATTTTCTTCACAATTATCTAGACTTTCCACAAGATCTAAATCAAATATTTAAACAGAGTTGATTTTTCTTTTTGTAAATATATTTTCTTTAATTTCTCAAACATATCTACCTAGTTATCAGAATGACCAGTATTTGGTTCCTGAACTCTCAACAATGTAAGAACAAAATTCAGTCTCAGAGCCTACATTTTTTTCATTAGAAAAAAAAGAAGCTAACATTTCTAACTGGCCAAATGTTGGTGATGTTTCGTCAAAAGTTGTATGAACTAATCTATGTTAAAAATGCCTAGCCCTGTGTCAGACCTATTCCAGGAATTCAATAATTAGAAGCTCTTTTTTATTAGCATCTATATTACTTTCTTTTCCTAAATCATCAAGGTATCCCAAAAAGTGAAAGAAACTATTTTGCTTATAAATTTTCCATTTAAAGCAAAATTTTACTACCTTATGCAAGGAAATGATAATAGAAAAATTCCTTGGAGGAACTCCGAAGAGCATATCAGAATTTGTGTGACACTTTGTAGGAAAAAAAAAAAATGAGAGCATGGAAGTTTCTTGATTCCCTTGGGATAAATTGTACAAATCATTGTGCATCTCAGCTCATGCTCCATGCAATTCCTATAGAGGAAAGCAAGGAAGTCTGCACATGTGTGGTCTCCTACAAGCCATGCCCTTTTACTCATGTGGAGATCTTCAAGTTTTATTCACTTACAGGCTTCCAGCTGTCTTTACTGCACTTTGGCCTTAATAGCTGCAGGGCCCAAGTTCTTTGGCAGTGTTTCTCATCTTAGTTTCTGATAAAAAGATTATTTGCTCCACCTAGGAAATATCAGATAAGGAAATATCACTTTATCATGCAAATTACCTGATGTTTTTGTCACATTTTGTCAGTTTTGTCACATACATGCTTACATATGCATAATCTATTACTTTTTTGTGATAGAAAGATCTTACAGTTTGTTTAATTAATTAAGCATTTCAAGTCACATCTTGTTTTGACCCTAATATGCATAAGGTTCATAGCACCCAAAGGAGTGTATTTTCTCCATCACATGGGCTTGATGTATTCTATAAGACAAATGACAACTTTGTGTCTATGATGTTGTATGCATCTAGCTTTACTGCCAGAAAACTATAAAAAAGAATCAGGATAATAAGTTGACAACATAGGATCAAGAACAATGTAGGCCAGAATCTCGACTACTATGTAGGTAGAGAAAGGTATTTTTGTATTTCATTTATAGAAGGGTTAAGAGAGGCTGGGGAGATGGCTCAGTAGATAACTCAACAGGCAAGCATGAGTTCCTAAATTCACATTCTCAGAACACACAGAAAAGCTAGAAACTATGGCAGGCTTTTGTAATCCCATCCCTCCTATAAAGAAATGGGAGGTAGAAATAGGAGAATTTCCTAGAAACCAGTGGACCATCTAGCCTGCCAAACAGAAAAGAAAAATGAGGTCAAAGACACTTGGACATTGTACTCTGAACTCCACATGCACACTGTGGCATTAAGTGTGCTCCTATGCACACACATGAACATGCACACACATATACCCACAAAACACATACACACCAAAAAACAAGGTTTATTTTACTATGAATATGTTTATGAATGTGTGTATCTGAATTCTATTTCTTTATGCAAAATGAGATATAAAGACTTCTGTCATAGTATTTAAGTACCATTAATTTTACATCATAGAATTTAAGTAATGGGATATATCATTAAGTCCCTCCTTGTTTAGAAAGGGGTTAGTAAATTTTCAGTTTACCCATGACAGATGTGTCATGTTATATGGAATTATGATCTTTCTGTTTTCATTTAGAGATTAGCTATGGTTTAAGATTCAAGAGAAACAAATTGGCCAGAGGTGGACTTACAATGCTTAATTTTTTGTGTTGCCTAATTAGATCTAATAATTTACCACCATCCCCAACACACACACCCATACACACAGTGTATATGTATAACTTTCTTTGACTTCAGTTTCTCTAGAGAGCTCTGACTAATATAGGTAATGGTCTTAATTATCATTTGCTTAAGCTGTCAAGGCTAACAAGTCCAGGCTATACTCTGGGAAAGGATAAGCTCTAAGAACAAGGAAGCATCAAACCCTAGTTGTAAGAAGTCTTGCCTTTGATATTAGAGTAGAGAGCAAGCCTCCCTCTCTAGTGAAATCAGAGGGTTGACCCCCTTTCAGATGTAAAATCTAATGCTAGGAGCATGCATGGAGATCTCTATTTCATTACTAAAGCACCACTTCAATGAAGTCCACACCAATCAGTGCACTTTATGGAAAACAAGTCTGTCTCTGTGAGTGGGCATCCACAGATCTCAAAGGCAGAGTTTACTAATATTCCAGCATGATTTAAAGTAAAAAGATGCAAGTAAGAAAGAGAGAGAGAGAAAGAGAGAGAGAGAAAGAAATAAAGATAGAAGGAAAGAAAGAGAGAAAGAAAGAAAGAAAGAGAGGAAAAAAGAGAGGAAGAAAGAAAGAAATCATAGCTGCTCTGGTGTGGATCCTGAAGTCTTAAAAGGCCCATGTGTGGAGGGTGTGGTCCTCACCTTGTGACACTATTGTGAGCTGCTTAACCTTTAGTACATGGGACCTGTGGAAGTTTTTTGTCTTGGGGACATGCCCTTGAAGGGGCAAAACGCTTCCTATCTCTCTCTCTCTTTTAAAAAAAAATTATTTTAATTTATTAATTTGAAAGAGAGAGATATATACAGAAATAGGCATGTAGAGAGAGAGAAAATGGGTACACCAGGGCCTCCAGCCACTGCAAACAAACTCCAAATGCATGTTCCCCCTTGTGCATCTGGCTTATGTGGGTCCTGGAGAGTGGAACTGGGATCCTTTGGCCTTACAGGCAAGCACCTTAACCACTAAGCTGTCTCTCCAGCCCCATCTCTCTTTTTTGACTTCTGGTTATCATGAAGTCAATATGCTTTCTACCAGGATGTTCTGTACCACCATTCGTCCAAGGAAATAAGGCCATGTGACTATAGTTTCAAGCCTCTGAAATCCTGAGCCAAAATAAACGTTTGGCCCTATAAATTGATTTATCTTGGATATTTGTTATGATAACAGAAAACTATGGATGAAAATACATTTTAACCAATATTTTTGGCATATCTTTGAGCTAATAATGTCAACTATATTTAAATATTATTTTATAATTTATTCAATTTCAATAATGATTCAGAATCACATGCTTCCAAAGAATGTATAAGTTATAAAAGGAACAAGCATGAAGATAGTTTGACTCTGTAACACTGGCTTTAATTTTGTTTTTAGAGTTCTCAGTAAAGAAATTCAGCACAAAATCCCAAAAGAACAGTGTTTAGGTAGCTACAAATGAACTTGATCACTAGTTCATTCTAGTTTCAAAGTCTGAAAAGTCCCTGCAATTTGCTAATCTGACTCACACTCTTACCTATAGTTTGGGTTGTCATTTCCACCCACCCTGGCTTCTAAACAGAGCTCACCCTGTTGATGAGTCAGTCTTTCCACCAGTATATAAACAAACTGGTGTCTGGGGAGATGGCTCAATAAACAAAGCACTTGTCACACAAGCATGAGTACCTGAGTTTGTATCTCTAGGACCCACATAAAAGCCAGTCACTGTGGGAGGCATCTCTTATCCCAGCATACCTACAGCAAGACAAGAGGCAAAGACAGGAGAATCACCTGGAAGCTCTCTGACCAGTTATCCTCATGATTGCAGCAATGAAAAAAAGTGAATGACTCTGAGACTCCATCTCACTCTAGTCAGGATGCCATTCATCAAAAAGTCAAATGAGGGCTTAGTGGTTAAGGCACTTGCCTGTGAAGCAAAGGCCCTCAGTTTGATTCCCCAGGACCCATGTAAGCCAGATGCACAAGATGGCACGTACATCTGGAGTTCATTTGCATTGGCTGGAAGCTGTGGCATGTCCATTCTCTCTCTGTCTGTCTCTCTGTCTCTCACTCTCTCTCTCTCCTTCTTTTCCCTCTCTCAAATAAATAAAAATTTAAAAAATATTTTTTTTAAAAAAAGGCAGATGACAAATGCTGATGAGGCTGTAGGGAAAGAGGAACCCTTACCTATTGCTGGTGGGAGTGCAAACTTGTACAGCTGCTTTGCAAATGCCTGAAAAAGGTGAAAACAGGGTTACCATTTGATCCAGAAATACAACTTCTGGGCATATACCCTGAAGACTCCCCTCTTTCCTACAGAGAAACTAGCTCAGCTGTGTTTGTGGCTGCTCTATGCATTATACCTAGGAACTGGAATCAGCCCAGATGTCCATCAACTGATGAATGGATAATGAAGATGTAGCACATATGTGCAATGGATTTCTATTCACTGGTAAGGAAAAATGAAACAATAAAATTTACCAGTAAATGAGTGGAATTGAAAAAAAATCATTATAAACAAGGTCACACAGGAAAAGAAAGACAAACACTGCTTGTGCTCTCTTGTCTGTGGTTTCTAACAATTAGAGATGAGTGCAAATGGTTGTCAGCACCAGAAATATGGGCATAAAACTTAAATGAGACCATTAAAGAGAAGAAATGGGGAGAGAGGAGAAGAGGAGTTACCTGACAAGTTAGGGGAGGGCAGGATATTGGGAGTATTGGGGTGAGAGAGGGTCTTGGAGGAACAGATGGTAGAGAGGGTGGGGAGGGAATTACACAAAAGTTAAGACAACATGAATCAATCCCATGGAAATCCTACTTCTGACTAGCATTCTACAAGTTGTAACCACCAATAAAGAGGGTAGGGGAAAGTCTGGACAGAAGATGGGAAAAGCTTAACTTTTGTAAAACCACACAGTCTCTTTCCAGTAACTCCCAGGCCCAGGGTTGGGTTGTCCTTTTCAGTGAGCTGTTGGTCAGTGAGACCCATGAGGTTCCCAAAACAATGGAGGCCATTGCCAAATCACTTGAGCACCTGCCACACCTAAAAGATAAGACCCTATTGCTGAACATTACAGGCTGCAGTCATAGGTCACCAAAATATCGTACTGGAACAGAAAGGAAATCTAGCTCCCTCCTGGATAGCCTTTGTAGTGCTGGAAAGCCCGATGGGAGCCACTGGAGGACAATGGTCACTAGCAGCATGAATATGTAGGGGATCTTGTGGATTACAAAATCAATCAGCCACACAAAAAAGTACATTTGTGCAATAGTGGGGTGCAGCCTATGCAAGAAATCAATTGTTCTCTAATTGAACATGATGCCTGCTCAGAATCGGTGAGAGAGATCTCACACCTGATACTGTAAACCAAGTCAGATTCCAGTAGGAGGAAACTCATACTTCAGAGAGAAGCCCCCACTGCTCTCTGGAGAAGAAGAGTGGGCTTGCACAACAAAAAGTCTCTCAAATAACTTTGTCTCTGCCCTTTAACCCAAGCTGCTCTCACACTTGTTTGGAGAATCTGGTTTATGTTACAGATAGCAGAGAAAACAGATGAGAGGCAAGGTCAATCCATAAAACAAGATTATTGACTGCCCACCAAGAGAAACCTATCAAAGCAGAAATCCAGAGACTACAGAGAACTCAACACTAAAACAGACTGCCAACAAGCCTGCCATGGTTAAGCGATCATTGTGAAAGAGGAGAAAGAAAGTTTGTAAGAGCCACAGAGTGGGTGGGAATTCCGAGAGGCACAGTCCACCCACTGCCCTATGTGGACTGACTGAGGCCTTCATGACCCCACAGAAAATCGTAGGACCCCACAGAGGAGGGCCCCAGGGAAATGGGAAAAGTGCAGAGGGAATAAAAGGGCACAATCTGCTAAACAAATAATTTTTTATAAAAGTAAACTTCAACAAGGTGAAGTTGTCCTCTTTCCTCCGCATGTGTTCTGGCATCACATACATTGTACACAGACACATATGGCCGGCTGAAGTCCCTAACATAAAAAACAAAACAACAAAAAAAAACATAACAAACCCACCCTTCATGGGATGCCACATTCTCACTAGGAGTGCCCGTCTTTCTGGCCACTTACTGCCTGTATGTTTAGAATAATTGTGGCATGTCTTCCTCCAGCTAGCTCATTCTGCAATCGAAGGATTTCTGCTTCCACCTCAATTTCCTGTCACAAAGGCTCTGCTCAGAACAGCACCAAAGAGAGGACTCTTATCTTGCTTGCTCTTTGACCTCTGACATGATTTCCCCTTCCAGGCATTAGTCACCATTGTGAAATGCTACTTGTGACATGCAGTTTTTAAGAGTGCCACGACCTTTCCTACATCTGGGCTTGTGAGTGATGGGTAGCTGATCCCTTCTGTCCTATTCCCGCTCTATCTCCACAATGAGTTTAGACATAGAGCACATGTAGACATGTAGATTTCCCCAACCAGCTCCATACCCTATAAAGAATTCCAGATGGGGAAAACAAAACACCCTGTTCCTACAGACAGCAAGTCTACTGGGTGATAGTACAATATCAAATGCCTAATGAACGATTATTATTAATAACCTCTACATGTAGAACTAGGATAATTGCTAAATTTCAAGTTTTCCATAGAACTGCTTACTTTCTTCCTAACGTGTCAGAGAACAGTGCTGAGTTTTGATTTGGGAAATGTGACTTTTGTTAAAAGCTAAAGAGTTCTTTTATAGAAAAAAAGCATATTATTTGCACAGTTTAGCATCTGAAAGACTTTAAAAAATAACCTCTGTTGCACTGTATTTTCCTCACTTTTGAACTAAATGCAAACTTATCCTTCATTAATTTTTCACTAGATCAAAAACAAATCAAAGTATGCATATTTAGTGACAAGCTTACACCCCAAACAAGATGCTCAAGTAGTTATGAACTACTGATGTAGCTGAAAAGGAATTTATTTAATCCTCTGCTTCTGCCATGGCCTCTCCTCCTCCTCCTCCAAAAGAATTATAATGCAGGAGAGCATTTTATTCAAGGTTTGAGAATGTTTAGGAATTTTCTGAATTTACTTTAGCCATAGTTTGCTAGCTCTGTGGCCCTGTTTATATTTCAAAGGCTTACTTTTGTCCTCTGTACATGTTCTGTACACCCGTTTCCTGTCTTGGAAGGGAGAAATAGGGTGAAATGCTTCCACCACAAGCTCCCCGCTTGTCTTTGCCAGGGCATCTGGAGCCACACTGTCCCTATCTTGGCAAATTCTTTCTTCATCTCCTCTCCTTCCCCTAAGGAAATCTACCCTTCCTTCAGGTCTGCAACTAAAATTTAAGTTCCTCAAAGAATACCCTCATTCATTTTCAAATAGTTAATGTCCTCTTAGATTTCCTGTTCTCAGCATCCTGCCTCCAGTTAAGTCATTTGAAAGTAACTTTGTTTTTGAGGTCCTTGGGATTACAGTAAGACTTTGCACATTCCAGGCAAGCATTCCAGCATGGAGCCTCATCCCTAGGATATTTTGAGATAAATTCTTATTAAGTTGCTTAGGCAGGCCTGTACTTGAACTTGTGATCCCCCTGCTTCAGCCTCCCCTAACCCTAAGTGGATGGGATTACAAACCTACATCACTAGGCCCTACTGAAATTCACTCTCATTTTCTTAACTAACAACTTCCATAATTAGAAACAATAAACCATGATAATTGCCTTCCCTTCAATTTCCCCTTCACAAATCGACTCTCCATCATATCCCCTGCCCCTGTCAAATAGGCTTTCTTTTATTTTGATGTCACCATATTTTCCTATTATGAGGGTCATGTGTAGGTAGTACCAGGCACTGTGGGTCTTACTTATTATTCATGCCATTTTGTGTCTAGAAGATTGCATTGTAAGAAGTCTTACCCTTCGTTTGGCTCTTCTATTCTTTTTTTTTTTTTTTTTTTAGTATTTTGTTTATTTAATTTATTTATTTGAAAGTGACAGGCAGAGAGAGAAAGAAGCAGAGAGGGAGAGAGGGAGAATGGGCATGCCAGAGCCTCCAGCCACTGCAAACGAACTCCAGAGGTGTGCTCACCTTGTTCATCTGGCTAACATGGGTCCTAGGGAATCGAGCCTCGAACTGGGGTCCTTAGGCTTCACAGGCAAGTGCTTAACCGCTAAGCCATGTCTCCAGTCCTCTTATATTCTTTCTACCATCTCTTCCACAGTGGACCCTGAGTCTGGGGAGATGTGATAGAGATGTCTCAGGGCTGAACACTCCTCTGTAATTTCTTCTTAGCACTAGAGTGCCTTTTGAGTCATCCCAGAGGACACTGCCATCTTAAAAAAGAAGTTTCTCTAACCAAAAGGAGAGTAGCATTAATATATGGGTATAAACATTAAGAACAGTGCTTACAGGATAGTTTGGTGAGTATAATATGTGCATTTAGCTAGACAATAGCAGGTGTTACACTTCTAGAGCTCAAGATCTCCCCTGCCACAGGCTTTTGACATGGGATTTCAGTAACAGGCATGTATTGGCTCTCCTGAGCAGGATTCCACTCCAATTAGAGAGTGTTTGGCTTCTGCCATAACAGACATGCCTCTATTGCACACATTGGCTCATTTGGCCTGGATGGCCAAACTTAAGGCTTGCAGTATCCACTGTTGCTTACCACCCCTGTGACTTCTCTATCCGATAGGGCTGCATGCAGCATAGCTTTTTCCAACTTTCCTTCGGCTGATCTACATACTGGGAGAAGGCTTTCAGCTCAGCTCCAGCTTGATTTCACAGTGATCTTGCATCCCAAGCATGTGATGTCTTCACCAACAGGATCTTACCATTTGTGTCTGGTGGGAATCCAACAGCCTTGGCAATGTGGCCTGTAATGTTTTGGGGGTACCAGGGACCTCCCTGGCCAAAAACTCACCAGAAGGTTTCCCATCACTGGCACTGAAATTTTTCTAATAACAATCTATGGCTTTGGGGGCACCATTATTTGAAAAAGGCAGGTTTCTATATGGCTTATTCATAACATTTTAAATTTTGAATAGCCCTCCCCCCTTCCTTTACTCAATTTCTCCCCCTGGCCTCACTTAGGCCACTCCACCTATAATAATCTGTTTATCTATTTACATACATACTCCTAAAGCAAATATTCAACAGTTTTGTTTCCTTGTAAACTATTGCTTTAAAGGGGCAAAGATTTTTTTTTTTCTACCATATTATCTACTCTAACACAGTGGCTTGTACAGTGGAAGAAATAATGTATAATTAACATTAGGCAAAATAATGAGTTCATTATTTACTAAACACAAGTTGTATAAACCATGAAAATTAAGAATTAAAAGTTACTTTTAATTGTTATTGAGGAACATCCTAAGACAGAATGTCTATAATATTAACCAATTTACATATTGTTTTAAATATTTTATTCATTTTTATTTATTTGAGAGCTACAGACGGAGAGAGAAAGAAGGTGAGAGAGAGAAAGAATGGGCGTGCCAGGGCCTCCAGCCACTGCAAACAAACTCCAGATGTGTGTGCCCCCTTGTGCATCTGGCTAATGTGAGTACTGGGGAATTGAGTCTTGAACTGGTGTCCTTAGGCTTCACAGGCAAGCACTTAACCACTAAGCCATCTCTCCAGCCCCCAATTTACATATTTTATATTCAGCATACCACATGCCAACCTACCACTCTGCACAACTACCACTGAACTCAGAAATGTTCTTCCCAGGATCAAGCTGCTCCCATCCTTCAGGAGAAAAGAGTACAAGTCCTAGGAGAAGAAATTCCAAGTTTCCATGAGACAAAACTACACAATGCCCTCAGCAGTAGGAGATTACCACTCACTGGATGATAAAACCCACTGTGCTCATAGCTTCAGCAGGAAAGATAAATGAAGTCTAACACTTGCATTGTTTTTGTTGTGTGTGTCACATGTGTGTATACATGCATGTGCAGCGCCAAGTATCATCTTGAGTAGTGGTGTTCAGATATCATCTTTTATTGTCTTTTAATATTTTATTATACTTATTTTCATTTATATGTTTTATTATGTCTGTTATATTTTAATACATTTATCATATTTATTTAATGTATAATTTAATACATATTTATGTGCTCTAATATATTTTATCAATATATTATCTATTTCATTTTTTATTGTTAATATTAAAGAGTGTCTCCTTTATTATTTTTCAGATAGTGACTCTCACAAGCCAGGAACTCACAAAGTAGGCTTGACTAGATGGCAAGAAAATCCTAGGGATCCTCTTGCCTCTGCTTCTTCTGCACTGGGATTGCAGGTACTTACTGCCATACCTGGCTCTTTTCTTTCTCTTTTCCTTTCTTTCTTCTTTCCTTCCTTCTTTTCTTCCTTCTTCCCTCCCTTCCTTCCTTCCTTCCTTCCTTCCTTCCTTCCTTCCTTCCTTCCTTCCTTCCTTCTTTCCTTCCTTTCTTCCTTCCTTCCTCACGGATTTTGGGGACTGAACTCAGGTCCTCATGCTTGCAAGGTTAGCAGTTTTTAACACAGAGACATCTCCTGTAGCAAACAGCTTCAAGTTCTCTGAGATGTACTTCCAAACCAGACACAGTTATGGAGGAAGGGATATTTATTGAAGCTTATAGATCCAGGAGAAGTGACATAATGGCAACAGAAGCTGGCCTGTTTTCACAGGTCCAAGCAGAGGAAAGAAGCCAAAAGCCACACCACACAGCACACTTCAGGATCTCCAGGCAGAACTAGGCGCTTTGCATATCTTTAGGTTGGAATGTTAAATCCACCACCACACCTTAGGGCTGGACTGCCCAATGGCACCTCCTCCAGCGAGGTGGCTGGAAATCCAAGAAGTTTTAACAAACTCCTGAAACTATTGTGGGTGATGCATTTATTCAAACTACTACATCTCCCCAGCCATAGCATTTTCATTGCTGTATAAAACTGACCACATTACCAGTCCCAAGACTAAGAATGAACTCCAGCCATTCCTGTTTAATGTGGCTTCTGGGGAGCACATGCATAGACATGTATGCTATTGAGGTAGCATTTCTCAACTCCATGTTCACCCCTTTACCCTACTTTATAATTTGGGGCCCAGGATTTAGCAAAGTCCATTTTTAAATGTTTTTTTAAATTTATTTATTTGAGAGAGAGAAAGGAAGATGCAGAGAGAGAGAGAGAGAAAATAGGGTGTATCAGGGTCTGTAGCCACTGCAATCAAACTCCAGACACATGTACCACCACCATGGGCATCTGGCTTACGTGGGTGCTAGGGAATCAAATCTGTATCTTTAGGCTTCACAAGCAAGCACCTTAACCACTAAGCCATTTCTCCAGACCTACAAAGTCCATTTTAACTTTGTGAGCTACTTGGGTAGACTCTGTGTAATTTATTCTTTTCTAGCTCTGTATCTGGGAGTGTATAATGCTCTCCATATTGGGCATATGGGGGTAAATGTACATGTGGTGTATGGTGTGCTGTGTGTGGTAAATGTATGAACAAGTATGTGCAGATGAATGTGCCCCATGTATATGCTGTAGGTGCCAGATAAGAATGTCAGTGTCCTCTTCTCTTGTTCTTCTGATGTGCTTCCTTGAGTTGGAGTCTCTCCCTGAAGCCAGAGTTGCCATTTACCCTAAGTCTGGATGAGCAAGAAACTCTAGTGGTTCTCTAGTCTCAGCTCCCCACAGGACTGCAGCTATGTGTGTCTGTGGCCAAGCCCAGTTCATATTGAATTTTTATGTTTTCTGATGATTATAGATATGAATATCTAAGAACACTAGAGGAATTATGTGCTTTCTCATCACATGACATCACTGGGCCTAGGCCTTCCACTGGTGATGACAGCCATAAGCTGTTGGCAATATTCCACGTGCATCACTCCTGTGTTCCCTTAGTGAACCACTAAGGCTAACACCATCATAAAGGGGAAGTAATCACACAATTCCTGGAGACAGGAGTGTAATGTCTTGATTATTTAAAAATCTGCTAAAAGGAAAATCTATCCTTTTTTCCTCTCTTAGTGTTTTTAGTTTAATATTTATTTATTGAAAACAAAGAGAAAAAGACAGAATGGGCACATTATGGACTCTAGCTGCTACAAACAGACTCTAGATACATATACCACTTTGTGCATCTGGCTTCATGCGGGTATTGGGGAATTGAACCTGGGCTGTGAGGCATTTCAAGCAAGCACCTTAATCACTAAGCTATTTCTCCAGCCCCCTTGCTAGTCTTTTTTTGTTTCCAATAATCTTCTGGCACTGTCATGGTTTCATAAATCTCTGAGTTAAAATTATTGAGTTAAAATTGAGTACTAAAATTATTGTTGCTCAGTTAAATTGCTCCAACTTCAGTTGCTGCAAACTCAGATAACCACTTACGTCATTGTGATATATATGCCTTACCTTTCTTTTCGTTTTCCTTTGGCATGTGGCATCATAAGGTAGGTTTTGTGTTTTGTTGGAAAAGTAACAAAAAAAAATTTCTTGAAGAGGATTTTTTCCTTTATCAGCAAATGGAATTTACAACCAGAATCTTGTGGCAAGATCAGCCTTTGCTAATCAAGTTTCATTGTCACATGCATACACTTGCAAGCAAGACATATGCATAGTGTTGTATGCATGTAAAGTTTAAGTACAAATATATAAAACAGATATATGCAATGTTTATCAAAATGTTTGTATCTTTGTAAATCTGTTTTTACCAACAGTTTTCATGCTATCTGCAATATGTAGTAAAAGTAATGTGCTGATGTCGATACACTGTAACCTATCTGATGAGGTTTGTTCCAGCTGGAACTTTTAGCTGAATTTTTGGAACAATTAACACAGATCAGAGTGATTATTATGAATGTCTAACATTTTTATTCTTGTGATTGTGAACCTGAATTTTAAAAGATAGTAAAAATACCTTTGTTAGCAAGAATGTTACTATTGCATGCAAATTCAAGTTTGCCCACAGTAAGCTACTGTCTGTCAGTGGGTGTGTTCCCAAGAACCAGGTAAGACTGTGTGAGCCACACTTCTACTCTGCCCTGTGGCTTCTGTTATGCACACTGACAGTGCAATTTTGAAAAATGTATTAACAGCTCATATACTTGACTTATCAACCTACAGTTAAAGACAAAGTGACCCTGTATTAGTCAGGGTTCTGAGAGGAATACCACTGGAAAGAGGATTATGTATTATAAAGGGAGTTATTAGAATAGTTTACAGAGAGCTGAGCAGTCCAGCAACAGCTGTAGTCAAGCCAGAGAGCTGGTAGTTGCTTAGTCCCCAAGGCTGGAAGTCTCAGCATTCCCAATCTGGTGCTGGAGACCTGCAGGGTTGCTGATCTCCAGCCATGACGGTAGGCTGATGAAACCAGTTTTCACAATCCACAAAAGGTAGCACACAAGAGAGGGTCATGTGTCAGGCAGGTAAAAAGCACACACCAGAAAGTAGCATGGGCTGTGGTGTTGGGCCTTGAGAGGGAGTGTCCCATCCCTGAGGACTGTTCCTAAAATGGCCTTCACCCTGCTCTGGCATTGCCTCCGATCTGGGCCTCCCCAGCTGCTTGCAGTTTGCTCAGCCATCTTCTGCATCCCTGTCCAGCTTTTCCCAATGTTTCCTCTGGAACTTGCATTTGGGCCCTGTCTTCCCCTAATAATTCCAGTATAGATGTGGGATACATTCATCCTTCCTTGTGTACTTTTAACACAACTGAGCCCAGTGCTCAATGCTGCCTGCTTTCTGGAATGGCTTATGTTTGTGGAAGCAGGATGGCATATGACTTTCTCTCCACCAATTGGATGGGCCTTTGTGCCCCAGTCACCTTAATCCCAGATGTGGATATCATTCCTGGAAATGAGGCCCTCTCTATGCCTTCTTTTGATTATATCGAGAGAGACCTATCTCCAACAACAGCTAGATTCCCTGGCTGAGGTAGTCCTACAAAACAGGAGGGGACTAGACCTACTAACAGCCAAAAAGGGAGGCATATTCTTGTGTTTACCAGCAAAATGCTGCTTTTACACCAGTAAATCAGAAATTGTCCAGGACAAGATTAAGAGGTTCCAGGAAGACTTGGAAAGGAGGCGGCCGGACCTCAAGGACATCCTGCTGTGGATGGGCTTACTTCTTACCCTACCTTCTCCCTCTACTTGGGCCCCTCCTTCTCCTTATCCTTATCCTCACTGTTGGGCCTTGTGTAGTTAATAAGATTACACAATTTATTCACCAATGGCTAGAGGCAATAAAACTTCATCAGGTCGAAATACGTTATCATAGGCTCGCTACTCAGGAGTCGAGCTCCTCATATGACTGGCTATCCTCATATGAGTATCCCTCCTCCGCCCTCCATCTGACCAATGACGGGTAAGATCTCAGACAGGCTGGGACAACCTAAGACAGGTCATGGAGTGGATTCTCAACGAGCTGGATACATGGCACCCAGAGGGGGACAACCTAAGACAGGGGCCATGTTTTCCACCGTGCTTACAAAAACAAAAGGGGGAGCTGTTGGGCCTTGAGAAGCCTGGACACGAGACCTAGTGGAACTTCCTGAGCCTAGCTAAAGTTTGGCGACCTTTCTCTTGCCAGCTAGGACTCAGCAAGATGCCTAATGGCTTCTTGCCTGATGCTTCCATGCAGGTGTTGGAATTATCATTTCAATAGTCACAGTTTACTATTGGCCCTTACCTGTCCCCCCATCCTAAAATCACCACCTTAATTCCTAACATTATATAGGCAACCGCCTGTAACAATAAAGCAAGTTCCTGCTTCGACAAGACTCCCAACTCAGTGTGGTTTTTCTCCAGTGACTGAGTCATCCGATGTTCACCCTCTTCCTCAACCCCTTGGAAAGAACCAGAGGGCCTGGTCCTTCCTCAGCACTACCCACCGGGGGAGCCCAGCATTGTGGCTGTATGCTCTATGTTCTGCCATGTGAAGGACCACTCACACTGAAAGAAAGACTGCTTTCCCTGGTAAATTCTTCCTGGAAACACCATCACAGACAAGCCTAGTGTGATCGCACAGGCAACAGAACTTAACCATCTGTTTGTTGCAGGCAGCTGATTGTTGTTGAAGGAACATCCAACACAGTTTATGGGAGGTAGGGATTTATTTTAGGATATCTAGGGGGAGTTCTAAAACTGGCAGAAGTTGGTGCTTCCTTTCAGAGATCTAAGCAGAGAGACATCAACAAAAGCCAGCACAACAACAGACTATAGAACAGCCAGAGTGCAAACTGTTTCTCCTCCCACACCTTTAGGCTGGAATCCAGGATCAACCCCCCCTCCCCAGTGGCACACCCTTTTGTAGCAGAGCTCTTCCTCAAGTAAGGTTTAGTCAAAAATGACTGAGTCTATGGGACCATACTTTCAAACTATTATATTCAAACTACCACACCATCACAACCCCTGAAAAAGAATTGACTCTCTATGTTATATAAAACAGAGTTGATAAACATAGAGTTCCTAGCATCAATGTAGCCAAAGTGTTCATGCATACTGTCATCAGCTTTGATTTTGTTTTGGTTTCTTCAAGTCATGTGTTAGTTTGCTGTTCTTTACATAATACATTTCCTCTTGTTATTGAACACACTTGAGAGGATTGCAACTCTTGTTAGAAATTTTACACAGAGGAAACGTCAGCAGATGGGGAGAGAATGGTGCAAATATTAAAACAAACCTAATTTCCCTCTTACCCTCCTTGAACAGGGAAGGCAAGCCAGCACTTTGACCAGAGGTACTTGTGATCACCATTTTAAAAGTTTGTGCTGGTGGTAATATAACCGGGCAGGCTTCCCTTGGCTGCTTCACAAAGAAAGGAAACAATGGTGTATTCAGAATCAAAAGGTTATAAACTTAACAATTCTCCTTTGAAAAATAAAAATTAAAGTTTGCATATATTAGGACTCCATGGGTGATTTGAATTAATTACATAAACCAGACTTGAGGAAAATAAAATGCAAAGTTACTTTAAAATTTATCAGATGAAAATATTGTTGGAGATTCTTTGTCCAACACTGTAAGGATATAGTTCAAGTGGAACATGTGCACAAATCAGAAAATTGTTCCCAGCCATGTCTGAGGGCTTGCGGTATTTTAGATAAGTTAATGGGATCGTTAAGTTGTTATTGAATTCATTCCAAAAATACACCAAGGTTTATTTTCAATAATACATGTAAACCTTTATAATAGATATGATATATCATAAGAAAAATTATTTAATTAAAATGTATAAAATATATTATTTTTTTACTAATAAAATTATTAATTTTAGATGATGTCATATACAATCTGTGTGAGAATATATGTGTTATTTAATGTGTAAACTATGCTTTAGACTAATATGCAATGATATTATATAGTTTAAAACTATAAAAAATATAAAAATAAATATAACAAATATAAAAATAACAAATATAAAAATAAAATTATAACAAAATATTTTCATGTAGTTTATTGCTATGGATCTTACCAGCTCAACTATTAAAACATATAAACTATCTGATGCACATTATTATATATTAACTAATGTGAAAATCATAATAATAACCAAATTTTCTGTATCTGACAACCTACTTGTGATGGTTTCAATCAGATGTCCCCCATAAACTCATGTATTTTGAATACTTGTTTCCCAGCTGATGTCAATTTGGAAGGTGGAGCCTTGCTGGAGGAGGTGTGTTGTTGGGAGTGGGCTTATGGGAGTAGTAGCCAGCTCCTCTTTGCTAGAGTTTGGCTCATTTCCCTGCTCCTATTTTCCACCTGTTGTGGCATAGAGGTGATGTTCAGCCTCTGCTCATACTGTGCTGTCCCTGGCCATCACAAAGTTTCCCCTCAAGACTGTAAGCCAAATTGAGTAATTTTCCTCCTATGAGCTGCTTTGGGTTGGTGCTTTGTGCCAGCAATGAGAGGGAGACCACAATGCTGGTCAACTTTGCATTTTGTTCTTTTACTGTTCAAAATATTATGAAATATAATTTCAAACGATTTGTAGTTATCATTACAGTAATAAGTCAAAATTACTGATATATTTTAAATCACAAATTTGAATGTAAAAATTAAAAATTAATGAAAATTTCAGACCGAAAATTTCCAATTTATGTATTTATAAAAGGAACCTCAGATTTTCACTTAAAACATATTTGTTTTTACTCTGAGAGAACAATAATACAGGGATTCAATTTCTCTTTTTTTGTATGTATATGTGTGTATGGTGTACAGATGTGTATACGTGTGTTTGTATGTGTACGTCGTCTGTGGTTGTTCTTGCACATGTATTGAATGTATGTGGAGGGCAGAGATTGATGTCAGTGTCTTTCTCAGTCACTCTCTACCTCATTCTTTGAGACATGATCTCTTCTTGAACTTCAAGCTCACAGTGTTGACTAGACAACCTAGCTAGTGAGGCCCTGTCTCCACATCTCCAGTGATGGGATAATAGGAATATATCACAAGGCCCAGCATTTTTGTGGATTTGAAGATCCAAACTCAGGTCCTCATACATTCATGGGAAGTATTTTACCCACTGAACCATTTCCCCAGGTGTGGATCAAATTCTAGGGGAAAAAAAATTCTAATCATATAGTAGAAGTCGGAAAACAGTTTACTATTGAAAAAAACAGACTGATTCATATATGGGAAAACTGAGAGGAAGTAGAAATCTCAAAGGTGGCCTAGAGGTCCAGCTAAAACATTTTTAAACCAAAGAAAAAAATATTCAGAATTCTATTGTCTATGTTAATGAACATGTCTGAAAACACTCATTAAATCAGAGTAGCATTTTATTTTTTGTGGGAGCGGGGTGTTACTAAGATAGGGTCTCACTCAAACCCAAGCTGATCTGGAGTTCACTGTGTAGTACCAGGGTGGCCTTGAACTCACAAAAATCCTCCACCTCTGCCTCTAGAGTGCTGCAATTAAAGGCATGTCCCACCAAGTGTGATCAGAGTAGAACTTTTTTTTTTTTCAATTTTATTTATTTGAGAAAGAGAAGGAGTCAGAGAGAGAATAGGCATGCCAGGACCTCTAGCCACTGCAAACAAACTCCAGAAACATGCACCCCCTTATGCAACTGGCTTACTGGGGAATCGAACTGGATACCTTAATTCTTTGCAGGCAAACTCCTTAACCACTAAGCCATCTCTCCAGCCACAGAGTAGAATTTTTATGAAAATTTTAGTTGTAGACTTCCTCTTTCATAAGAATCTTTGGTGACTGAGCCATCCTTATCCTCCTTTAGAGATGTAAATTTCACTTACAAAAAGTGAACTTATATTTTTAGAACTTTTTTTTGCCTTTAATTTCCGGGGGCAAGGGGCCTCAAAATAATCCTTATATCACAGAGGCATATTTTAAGATGGCATATTCTAATTCCTTTCATATATATAATGCAAGTATTCTAATAAGGCAATAAGTTAAGCAATTTGCAAAACTTTCTATACAAAATTCATGGAATTTAAACAACTAAGGTGAAATCATTGGCTATCTAGGATTAAAAGGATAAGCTAATGATAAATACATGATTTAGTGAACTCCCTTAGGAGATGTTCTTGGTAGAATTTCTTCTGCTTCTCCTTGCTTTGTCCAGCACTCTAAATTCTAAAGAAAAATTGTACTTAAATAATTAAGATGTTTACTGGTAAATGAGTTTTTCCTACCTTTACAGAACCCAGAACATCTGGTGACTGTCAGATAACATCAGAATATGCAATGCTCCTCCTTAATCTATAGTTATGGGCATTGTTGCAGTCAGGTTCACATTGCTGGTAGAAATCACCAAACCAAGAGCAGCTTGTGGGAAAAAGAAGTTTATTTTGGCTTACAGGCTTGAGGGGTAAGCTCCATGATGGCAGTGAAAATGACGGCATGAACAGAGAGTGGACATCACCCCCTGGCCAACATAAGGTGGACAATAGCAACAGGAGAGTGTGCCAAACACTGGCAAGGGGAAACTGGCCATAACACCCATAAGCCTGCTCCTAACAATACACTCCCTCTATGAGGTTTTAATTTCCAGTTTCCATCAGCTGAGGAACCTAGCATCCTGAATACCTAAGTTTATGGGGGACACCTGAATCAAACAACCACAGACATCAACTAACAAAGGATGCAAATTATTGTTATGTTTAACTTGCAGTAAGAAATGTTTGTTCATTGTCTGAGGAGGTCATGGAAAAGTGGAAAGAGGACACACACCTTGAACAGTGAGAACTCCATTAGCATTCTGGCCCCCTGCTTACTGCCTCAACCTCCCCTTCCCCTTCTCTTCTGGAGTCAGTCCTTTCATATGCCTGAGGACCTGAAGGACTTGAAGACAGAGTTTGGGGAGGGAACCCTGCAATTTTGGACAGCCAGCCCTGGAATGAAATTGGATTTCCTTCTGAAGGATGTTCAACATCTAAATATTGCTTTTTGTAAGTCCAGTAATAATTCTCTTTGCAAAATTTCAAGTAAAGAAACATTACAATAAGCTTTGCATAGGCTGCATTTTAGGCAGTTGTTAAGAAAATTTGAATGAAGAAATATAGAGGGAAGAGAAAGGAAGGGAGGGGTACTTAATAGAATGGCATTGTTTATATGTAAATAGAAGAATAGATTAATGGGGGGTGAAAAGGCCCAAGTGAGGTCAGGGGAAGAGATTGAATAAAAGAAAAGTGGAGGGAGGGCTAATCAAAATCTAAGAGGATACAAATAAATCATATGGAAACCTACTTTTTTGGTCAATGGAACACTCAGGAACCATAGATTGTTTCTAGAAAAGTTTCAATGCCAGGGATGAGATACCTTCCAGTGAGATGTTGGCCAGGGAGGCCCCTGATGCCCCCCAAACATTACAGGCCATTGCCAAGGCCCTTGGTTTCCCACCAGGAATAGATGGCAAGACCCTATTGCTGAAGACTCCACATACTTGGGCTGCAAGGCCACTGAGAAATCCTGCTAGAACTGAGCTGATAACTTCCTCCATGTAGACCAGCTGAAAGAAAGCTGGAAGAAGCCATTCTGCATGCAGTTCAATGGGAGAGAGAGAAATCACCAGTGAAGATACTCAATAGTGGACATTGCATGCCTTATATTTGGCCAGCCAGGCCAAATGAACCAATGGGTGTAATAGCGACATGTCTGTCATGGTGGAAACCACCTGCCCTCTAATTAGACTGGAGGCCCCCTCTATGGGAGGGAATACATGCCTGATACTGAAAAGTTAAAACAGGTCTGGTCATGAGCCCTAGGGTTATGACGTCTGCTGCTGTCTGGTTAAATGTATATACTATGCTTATCCAACTGCCCAGTAAGTACTTCTCTTAATGTTCATACCCTTATATTAATGCTACTCTCACTTTTGGTAGAAAATCTTCTTTTTTTCAGATGGTAATGACCTTGGGATGACTCAGAAGGCATCATGGTGCTGGAAAGAAGTGACAGGAGTGCTCAGCACTGCAATATCTCTATCACATCTTCCAAGGCTCAGGGTCTATTGTGGAAGAGTTGGCACAAAGAATGTAAGAGCCAAAGGAAGGGCAGGACTCCTTACAACGTGCTCTCCCCAGACACAAAATGGCCTGGATATCCATAACCTCACAGTGACTGACACTACCTACGCAAGACCATCATAATAGGAGGAAAAGATCATGACATCAAAATAAGAGAGACTGATTAAGAAGGGGAGGGAATATGATGGAGAATGGAGTTTCAAAGGGGAAAGTGCGGGGAGGAAGGGCATTACCATGGGATATTTTTTATATTCGTGGAAATTGTTAATTTAAAAAAAAGGAAAATTGGAATGGGGGATGGGCACAGGAAGGAGCTGGGATGGGATTACATGAATTTTCAATGAAGATTTTAATTTGTAAAGTTAAGCCCTACTTTGTCTTCTATCATTCTCTGTCCTCCCATTGATGTACTCCTATCTGGCATCCATCTTTCCTTCCTTATATGTCAAAACTCAAGGTAAAGTAGCTAAGAGTGGTGGTACAAATCTTTAATCCCACTCAGAAGGCAGAGGGAGGAGGATCACTGTGAGTTCAAGGCCACCTTGAGACTACATAGTGAATTCCAGTTCAGCCTGGACTAGAGTGAGATGTTACCACAAAAAAAAAAAAAAAAAATCAAGATATGAATGTGCTTATGTAATTATTCTCTGTGACAGTGTAACTCAGTAAAGTAACAGAATATTCTGCCTGGACCATATGCAAATTTACCTTATATGCAAACAGGATAAATTTATAATTATGTGAATGGTATCAGTTTCTTTAAAACTCTAAACTGATTTGTAATCTTGATTTTTAAAGTAAACTAAATTGAAATAATGTATATTTTATTATAAATTATGTGCATATTTCTATAATGCAAGGAGTTACTTAGGCTTTTCTGATAATTTTATGTTTGGGAGGATGGTATGAAAATTTAAGAACATAGTATTTATCTGAAAATTGATTTTGACTTGGTCTCATTACAATACTTCCAATGTGGACCAAAGCCTAGTCGTTCTGCAGAGACCCTCCAGGCCTGCAGTGCCAGGCAGCTTCCAGGTTCTCAGATTTGCCAGCCTTCAGGCAGGTACTATGGGTTTTTTCAGCTCATAAATTAATCTAATAAATTCCCTTCAGAGTACATTCTACTATTTTTATCAGTTCTCTTTCCTAGAGAACCCTGTCTCAAGCATATAGTGGCTACAAAAATAAAAACAATGACAATAAAGATTCATTACTGACATCATAAAATAATTCATTTTCCAACACTAATTGTCCAAAAAAGACAATTATTTCACATTATCTAGTAACTTTGAAGAAGTGGATTAATAATTTCATCTCCTGTTACATGTGTTAGGGAAACTCTCACTTATATGCCTGGCAGATGTATGAGCCTCTTCCTCCAAAAACGTTTAGGATAAGAAAAAAAATCCTGTTTACTATTTGGAAAATGGACAAAAAATTTACTATGCTCACATGGTAGGATATTCTATAGCAAATAAAATAAAATAAATCAACCAGGAAGAGTAAATTTTTAAAAAATATTTTCATTTATTTGAGAGAGTATGAGTATGGGTGCAGCAGGGCTGCAGCAAACCGTAGATGCCTGAACCAGTTTGTGCATCTGACTTTATGTGGGTACTGGGAAGTTGAACCTGGACCATCAGGTTTTGCATGCAAGTACCTGTAACTACTAAACTCTCTCTCCTGCCCCAAGGATAAACTTTTAAAACACAGTACTAAATGAATGAAGCAAATTGCAAAAATATAGTTATATGATAAAATGTACAAGCTCTTCTAAAGCTGATACTTCTGCAATTCATTAGTATTGATATCCATAATACAGATGTAAACATGTGGTGGCCATGATGACAAGCTGAGAGCAAGAGGCAGACCAAAGAAGGCTTAAGAGGCTTGTGCTTGTATCTGCAGCATTTCATTGAAAGGCAAATGTCATCAACATGGCAAAATGACAATGTGTAAAGTCAGGACAGCAAGAAGAATGTACATTCATGATTTTATTATCATTAGGTGGTTTGAAATCTTTTGTTCCAAATAAGAGAAAAGAGTTAGAGACAGAGTTATGCAGAGTGTCCCAGGCCGTCCTGACAGCTGGTGACAGGACTAGAGCAAATCAAGGCAGCTGCTCTGCAGCCAAACAATCCAGGAATTCACCTCAGCTTTGCCCTGTTTTCAGTCCTCTCGAGCAGTGATTATATTAATTAAGCCTGTGTATGAAATTCTCTGGCTATGATTAAAATAAAGCCTGGAGGCCAGCCAGAACAATCCTTAAATAATACACCTTCCTCTGAGTATCTCGGTGATCACAAAATGTTGTGGGATGCTGAGGGACACACAGAACACAGGGTCTGTAGACATCTCAGGTGCTTTCTGCATGCTTTTCTCTCATTGCTTATCTTCTCTAAAATTCAATTTCTCAGGCTTTCTTTGAAAGGGAAAAATAATTATGTCCTTCCTTATGATAGCACAGCTCCATTTATGTAGTGAGATGCTTTGGGGAGGACCTGTGTGTCAGAAGCTTTAGAAAGCAGAGCTGCTCTAAGTTCCTGGGATGTCACACACCCTCTCAGCATCTGTCACTCTCAGGCCTTGGAGGTAAATAGTTTGACATGTCACAGTTGATGGAAATGGATCTGCTTGTGACCAGTGCTGCAGGCACTGGAATAGCAGTGCATGTGTGTGTGTGTGTGTGTGTGTGTGTGTGTGTGTGTGTGTGTGTGTATCATAGCAGCTGATTGGATACACTTCCATGGAAAGACAGGCAGAAATAGATCTGTGACATGAATTTCCATGACAGCAGTTTCAGAGAGACCATCTTTCTCATTACATCTGCCTTTGTTCTAACTCAAGGCAGTCTTAGGAACAATTTTATCTTCAGGGAGAAATGTCTTTAAATGTGTAATCTCAGAAGCTTTAGAACTGAAGAAAGAAAGCCAAGTTGCTACAATACTACAAATATGTAAGCACACATTGATAAGTTTGCATTTACAAATGTTTTTAATTTCTCTGGTTAAATTTCTCTCTCATTTACCTACCTATCTTTCTCTTTCTTCACCATCCCCCTTCCTGTCACTGGACACCAGAATATACTCCCGGGACAGACATGATGTTTATAGTCTGCCACTTAATTGAAGCCCATGATAATAACGTGCTAAAGGTGCAAATAGGAACATTTTGATAGTAGGAGAAAGGTAGTGTTTAGTACTAAGTCTAATGTCATTGAGCAATTTTCATAGGAAGCGTTTTTGGAGTCCCCTTGACATGATGACCTATGATACCTATCATCTAGAGTGTCAGGTTACTTTCTTTTGAAAGAAATGCAGATATCTAGTGTGAACATGAGGGATGCAGTTATGGTCCTACTCCTAATTTAAACTCATCATCTTAATTACCCCAGGTAATTTGATCCAATACGGCCAAAACCAACCAGGGTAAGATTTAAACAGAAATATTAATTTGCATATGTGATGCTGACCTCAGCTGTGTTACTCATCCCTGAGAGAACTAAATGAAAGTAACTTGAAGACTGATAAAGGACAGGGTAAGCCACATGTACCCCTAAGTCTCTACTGGGATTCAGGAGGTTGGGATCAATCATGTGTATACTGTTTAGCTGTTCACAGGCATGATCTCTTGTCAGATTTGTGTGGGCAATTCCTTATAGGACAACTTGTAACATTTTCTTTCCCCTCATTCACAGCTTCTCAATAAATAAATTTATTATATAGGTTTGAGATGTGGTGTTTAACCTTCACTATCAACTGGACTGGATTTAGAAACACATTGCTGTGTAATCTGTAAGGGCATTTCTAGGAGTGTGATTGAGGAGGGAAGACATGCCCTGAATATGGGCAGCACCATCCCATGGGCTGGGACCCCTAACTTCAAGAAAGGAGAAAGTGGGCCGAGGATTAGCATTCATCTCTCTGTTTCCCGGCTGCTGATGCCTGAGGCATATGTGCCCAGCTGCTTCGAGCTCCTGCTGCCATGCCTTTCCTGCCCTCAAACAGTGCACCAGAAAACCCTTCCATCCTTCAGCTCCTTTTGGTTGGTGTTTCAATAGGTGCAGCAAGGAAAGTAACTACCACACTGGAAGAGTGAGGGAAGCCTCAACTCCTGGGCTCTCCTTTTAGGTACCCATCATTGGAACTCTCTGGGTCTATCTCTCCATCCCAAGATCCCACCAGGCATGGATTTGCAGCCAAGGGACTAGCCTTAAAGTCTAGCCTAGTAAACCTCACCCCAAGTGGAACATGCTAGAAAAACTGAATGCAGGGGCAGATAAGATGATCTCTGATTCAGCTTCCTCAGCCATAGAACAAGTGCATTGCTGTTTGCCTCTATGATCATAGTTCCTAGTTTTCCTTGGGTTGGAAATTTGAGAGGCCCATGTAGCTTGTACGTTTCTCCTCAGGGGTGCTTTGACCTGGAAACTGTGAGAACTACAGGGAGATTACTCAGAAGCCACAATGATTGACCCAGAGGTGGCATCTACAGGTGAGGCTGAGCAAATGTTTGGGGGAGGAAAACATTTTCTTTCCTCTTAGTAGTATGCTTCTCAACCTATTCAGAATTCGATCCATATAAAGACAACTTTTCTGTGTTGGATCCTGCATATTCCCAGGATATTAAATGTTCCAAGGAAATGGGCTTTGTTTTGCTGTGTGAAGGTAATTGGAAGATGGCAGAAGATTCATTTCTATAGAAATGTTATATGGAGATTCTGTCTTAGAGTACAAAATGAGATTCATCTCCAGATCGGGGATAGAAAGCTTCCCATGGAGCTGGCCTCCAGTCCAATTAGAGAGCAGTTGGTTTCCCCCATAACAGACATATGACTATCACACTCGTTGGCCCACTTGGCCTGGCTGGCTAAACTTGAGGCTTGTAGTGTCCACTGTTTTCACCACTGATACCTCTGTGTCCCATAAGACTGCATTCTGTGCAACTTTTTCTAGATTTCTGTCTAATTGTTTATGGGGAAGAAGCTTTCAGCTCAGCCCCAGTTTGATTTATTGGTGATCTTGCCACCCAGGCATGTGGAGTCTACTGAAGACTTCTTGAAGGAGAGGGTCAACCATGCCAGGGGCAAGTCAAGACAATGAACACCCTAGCTCATGGTTCTTATCCCATTCCACTTTGTTCCCAGTCCCTCCACTGGTTATATCTAACCAGGAGACAGAAGGAACAGAACTGGTGAATATGCCCACCCAAATCAACTAGTAGAGATGGGTACCAGATTACAAGAAAGTAGATGAAGGACCGTTCTTGACCATGTTTCACACAGCTGAGCAAAAGACAGTAACCTCCAGAGCCCAAGAGTCTCTGGAAGAGAGGAATAGAGCAGAGGATGAAGAAAGGAGGCCACCAGGATGAAGCACAACTTCCATCTCTTTGGCTGGAAGCTGCAGCCCATTACTTCTGCAGAGTAAAAATACTGTTACCACCATAGAGGTGTGATGGGGGGAGCAGACATTTTCCTCAATACCTGCTAGCAGCCCCAGGAGGACACACAAAGCCAATACTCTTGGCCTGAAAATCTTCTTGTGTGATGGTATGAATGTGAAACTCCTTGCATGCTTGAATACTTGATCCCTAGCAAAGTGGTACTGTTTGGAAATGTGCTGGTGGAACTTTTAGGAGATTAGGCCTTGTTAGAGAAAGCATGTTCCTGAGAGGTGGGCCTTGAGAGCTATCAGGGCCTGAGTGCTGTATCCTGGCTGCTCAGTTCATGTTCATGTGGTGCTGGCTTCCTGCTTCTGTCACACCTTCCCATTATGAAGGACTTTTCCCTAGAACTGTAAGCATAAATAAACTCTTTCTTTTCCTAAGGTGCTTCTTGTCAGGCATTTTGTCTCAGTAGGGAGAAAGTAATTGAAAGAACTTGTCCCCTATTTTGGGTGAGAGGGAGACCAGGCTGTTAACAGGTCACTAACACCTGTGAATTAAGAAGCCAAATACGCTTCCGGCCAAGATGGCAACTGCCTAGCTGCGCTGTAAATCCCAGGGAAAGAAAGGGAAGACATTAAGAGTTCACTGGGTCTTTTAGAGGAGAGCAATCTCCAAGATTGTCAGTGGAAGGGCACAAGGGGGGGAGGGGCACAGGGAATCATGGATCCCCTCAGAGGCAGGTAGCCCACCCCTCCCCTTAAATAGCTGCCATGTCTGCCGCCACTGCCGCCACGTGCCATTCGATCCCTGCATGCGGAAGCTTAAGACTGCTCTGCACACTCACTAACTTACTGCTCTGACCACCACATTTTCATTGACTCCTGGAAATAACAGGGAATCTCTGATTCCCTCAAGAGTGGGTAGCCCACCCCTCCCCGTATCCATAGCTCAGCTGCACACAGATTGATCCCTTCGTGTGAAAGTTTAGACTGGTCCACCCACTTGATCATTTACTGCTACTGCCTTTGCACATTCAGTGAGTCCAGTACCACAGCTACAGCCACACAAGCTCAGACTGTGTCTCTCGCTTGTGCCAGCTCAGGTGTCATCCCCTACCTGTCTGCCACACTGGCTATCCACCATTGTCCTGTGGGAGGGGAGAGCAGACTGCTTCCGGGCCCCAGTGTTCCCAGCCAGAGTTTGGGCTGCTTCAGTGCTTGGTAACTCAGTGTCTCCCCTAGCTCAAATGCAGGCAGCTTTGGCACATTACCACTTGAGAATTCAGGCAACTTTGGTGCCCCTGCCAGGCAATAGATAGGCGGCTTTGGCAAGTGAGAACCAAAGCCCAGGTTGCTTGAAAACTGCCCTAGACTGCCTCGGATTCCCATTGCACTTGAGCCCAGGCTGATCCACCCACCTATGTCCCGATACACTGTCATGGGCAGACTACAGTGCAAAAGAAATAGCATGAAAAATCAAATGCAAGAAAGTCCAGTAAAATCACCTAGTCCTACAATGAATACATCTAATCAAAACATAGAAGAGTCATTAGGATCAGAACATCAAATTGAAGCTATAACCAATGCAATCCTGACCAACCTACTGGTATAAATTGCAGGAAAGCAACAAAGGACCAATAATCATGTTGATGCTGCCATCATTAAAGTAGAATTAATAGATAATTAATTGGAAGGAGTTCAAAAAGTGTTAAGACTTTGAGGGAAAGTGAAAAAAAAGACCTTAAAAATCAGCTGGCCATGATACATGAAGACATAATGAAATGCAAGGATAAATTCCAAGAATCATCAAGAAAATCAGACAATGATGTGAAAAGGGAGCTTGACAGAGGGATAGAAATTATACATGGAAAAGTAGTAGAAAATGCAAACTTAATTGAACAAGCCCAAAATGCTCCAGAAGCTCTCAAGAAAGGAGTCAGCCAAGTGTAGGATAGAAACTCTGATCTGGAAGACAAGATGGAAGAAACAGTTCGAGAGTTCAAAAATTTCAGTAGGTTCAAAAGTTCCTGTGAACAGAACATGAGGGAATTGTGGGATACATTTCAACGTCCTAATATCAGGATAATTGGAATACCAGAAGGAGAAGAAATTCAGACCAAAGGCATGGAGAACTTATTTAACAAAATAATTTAAAGAAACATCCCCAGTCTCTTAAAAGAAAGGCCCATCAAGACAAAAGAAGCCAACAGAACTCCAAACAGACTGGATCAAAGGAGAAACTCTCCAAGACATACAGTCAACAAGACTCTAAACATTGATACCAAAGAGAAAGTCCTAGAAGCAACTAGGGAAAAACAGCACACCACTTTCAAAGATAACCCCATCAGAATTACTTCAGACTTCTCAATGGAAACCCTGAAAGCTAGAAGGGCCTGGAAAGAAACACTGCAAAATCTAAGAACCTATGGCTTCCAACCCCAACTACTCTACCCAGCAAAAGTATCCCTCATAATAGATGGTGAAAGAAAAACTTACCATGACAAAGCTCACGTTTACAATTATATGAACACAAAACCAAACCTACAGAGAGTATTTCAGGAAGTTCTCCGCAGAGAAGAAACAAATAATCAAACTCAAATGCCTACAAGAAGCAGATCACAATAGCCAAACTCAGAATAGGCAAAAAAAAAAAAAAAAAAAAAAACAAACAAACTTCAAAGTCCATGAAAACAGCAACATATATCTACCAACAAAATATGGCAGGGATCAAATCAAATTTCACAGTCATTACCCGAAACATTAATGGCCTTAATTCACCCATCAAGAGACACAAACTAACAGGATGGATTAAAAATTAGACTGTTCAATCTTTTGTCTTCAAGAAACCCACCTCACCACTAAAGACAGCCACCTCTTCAAGGTGAAAGGGTGGAAAACAATATTCCAAGCAAATGGGAATAAGAAACAAGCAGCCACAGCTATATTAATATTAGATAAAATAGACATCACACTAAAAATTATCAAAAAAGACAAAAAAGGCCACTTCCTACTTGTCGAGTGAATGATCCATCAAGAGGATATTACAATCATAAATCTGTATGCACCAAACACAGGGGCACAACAGTTCATAAAGCAAAACCTGCTTGACAATAAAACAGAAATAAGCACCAACACCATCATAGCTGGGGACTTCAATACACCATTATCAGTAAGAGACAGATCATTCAAACAGAAACTAAACAGGGAAGTAAGAGAGCTCATCAAAACCATAAAACACTTAGACCTAACAGACATCTACAGAACATTCCATCCCAAATCCACAGACTACACATTCTTCTCAGCAGCCCATGGAACATTGTCTAAAATAGACCATATACTAGATCACAAAGCCTGCCTCCACATATGTAGGATGATTGACATAATTCCCTGCATGATATCAGATCACCATGATATATTGCTAGAAATCAACAACAAAAGACCCACCAAGAATCCCAATGGCACCTGGAAACTGAACAGCACATTATAAACAATAAATGCAGAGTGGATGAAATTAAAAATGAGATTGCAAAGTTTTGGGAATTGAATGATAATGAGAACACATCATACCAAAACTTATGGGACACAATGAAGGCAGTCCTCATGGGGAAAATTCATAGCACTCAATGCCTTCATTAAAAAGACAGAAAGACCCCAAATCAATAACCTAACCATCCACCTTAAGGCGCTGGAAAAACAATAAAAATCCAACCCAAAGAGGTCTAGAAGGAAAGGAATAATTAAAGTCAGAGCAGAAATTAATGAATTGGAAACCAAGGAAACAATTAAGACAATTGACAAAACAAAGAACTGGTTTTCTGAAAAAATAAACAAGATTGACAAACCCCTGGACAATTTGATCAAGCAAAAAATGGAGAAGCTTCACATTAACAAAATGCAAAATGAAAAAGGAAAGATCACAACAGACATAAGCGAAATTTGGAAAATCATCAGGACTTATTTAAAAACTTCTACTCAACTAAACTGGATAATGTGGAGGAGATGGATAAATTCCTGGATGCATACCATCTATCAAAGCTAAACTCAGAGCAGATTGATCAACTCAATGAACCCATCACATTCATGGAGATTGGAAAGTAATAAAAAAAAAAGAAAAAGAAAAGTCCAGGACCAGATGGATTCTGAGCTAAATTCTATCAAACCTTCATGGAAGGACTCAAACCAATTTTTCTCAAACTGTGCCACATAATTGGAGAATAGGGAAAGCTACCCAACTCCTTTTATGAAGCTAGTATCACCCTAATCCCAAAACCAGGCAGAGATGCCACAAGAAAAGAAAACTATCAGCCTATATCCCAAATGAACTTAGATGCAAAGATCCTGAACAAAATACTCGCAAACCAAATCCAACAACACATCAAAAGCATTATCCAACTTGACTAAGTGGGATTCATCCCAGGAACACAAGGGTGGTTCAACATACGGAAATCTGTCAATGTAATACTCCACATGAGCAAGGTTAAACATAAAAACCACATGATCATTTTGATAGATGCAGAAAAGTCCTTTGACAAGATACAACATCATTTCATGATTAAAACATTGGAAAGAATTGGCATGGTTGGTTCATATCTTAACATAATAAAGGCAATATACAAAGCTCCGAAGGCCCAAATAATACTTAATGGAGAGAGACTGGAGGAATTCTGTTTAAGATCAGAAACAAGACAGGGTTGTCCTCTCTCACATATGTTTTTCAATATAGTACTGGAAGTCAAGCAATAAGACAAGAGAAGGAAATAAAAGGGATACAATTTGGAAAGGGAGAAGATAAGTTAGGTCTATTCACTGATGACATGATTGTATATGTAAGAGACCCAAGAGACTCCATATCAAAACTTCTGAAGGTGATTAAGTCTTATAGGAAAGTTGCAGGATACAAAATCAATGCACAAAAATCAGTAGCATTTCTATATGCAAGTGACAAAGATACAGAGAAAGAAATAAGGGACATAGTCCCATTTTCAATAGCAACAAAAGAATAAAGTACCTTGGAATAACGCTAACCAAGGAAGTGAAAGATCTATACAACGAAAACATAAACACACTCAAAAAAAGAAATTGAGGAGGACTTGAGAAAATGGGAAGACCTCCCATGCTCTTAGATAGGCAAAATAACATTGTGAAGATGACAATCCTACCAAAGGCAATATACAGATTTAATACAATTCCAATTAAAATCCTTATAGTTGTCTTCACAGAGATAGAAAAAATGATCACAAATTTCATATGGAAAGGCAGAAGGCTTGCATAACCAAACATACCCACAGCAAAAGAAATTCCTCTGGTGGCATCACCATACCTGATCTAAAGCTATATTACCAAGCCATAGTAATAAAAACAGCATGGTACTGGCATAAAAACAGGAGTATAGACCAATGGAATAGACTTGTGGACCCAGATTTGGGTCAAGCAACTTTAGCTACTTGATATTTGACAAAGGCCCAAACAATATAGGCTGGAAAAAAGACAGCATCTTCAACAAATGGTGCTGGACAAACTGGATAACCATATGCAGGTAACTGAAACTTGATCCACACATTTCACCATGCACTACACTCAAATCCAAATGGATCAAAGACCTCAATATAAGACCAGAAAATCAAATACTACTAGAAGATAATTTAGGAAGTACTTTCCATGATATAGGAATGGAAAAAGAATTCCTGAACAAAACCCCAGTATCTCACAATCTTAAACAGTCACTCAAGCAATGGGATCACATGAAGCTGAAGAGTTTCCTTATAGACAATCATACAATAAGCAAAGCCAATAGAATACCCACTGAATGGGAGAAAATATTTGCAGGTTATCCAGCTGACAGAAGCCTAATCTCTAGAATCTACAAAGAACTCAAAAATCTATACAGTAAGAAGTCAAACACCCCACTCACAAAATAGGACAAAGAGCTAGACAGGCAGTTCACAGAGGAAGAAATACAAATGGCAAACACACACTTAAGAAAATGTTCATCATCCCTAATCATCAGAGAAATGCAAATTAAAACAACTATGAGATTCCACCTTACCCCAATAAGAAGAGCAAACATCAAAAAATCAAACAAAAATAAATGCTGGCGAGGATGTGGAGAAGCAGGAACACTCATCCACTGTTGGTGGGAATGTAGGATGGTATAACCACTTTGGAAAGCAATATGGAAACTCCTGAAAAAGCTGACTATAGAGATACCAACAGACCCATTTATTCCCTTCCTGGGCATCTACCCTAAAACTTCAAACCACAGGCCAGAGAGATTTGCTCAACCATGTTTCTAGTGGCTCAATTTGTAATAGATAAGTGCTGGAATCAACCCAGACGTCCACCACTAGAAGAATGGCTAAGTAAGATGTGGGTGTATCTACACAATGGAATTCTATACAGCAGTAAGAAAAAAATGACAAAATGAAATTTGAGGAAAAATGGTTGAATCTGAAAAAGATCATTCTCAGTGAAATTGCCCAATCACAGAAACAAAATCACCACATAGTATCACTCCTCTACAGGACCTAACATGAATCTATGCAAGATACCTTACATGCCCAGCAAGCATCTCATGGACTAGATATTAGGATGGATGTGGAGGAAGGGGAGGGCATCGAAGGGGTTGGAAACACAAATCTAGACCCAAGTGGTAATAGTACCATAAAATTCTACTTCCTAAAAGGCAGACCAAATGGCTAAACCTTCACCAGGCCCTTACAGGGAACACCTGAGCCACAGGACACTAGAAAGGGTTGGATCAAGGCTAACTTTAATCTTCTACATCTTTCCTCCCTCCCTCTCCCTCTGCCTCTCCCTCTCTCTTGCTCTCTCTTCTCTCTAACTCTTGTATATTAGTTACCTTTTTCCTCATTTTCATAGTGGGCACTGACTTGTAACTCCCAGTACCAGCATGGGGCTATCATCCACAATGAGCTTTTGATCAGAGAGACCTACAAAGACCTACAAAGTTTCCTAAAAGACAGACAGATTTCTGTCTGAGTACTTGATGACCCACCAAAGGTTAGTGGTAAGACCCTACTTCTGAAGACACCGTATGCAGTTGACACATAAAATGGAACAGCATGGCTGGAAGCTAGAAGAGAGTCAGTCCCCAGATAGTCAGCGTGTCTAATGCCAGAGGGTGCTACATGGGCGACTGGTGGAAAATGACCAATATCTGTCCAAGCAACTCATGGTCGAACCTACTTAGCAGCAAATAACCTGTTGTGATGCCCACACAAGTGCAATAGTGGCACACAGCCATGGTGGGAAACCAACTGCTCTTGAATTAGCTAACTGATCCCCTCAGTGGTATGGGACCCATAGCTGGAGCTGGGAAACAAGTCAGAACCATATCCAAACATAAGCCCACTCTCCCATATCAAGCTACCATCAATCATGGGCTACAAGATGGCCTATACCAACTAAATTCTCTATAAAAAAAAAGTAAGGGTTATCTCATGTGTCCTGGTGTTAACTTGCTCTCCATTGGAGAATCTGCTTCTCTTTTTCAGATAGATGCAGATCCTAAGGAGAAAGACACCCAATCATACATCAAAAGGGCCCAGGCTGAAACAAAGAAAAATTGGCGAAACCAGCACGGGTGCTGTTTTCCTGATGAACCAGATACCAGCACAAATGTGAAGGAGACCAACACAGAGAAAAATCAACTCCTACCAAATCAGAGAGCCAGAGCCTCAGCAGACCCCAACAACTCATCACTTACGCAGACCAAAAATGAACCCAACATGATTCAGGGAAATTTTGCGGAAGAGGGGGCGGAAAGAATGTCAGAGCCACATTTTGGGTCATGATATGAAGAGACATTTATCTCACCCATAACTGTGGCCTAACTCCACAATGCATGACCCATATACTTCAACAAGGAGGGGCCAATGTTGAGGGGGTAGGTCATGGATGAGCCTAATGATGGTATCAAACTGACTGTATTTTCTGACTACAAAACTAATTAATTAAAAAAAATTAAAGCATAAGCCAAAAAAAAAAACGAAAAAATCAAGAAGAAGCCAATTACCTGAGTAATTGCACAGGAAACTCTAGATATCATGGTAATATATTTTCATGAGTGGATGCCCTTAAGGTCTGCTATTCTTTCCCCAAAGAAGCAGAAATGATGTATGCAACGATTATGACTATAAAGCAGGCATGTGAGGAAAGCCCCATTGGAAGTTTTCCTTTTGGACACAGGGATCCTCAGTCCTCAGGCACAGAAGCTTCCAAAGGAAGAGTGGGGACATGGTGGTTCAAGCCTATGAACTGATGAAAAGCAGAAACAGTCTTCAGTAGATAATCTCATATAAGCAACCCCCTGCCCACCCCAGCTTAACTCGCTGGGGGAAGAAGGCATGAAAATAGGATGGACATGAATTTTAAAGGGTTTTGATATAGAAGGGGAATAAGAGAGAAATGGGGGGGGGTAAGATCAAAATATATTATGTACATCCATAAAAGTGTCAAAAGTAAACCTTTTAAAGGACTGGCAAATTTACTTCATAAATTAATTCAGATTTATAGTATTTATTATATTCTTCTCCATTAGAAGAAACCAAATAAAAGCAAAAAAAAAAAAAACAAATTCCTTCAGATGGAAGGTTTCAGAATGAGAATTCTAGGGCAAATTTTGAACATTCTTTTTACCTCTAAAGTTTTTGTGATACTATTAGATGCTCATAACCTCCATGAACAGCCTCAGTTTACAATTTGTTCCACAGTTTGTCTAAGATGATGGCACTTGTGATAAATTTGGAACTTGAAAAACAGTTTGGTTTTTTTCCTTGGATCTGTGGCAAATGAGTTTATATGCTTGTTGCTTATTCAGAAAGCAGGAAGCATTCTGTAGCCATCTGCTTCATAAGTGATGCCAAAAGCTACTTCAGAGTGTCTTCAATTTAAAAGATGAAAAGCAGCTGTAGAGATAGCTTAGCAGTTAAGGCACTTGCCTAAGAAGCCATGGACTCATGTTTAACTTTCTAGATCTGACATAAGCCAGCCTCACAAAGGTGAAGCCCACTAGGTGGTGCAAGTTTTTGGAATTTGATTGCAGTGGCTGAGGCCCTGACTCACCAATTTTCTGTGTCCCTCTCCCTGTCTGTCTTTCTCTCTCTAAAATAAAAAATAATTAAAAATTACAAAAAAGACAAAAAAGTAAAAATGGTGAAGACTCAAATGGTAAATTTGCCACCTATATGTAGTGGCCTTTGAAAACTAAAATTTTAATTTGAAACAAAAAATTGTTAGCAATTTGATTTTTACTGTCCTAAGCATATTATAGAAATCTTGGCAAAATATTATCCAGTGATCATTTATAGAAAGTATGGAAAAAACTTATTATTTCCAAATGAGTAATACAGATAAATAGTAATACAATTCTCTCTCTCTCTCTCTCTCTTTCTCTCTCTCACACACACACACACACACACACACACATATATATCACACACACACACTATATCACACACACACACACACACACATACATATATGTGTGTGTACATGTATATATATATATATATATATAATATACATATTATATATTTTTATATATATTATATATATGTATGTGTGTGTGTATGTATGTATATATGTATGTATGTATGTATGTATGTATGTATGTGTGTGTGTTGGGGTAGAAAACCTGCCTGTCTAGTCTATCTGAATCCAACTAAATATCTTTCAGCAAATATCCACACATAATTTTAATAGTTAGCAAAAGTCTAAGGAGGGGCTTCTAGAAGTTTGAAAACCTTCAGTGATTCTTGTCTATGCTTATCTGTTTTCACAACATAATGTAAAGTTGGAGGCACTGCTTCTGTTCAGTTGTCCAATTTGTTTCATTCACTTTAATTTAACCATTTTAGACACAATGCTATTCGGTACTGAAATTTGCATCAGAGTTTGGACTCCAGCAAACCCAACAAGCTATTTTAGGTGGTCCATCCTAGCTCATCAGAGACAAGAAATGGTGAAGAGCAGAGGAAGGAGGTGTAGTCAGTGTGGACACCTGGGGCAGAGAGGCAAAGAAACATGACCATTAAATGTCAGGTCCATGTTGAGGGCTCTGATATGAGGTTTAGTGTTAGATGGCTAGAGGTGTGCACAACTCAGCAGTGCTGGTAAGTGCTACCCTGCCCACTGCATCCTCTCAGAGGCACTGAGACCCTACAGGGGCTAGCTTCCTTGACTAGGCAGATGGATATGGAGAGGAGCTCTTGATAGGCCACTATATTCTAGAGTATCCCAACATGGAGACTGAAGATGGGGGAGAGAACAGCCCACTTCCTGGTTTGTCTTCCCCGAGAACAAAAGACACATGGATACAGTTTCCTGCTGGTGTGCTTGAATCTCTTTCTGGAGCCTGTGTTGCGCTGGATACAATGTAGACCAACCAGAACCTTCGTCTTTGTTTAAACTGACTAATCGTGTGCTCCAGCAGGGAAGGCTTCTCTCATTCAATAAAAGCTCAGCTCTCACCTCGTCCATAAGGAGTCTGTATTTTCTCTGTTTCCTTTACTTTTACTTTAAGATAATCTTTGCTTTTTAAAATTATTTTCTGCCTTTTAATACCTTAATTCGTGGAACGAAAACCCAACTACTAGATGGCAACACCAGTGTTTCCTAAAGGCAGTGGGAGAAGCAGTCAGAAATATGTGAAATCCCTTCTGGGTAGACAAGCTCCTGCTCTGGCTGGCACCGAGCTTCCGCCTTTCACTTCCTCCCAGCATGAGATTCCTGGGGAAATTCTAATTTCTGATTTCTTGAAGTTTACTGTTTCAATTAGGGAAAGAGGCACTAGTGTCTTTCTTTAGACATCTTTTCTTCTAGGACTGTTAAAATCAATAGTAATAAAACAGCTGGCTTTGTTTATTGTCTCAGACTTGACATTGAAAAATAAAAGTGACTACCAAGAATAACCACATGTCCAATTGGATTTCTTTGCCTAAGATCATGATCCAAACAAATTTTTGTAAGAATATATTAGGCACATAGAAAGGCTGACCACTATGTCCTGTTGAGCAATCAGTGAGGAGCAAGTCCAGATGTTAAAGTATTTACTTTCTATAACTTTATTTTTATCAAGAATAAGCAATAAAATTTACATGATGCTTTTTGCCATGAAATTACCTAAATTTTTGTGCTATTGCCATGCAGCTAGCTCTGTTTTGTGAGGCAGGTTTCCCAAAACTATGAAAGCAGCAGCTTCTGAAGTTACCTGCCATCTAATAAAGAAATGTACTTGGGCTTCACTAGTAGGTTCTGGTTTCCAGGGTCATATTATTACAGGAAAATTATATTGCCTTTATCTTGGCTTTAGTGAAAGTGGCCACGACTGAGTGATTGTGACTGGGTGAACCTTTAAGGAAATAGAATTAACACTCATTCTTTTAAAAAGTTAAGTAATGCATAGGGGGAAATTCCCTATTTAGTTTTAAATGTAACTGCATTCACTTTTGATTTTAAAAGTACAAGAATTGCCATGTGTGGTACACATCCCTTTAATCCCAACACTTGGGGCGGGGGGTGCTAAAATAAGAGGATTGTTTTGAGTTTGAGGCCAGAGTTCCAAGTGAGTCCCAGGTTAGCTTAGGCTAGAGTGAGATTCAACCTCAAAAAATAACTTAAAAAATAATTATGTAAGTATATCAGTGATTTTATTTTCTCAGATTACAAGGCTCACAGGTATGGGTGACAAGAACTTTTGCATAGGTTGTGCAGAGGAGATTGCTTTTTTGCTCCTTTACAGTGAGCCTGGAGAGTAAAGGCAAGCCTGGGTATGGCAGGATGAGGACCCCACCCCGTGGTCGTCCGCTCTGTGCTCTCAGTTACCTAGTTCACCACATAAAGCATGAAATAGAAAATTCCAGAAATAAGTAATTTAAAAGTTATTTTACATTCCTCCCAGGACAGTATATTATTTATTGGTCTGTTTTATTATTAGTTACCACTGTTTATGTCTTCCTATGCTGAATATATTAATTGAAGTTCATTTTAGGTCTGTATTGTAGAAACAATGGGTGGGTGTTGTCCATAATTTCAGGCACACAATTGAGGGACATAATCCATGGACAATTTCCCTGGAATATTTTACTTCTAATGACTTGGACAGATCTTTACTCTTTTTGTTACACTTCCTGGGTTCTTTAATATAGGCCTGGCAGTCTGTATTTTCAGATACCTGCATTTCTATGTTACGCATTTATCTGTGCACAGGTACCTTTGTGAAGAATGTGAGTTATTTCAAGAGGAAATGCAAAGTATTTCATTTAAAGTATGCAGGCAGGACAAATGCATCCTGTCTCAAGAATGCATTTTTAAAGTAGTGAATGCAAGAGACCCTTTACACAAAATGCTTTGAGGATGTTGCTTTCTGGTGGAGAGTGGCCATTCTATACTGCCATTAGAAATTGCCTTTTGTGCTTATTTTCACTGAAGTGCCATTTTGTTGAATCCCTTACCAAAATATATAAGATTAGTGAAGGCTCAAGGATGCAGATTTATGTCAGAAATCCTAACTGTTATTTCAAGTTAGCTTGCACTAACTTGAATGCATATATTCTGTGAAAGGAGACATATATGAACTCATCTACTGATTTAAGCTCAGGCGGGGAGGCTGCTTCCTTAGTGTCAGATGGAACAACACAAGTAGCTTTGCGTGGACCAAACCGGGGTGCCACAATCTTGGCCGAAGTTGTGTTTCATATGCTGACCAAGTTCAACACATCAGCCCTGCAAGTCAACTTTGTAAAGTTGCATTAGCATGATTTCATTTTACTTTCCAATTTATAATAGAGGCATATAAAACATTTAGTAAAATAATATCTGATAATCTGATAGTTGCTGCAAGTTTATTGCAGTTTGAGATTTTTTGTAGTTATTATTGAAAAAATTTAGTTCATGTGCTAAAAATAACTTTCAAGCAATAATGACTAAATATTAAAACAAAAGGCATATTTTTAAATTAATTTCAGTACTAATACATAAAAATGTTTCTTGTCATATAAGAAAGATCAAAAACTGAATGTTACTGGTAGTATGCTTTTATAAATACATGAGCTCAATGGAAACTTTCAGGAAGGTTGATATTATAAATTGGAATATTATCTTTGAAGTAACATATCAAATTAAACACAAACATATCAGATAAGTCATAAATTTCCTTTTCCACAGATACCTACTTGAATTTTCATGTGTTTACAAAATGCCTCTAGACTATTCATGACCACATTGTGATTAACATGCAGGTCTCTCCCAAATGATCCATCCAATGTGTGAAGGAGAAATGAAAGTCAACTGTGAGCCATTCAGCTAAAGAAATATGACATGGCAATGAAAAGCCATGAATTTCATTCATGGAACTCAGGAATATAATGTAGGATGACTATGTAGGAAACCAGAGTAGGAGTGAATGTCAGTCAAAATTAATCAATGTATAAGTAATCTAAGTAATGCATGCCCATGTGATAGAATTTTATAAAGCTACAAAATTATTACCTTGAAATGAAAGATTGAATAGAAATTTTACAAATGTTTATGTTTGCAACTTATATATTAAGCAAATATCACCTAAGTCAAAGAGCTTGGTAACATCGTGCCACTGTCCTCATTGGTGAAACAGTCATATTAGCAAAATTATAATAATTGCTGTGTTGTATCACACAGCAGTTCACTGGTCCCTTCAAATTCTTCGTACCCTGCACCAAAAAGCTGTCTTTCATTGAGCTTCATTTCATCCCTTTGAAGAATATGCAACAGACACAAACCTTCTTTCCATTACACTAGTAACAGTGTACTTGGATTCACAATTACAAAAAAGAAAAGAAACTCTAGACTAACAGCTCCCAAGGGCAAACTGGTTATCACACATTTCTTATTTATGTGGAGGCAGACCTTTAGTTATTAAACAAAGGCAATAAATTATTTATTAAAAGCACAGGAAAAATAGCTTTCAGTTAATTTAAATGGGCTGGCTGTTCTCTGTGTCCCTCCATAGGCCCTCAGGGGCTATGCTGAGATACAAGTGGGGTTTATCCATTGGGTTGGTACTCAAGTAGAGACACAATGGGTCCTTGTTCCCTGATACTTGGTGTTGCTAGTACTGGACTGGGCACAGATCCCCAAGAAAAGCTGAGTGTGAATAATTTTGTGATGCACATTTTTTTCACTGGACTTCCTAGGGTCATTTGCTTTGTAATTACATGAAGAAGAATCAGTAGCATTTTAATAATTTTGCCTAGGTGATTGCTACTGCCACAGGCTACTATCTGCAAAAGAGGACAGCTTAGTTCTCCAAATCAATTTTATTTACCTTGTTGAGATGTAACCACATAATAAAAAACAACATATATAAGGCATAAGTATAAATGGATATGTCACTTATGTTTATAAATCTAATTATATACAAGCATATTAGATAAACAACAAGATAACAACAAATCTGTACAACATTTGTTGACAAGTATATGTTTTATGTGTGTTTTCCTATATTATAAATAGTGAATACTGTCTTATTTTACTTAAAGATAAAACTGCCACACCATAAAAATAATCTAACAAAATTAAAATGTGATAACTGTGATTGTCACGCATTCTTAAGTAACTGCATTCCACTAGTAAAAATAGTAGCATTCCAATTGTAGGATTGCTTAGTGTTTCTTACTACCTGGTAGTTTCATTTTTGTTTTTCCAGAAACTTTGATCTGATTTCCAAAAGAGGGTGCCTAGGCAGCTAAAGAACCCTCCACCTACCCAGAGCTGGCAGAAGAAAGGGAGGAAGGGGACCACCACCAAGAACCACCTCAAGGCCCTGAAGGGAACTCAATTCCCATGTTGATTCAAACATGCAAGGACCTAGGCTGCCAGATAAAGGAATGTTTCCTCACCCCAGTCCAGCTGTGGAAGAGAAAATCATTCCTTTGTATGAATGTTTATCCAGAAAGAGTCCTGAGAGGTATGCCTGCCTCTCCAGTGTCACAGAACCAAACCCACAGTAAGTATCTTTGTGCCAAATATGAAAACACTATGCATGTCCATTATTTGGAAAGATCAAGTATCTAGATAGTCTCTGGTCATTTATTTATTGTCTCCGTGCTTGGGGCGAGAAGGAGAGAGGCATATCCTTTCAGCGTGGAGGCTGTGAGTCCACATGCCTGAGTGTATTTGTGTCAGTTGGAGAGGGATAGTCATTTGCAATGGAAATACTCATGGCCTATGGAAAAGCCATCAAGGGCAAGAAGGACATAAAGAACTAAAGAACGAGAAGAGGCAGGCAGCATTTAATAACATTGATTTTTTGTTGTTGTTTGGAAGGAGAAGAAAGAGCGTACACATCCAGCACCTTCACTTACATGTGATAAAGAAAGAAGCTGTAAAAAACACTGTATAAATTTGGAAGGTTTGATTGCATGCAGGTAAGCTACTAAAAATAGAAATATTTAAAGAATATCCAAATTCACAAATTATCTGGGGTGTGCTAGAGAGCCACAATGTTTTTCTTGTGTTATTTCAAATGGAATCTGAGGTTAAAAGATGTGACAATAGGCTCCTTCTACCATTTCTGATATTTCACAGACCTCACAGCTACTGTTTATCAGAGTCTAAAACATAACTCAAACTTGTGACAAAGAAGAAGGGAAGGGGCTCAAATGCCTGACACTCTTCTCATGCCAGCATACAAAATAGACCTAGGGAAACTGGCCTGTTGGCTCATAATGTCTGCCTAACAACAGCGATTGTGTGTGTGTGTGTGTGTGTGTGTGTGTGTGTGTGTGTGTGTGTGTGTGTGTAGGAACCTTTACATATGAATATATGTTTACAGAGCAGATCATAAAGCATTGATGCAATATTTGAAGGTTCAGGAGGAGTCTCCCAAGCTTATACACTCCAATTTGGGGTCTTTATCCTATTATTTTTAGCAAAGAGTTGATAAAAATTCAAGGGGGATAAATTATGAATTATTGAGTTTAAGGAGAAATAACAAATTCTGGGATATATTTAAAGACAGTTGGGGGTCTAGGGAAAGGCTGGTGTAGAGTCACAAGCATGTGGAAGTTGGAAAACACATACTAGTGTGGAAAGTACAGTACAGTTCGTGAGGTTCATTTAAGAGAAATGGAGGTCCAGTAAGAGGCTGGAACAGAGCCACAGGCACATGGAAGAGGATCTATGTAGAGAGATTTAGAAGAAACATGAACTCGTGTGAAAGGCACAGCATCCCTTTTGAGCCTCCCCCATTGAAGAAAGTTAAGAGTAAGTGATGATGGTTAAAGAATAGGAGAGTGAGCCAGGTATGGTGGCTCACACCTTTAATCCCAGCACTCAGAAGGCAGAGGTAGCAGAGGTAGGAGGGTCATGCGAGTTCAAGGCCACCCTGCGACTACATAGTGAATTCCAGGTGAAACCCTACCTCAGAAAACCAAAAAAAAAAAAAAAAAAAGAATAGGATAGGATAGAGAAAGTACTAAAGTTGAGACCAGAAAATTCAGATGAGAAATGGGTAAGAAAGAGAGTTACACCCAAGATTCCTCCAAGTTTAGAGAAATTACACACGTAGCAGGTCTAGAATTTAGAGGAAGTTCCCACATGGTAGGTCTAGAGTAAAGAAATATACACATAATTAGACTCAGAGGAAAACCATACATGTCATTAACATGAGAAATTGTCCAAAACAGAAAGCAGATGGAAAGCAGAAAACTATCCAAGCAAGAAAAAAATGCTTTATCCTACCCAGCCTACCTGGGAAAGCCAGACTTAAATGGATCCAGACAGAAATCACAGGGCAGAGATGAGCAAGGACAAGCCTTTATAGTTGATTGACATTGTATCCTTTCATGAGACTCAGGTACAGAAGGGGAAGACCAAAGGTCAGCCCATCTAGGTAGTGTCCTAGACTGTGGAGGGAGAAGGGGTTGCTGCAGCCATTGTGGTTAAACTGGATCACACAGGAGATCCATGCCTGACAATGTGGAGTGGCATCTTCTGGTTCTCTTTGGGCTCCTGTCCCTAACTGAAACTACCAAAATGAAGCTGGCTTTCTCTGAGCCTCCTACAGGATTACAAATCCATTCAGTTCACAAGTGTTTGCATAGTACCCATGACACACTAAATCAGTTTTCTAGGAAGAAGATTGTAGGTGTGGGTTTTAAAATTATTATTATTTTAATGTGTGTGGGTGGGTGGGTGTGGTGGGTGTGCTGTTGGGCACTGTCAGGCACAGGCTGGAGCCTTCAGGAGAGAAGCCTGAGCTGCTAGGCATGGCTAAGTACCCCCAGTCTATAGGAGAGCACTCCCCCTCCAAGCCCAGTGCACCTGAACTTAGGCTTTGACCATAGCCCTGTGACCTTTGGTCAGTTGCCTAGGATACTCCTTATCAGCCAGCAGACTTCACACAGTCCTGAGACATTAGATCACCTGAACCCCCTACCATTGCCTGTGTGCTAGAATGAATGTCCCTATATGCTAATCAGGCATGAGAAATGAACTTGGCAATCCAATCCCCTAAGGGTCTTCCCCCCACTCTCAGATGCTTATAAACCCATTTTCCCTTACAATAAACTGAGAGAGCTGTTCACACCAAAACTCCTCCTGAAAGTCTTTCACTTTTGCACGCTCCCCCACCCCAGTTACCTGGGCATTTTCAGGGAACCACAGCCAGCCACAGACCAGGAACGCACAGCTGGTGCCTGAACAGTGACCCTATGAGACAGATAGGGTAGGTGAGTGCTCTCCCAAAGGGATTAGGAGACATCAGCCCATGAGCCCATGTTTTTAAGGGCTGGCAGGTTTCTCTTTTTCCTCCTTTATTTTCAGTTCGCACCATAGAGTGGGACCAGACATGATGAACTGGTAACTGGAGTCTCTTGTCCGAGGCCACTCTTTGGTATTGACTGAAGGCCAGCCATCTTCAGCCTGGATCCTGACAGCCCGCTGGGTGTTGGCAAAAACCTCAATTTCTCTTTCTTCCATCATATGGAAACTATTTGTCTCTTTTTCTTCCTTTACTTTAATATTTTCTCCCAGCAAAAGGAATTACAGATTCAAAGATCATGGGCTCTTCTGAAAGTTAAGGAAATTAAGCTCTCTCAGAGGGAGGCCAGCTCCTTTTGGAAGGCCTCCATGTCACCCTCTGGATGACTTTTGGGCATCCATGTGGCCCAGAAACGTGGACCCACATAGCATATCTGGCTAGGAAACAAAAAGTTCAGAAAGGAAATTTCCCCTCACTTCCTGTAAGAGGTGAAACTACAAGCCGGCTTTGCTTAAATCAGAGTCAAGGCTGGCTCACACGTGCGCAGACAATGGCGCCTCAGCCTGTGCAGGTGTCATGTCTCTACCTCCTTCTCCAGTGGCCCGAGTGTCCTTGGGCTGCCTCCACTCCCTCCCCCTCCCCGTAAGGGGCCCCTCCTTTCCCAGTGGCTCCTGATAATCCTGGGGATGCCTCCTTCCTTCAGGTACTGAGATTCTGACTGTGGCAGTCATCTTGGCCAGTCTCCACGTGTGCTAGACTGCACCCCAGGTGAGTCCCCAGGAGCTGGGACTGATCTAAGGTGTATGCAATCCCCGCCCAGCTGCCAGCACCAAGGCACCAAAAAGACAAAAGCAAAAAAAAAAAATAGGTCACATTTAACTAAAGCCTATGGTAAATTAAAGTTTTACATAAACAATGCCATCCTGTGTTACAAGATATCATAAATATAATTACTGAGTTTATGTTCTAGGTCAACTTCAACTTACATAGAAGATTATTGAAAATAACAGAATTCTCTCTGAAGTGATAACATATAATTTGTCAGGTATCTTAAAACAATAATTTAAAAAAGATTGTAATATCCTGTTACTTAAAAGGAGGAAGTAACTGACCTGACTTCTAGGCCAGCTTGCCTAAAGATAGCAACAAAATTTGCCTTAGCTACTCCTTACAAAATCATTTTCGAGTTTGTTTGTTATTGGTACTAATGACATAAAATTGTCTCTAGACTACTTGCTTGTCAATGATTAATGGGATTAATCAATTTGGTGTAGTTTGTCTTAACAGGATTATAAGAAAGATGGTTAATAATGGTGCGAGATGAGTTGATTGAAGGAACTGGGAAGGAATTTTTAAATGATGGGTCTAGAATGATTTTTTAAAAATGCTTTTTGGATGGTACTTGGATCAAAATATTAAAGTATGTGGGTAAAGATATGTATATGTAGAAAAGACATTTTAGGCTAAACCTAAACACCATGTCTAAGGTTAGAGATTTTTCAACTGTTTACAAACTCTCAAGGAACAAAAAACTAATTTTCAGATTAAAATATGATGGGATAGCTTGGGTAAGCTTTATCAAATTTAATTCATGGGTAAAACATAAAATTGTTTTATGTTAATAGGAATTTCTATGGCACATAAAATCAATCACTATCAAGATTAAGCAAAAATCATGGTTAAGACCATACTTTCAGGGATCATTTCTATAGTTCTTTACTAGAGAAGTTTCTCTGACTGTGTAGAGCACTGGAAACTACGAGGAGGAGGTGTAGCGTTCTCTCCTGAGCGTGAAGCTGGCACTGGGTGCTGCTCTGTGCAAATGCCCTTTGCCATTGATGATCGTTCTTTTCTCCCCTGGGAGAGTAAGAGGGAGAGAATGCAGTCTGAGTGGGTTCCTTAAAAAAAAAAAAAAAAAAAAAATCATGGTTGTCAAATGGTGTCTTTTCTTTCACAAAAGATTTATCAAGGGTTATATTAAAATTTAGCTAACTGTTTTGGTTCAAAAAAAAAAAAAAACACCAGATTCTGCTTTATTGTATGTAAAGTAACTGTCTCAATTTTGGCATCTTAAGTCCAGTGCTTATAACAAAATTAACTCTTAAGACATATTCCCTACTTTAGGGTACAGCCTCATGCTACAACAATGGTCTTCATCTGAGTAAAAATAATATTCAAGCTCTATGGTTCTGTTTCTAATTTCTCTGGGTAATTGGTACCCACACAAGTATCTGAACTAATCAAAGATGTTTTCAAACACAGGTGCCAAGATTTTATACTGTTTTATTTGTCCTTTTCTGACAATTTCTAGGTTAAATTAATTAGTTTGTAAATCAATTGGTTCTGTTTTCAAGATTGATAACAAGTTCTGCCTATCTTTATAAATGTTACATATTTAAAGTTTGGGATGTGTCTACTTCATATGCCTCAGATATATGGCTTATGCTGTCACAGTAGAACAAAAATTTCAAAAATTGGACAAAATGATTTTAGAAGCTCTTGTGCCATTCTTTAACCAAATCTGCATCAGTAACCAAATGAGCTCTAAATGTACATACATCCAGACTGGTATAATTTCCTTTCTAAGTGTGTTAATTACCTACATAGAAGCCAAAGCCAACTGCAGTCATCTGAGCAAAAAGGGCCAATATTTTGGCCTGTGCTCCCAGGTCATGAGGCCCCTGGAAATGATGGGACACTTCTACACTGGCTGCCTGGTAAGTCACCTGTCTTCCTGAGCAGGGAGGATATGGAGACCTAAACAAAATTGGTGTACAGTCTGAAACAGGCACAATTTAGGAGCAATCAGTCCTCTTGACTTCCCAAAAAAGGGAAAACTACTTGGCCAGTACAGCCCTGACTCATCCTAACAGGCAAGACACCAGTAAACTATGGGGCTATTCCTGTGTCACCAAAGTCTCTTTGGAGAGCCATTAGTGACCTCCAAAATTAATCCTTAATTAAATTTTGGCTATCTGCATGGTCTTAAATACTCAGAGAGAAATGTATATCCAAAGATAAAAAAATACATTAAATATATGAATGGCCTGTTAAGTAATACTACAAGAGCTTTCCAAAAGGGGAAACAAACATTAAGACATCTTTTTCCCATAGTTTTAATTCTATAATTAAAAAAAAATTATAGATGTCAAAAAGGTTTATTTTCAAATCTAGAATATATAAATAAGTTCTGACACCAAATATACATATACAGCCTTTAATGACACCCAATGGCTCTCTATTGTCAAGATTAAATATTGTGTATATGTTTCTTATAACTCTGCTAATATCTAATCTGTTTTACAAGCTATGTCAAATACTACTGTGCCATTTAATGAACAGTTCTGGAAGAAAATCTCAGCCAGCTCATCTTCAAATGGTCCTGATGACTTTTCTGTGTGCTCACTTCTCATTAACTCCTTAGTTTTATCCATTTTCCCCAATGCTCTCTTCCAAGACTATTCCTGCACTCTGGGATCCATTAGAACAGTTCCCCTCTCTGGCAGAGACTCTCTAACTGCAGCAAGTCACCACTTCATGTCCCATTCAGCAGGAAGTAATAAGGATCTGAAGTCTTCGTCCTTTGCTATCTAATAGCAGTTAGAGTGTCTTCTCATGAGAGGGAGAAATAAAGGGGGATAGAATTAGGGTGACTGGACCCCTGAAGGTAGAAAGGACAAGAAAAATTTTCTTATCTCTTGCCCAGTTCCAAAGAACTGTTTTTCCATGTGTGCTCTGAGTTCCTGGCTCTACAAAGGACAGGCCTCATCCTCTTTGATACAGGTTAAGTTATGTCTTTCTGCCTGTCCAGATCTAAACTGACCAAAGCTGAATGCCTGCTCAATATCTCTATAATCAAAACCAGTTGTGTCAAGACACCCTCTCTCCTTTGGTGCAAAAGGAGTAACCCACACCATACATAAATACTCCCTCTCCCACTTATTGGTCCCCAGTCTTGATTGCTTTGCAGATGTAACTCTAAAAAAAAGATCTACAAACTCCGCCTGTGCCAACTACCTGCACCAACTGAAAGAGATCTTTATCCCACTGCTCGTGAGCCTGGGCCTGACCCTGTATCTGGGTTTCTCCAGTGACCAACAGACTCAAATCTCTTCAGAGACAATTGAACTTTCTCAAAGTTGTGGTACTTCAAAACCATCTAGCCTTAGACTTCAATATTCCTGAACTTGGGGGGAATGTATGATCTTGGGACAAAAATATTGTTTCCTTTGTTAATGAATCAAATGTTCTTAAACTACTTGACTACTACAGGCCTGAGGACCCCACCACCTGGTTCTCTAACCCTTCAGTTACTTGGCTTCTCCTTAGTCCCTTCCCTACTCTAGTAACCCTATTGCTTGTAGCCCCCTGTCTCATCAAATTTCTCAGATAACAACTAATATTCCTAAGGTTGCTATTAATCAGGTTCATGTACACCACCTAACTTTCTGGACCTATGGTAAATTTTAAAGAACTCATTTGGGATGACACTGCCCCATTATAAAAACAAAGGGGGCATTGTCAGGCACTGCAAGGTTCAGGCTGGAGCCCTCAGGAGAGGGGCCTGAGCTGCCAGGCATGGCTAAGGACCCTCAGTCTATAGGAATACACTCCTTCTCCAAGCCTGGCACATTTGAACTTAAGCTTTGCCCATAGCCCTGTGACCTTTGGTCATTTGCCTAGGATACTCCTTATCAGCCAGCAGCCTTCACACAATCCTGAGACCGTTGATCACCTGACACCCCTGTCATTGCCTATGTGCTAGAATGAATGTCCCCATATGCTAATTAGGCTTGAGAAATGAAATTGGTATATCCAGTCCCCTTAGGACTCCCCCCCCCCACCCTCAGATGCTTATAAACCCATTTTCCCTGACAATAAACTGAGAGAGATGTTCACACCAAAACTCCTCCTGAAAGTCTTTTACCTTTGTGCAATCACCACCCCGGTTACCTGGGCATCTTTGTGGGTACCATGGACAGCCCCAGAACAAGAATCCAGAAACCCACAGTGTGCCCAACACAAATGTGGTCAGAGGATAGCATCCTCTCCATCCACCTTCTCTGAGACAGAATCTCTCTTGTTGGTGTTTTGCCACTGGGAAGGCCCATGGAGCTGATCCACTAGCTTCCAGCTTCTCTCAGCACCTTCCAATGCCAAAGGTACATTGGGATTAGAGATACATATGGCACTTGGTGTCTGGCCTTACATGGGTGCTGGGGAATTGAACATGAGTCAGCCACTGAGCCATTTCCTCAGATCTGTAGCAGTGATTTTAAAATTTAATTTATTTTGTTAGTTTTTATTAATTTTTAAAAAAATTTAATAAACTTTTTAAAATTACTTATTTATTTATTTGAGAGAAAGAGAGAGGGAGAGGAAGAGAAGAGGCAGTTAGAGAGAGAATGAGTGCTCCAGGGCCACCAGACACTTCAAAGAACTCCAGATGCATGTAACACATGGCTTATGTGGGTACTGGGGAATCGAACTTGGGTCCTTAGGCATCGCAGACAAGTGCCTTAGCCACTAAACCATCTTTACAGCCAAGAAGTGGTATTTTAAAATACTGTCCTTCTAAAGTTTTCATCCATAAATGAAGAGATAGAAATAAAGAAGATTGGGCTGGAGAAATGGCTTAGTAGATGAGGAACTTGCCTGTGAAGTCAAAGGACTGAAGTTCGATTCCCAGTACCCGCTTAAGCCAGGTGGCATATGTGTCTGATGTTTAAGTGTAGTGAATAGAGTTCCTGGTATGTCCATTCTCTCCTTCTCCCCCGCCTCCCCTGACAACTAAAGAAAATATTTTTTTTCAAAAAAGGAATACAGAAGATAAGTAAATAGTGTGAAATAAATTTCATATTAAAAAGTGGAAAAGGCTAAGGAAAAACAAAACTGGAGTGGAGATAGGAGAAAGTGTATTGGGGAGTAAGAAATTTTAGATAAGGTGACCCAGTTGAATCTCATGAAGAGAACAGGTTCCTAAAAATCTCAATAAGAACTTAGCTGTACATGTTGAAGCCAAGGGGCACCCTTTGCTCTTTGCATTTGGGACAGAACAGCACACAGGGAAGGACAGCTTACTGGGATCAGAGGGAGGCCTGCTGTGGGCTTGGGACTGGAAACCTAACACTGTCATCAGTGTCTCAGCAGGGATGAAGGTGGGGAGAGACTCCAAGGCTGAGAACCTCCCCACCCCCAAGTGCCTGGCCTCTGGCCTCACAGATCACATGCAGCGCAGAGAAGGTGGCCTCTGCTGGGTGTGCTTTTTGGGTGGAGATGGAATCACACCCCAATCTCCAGGAATTTCAGCTTTGTAATATCTCCAGATGGAACTGGGTGGAATGGAGTGGAGAGAGTCCATTCCTGATTCTGCAGGAGGGAGATAACAGAAGATGGTGCCTGAAAGGAAGAGTGCTGGGTCCCAAGTGGCTCTCAAGTCCATTCATGCCTCTCTCAATGTTTTCTGAGGAATATTAGAAATAATTGGGGGACTTTCAAGGACAAGAACGACATGGATGGTGTAATGATGCAACTGATTTGACTGCTAGTCTGAGAATAGACAGAAAAAAAAAAAAAACAGGTAAAAAGGTTAACATGTCCTGCCCTATCCTTCCCTCCCATCCCCACCCCGAAAAGCTAATGCAAAAATAAAACAATTGAGAGTGGAAAAGGTCAAGGGAAATGATTTTGAAGTAGGACTATTGTATTTAACTTCAGATCTGATAGAGACACTTGTTCTCCTCAGAGTTGGGTTCTTGCTGGTGGGGTCTAGTCTGCCTTATTGCCTTATTCTCTCACTTCCTACCTATGACCACCTCCATGTGTCTGCCCTTCTGAATGACTGCAGCATCAGAGAGAGGGAGAAAGAGAGAGAGAGAGAGAGAGAGAGAATCTGTACACTGTCCATCCTGAAGCCAATATACAAAATCAGCTGTTTCCTAATACTCAATTTTGACAGCCCAGGCAGAAAAGGCAATCATCTAAAGAGAGACGCCTGTGCCCTTTCCCTTGGCTATCAGACTATTAAAACAATAAACCCCAAGAAAACACTCATGTCCACCTTGATTCCTCTGCCTCAAAATATTTATTTATTTATTTATTTGAGAAAGGGAGAGAGATAAGGCACATCAAATCCTCTAGCCACTGCAAACAAACTGAAAATGCATACCCACCATGCACATTTAGCTTATATTGATTTGGGGAGTCAAACCTGGTCCTTAGGTTTCACAGGTAAGCTCCTTAACCAAGCCATCTCTCCAGCCCTACAACAAATTTTTGTAAGAACATGTGAGGTGTGTAGCAAAGTCCATGAATATGGCACTGACAGACCCTTACTTATGTCCTGAATTGGGCATTTGTGGGAGCTTGCTCTTTCCTTGCTGGGGGATATTATTTAAAGGTTTAGAACTCTGAGCACCAGACTCTTCTAGTGCAGAATCCCAATATTAATATTTACTTTAAAAAAACATTCTTGAAGTCTGGTGTGGTGATACATACCTTTAGTTCCAGCACTCAGGAGGCTTGAGCTAGGAGGATCACCATGAGTTCAAGGCCAACCTGGGGCTACAGAGTGAGTTCAAGGGCAGCCTAGATTAAAGTGATATCCTGCCTCAAAAAAAAAAAAAAAAAAAAAACACTCAAAAGCCTTTTTCTGCGAAAGTCATGGCTATGAGAAGTATTATTTCATTTGCTAAAACCTGATGGTTACTCAGTACATAACTATTGAAATAATTTCTAAGGATGAAAGAAATTTAGAACATGACCTCATTTGCATCAAATTTTGTTTGTAATCAACTCAATGGTAATTTCTTTGGGATGAGACATTTGTATCTTAATTCCACTTTGATTACTTTAGTAACTCTGAGGAAAGTAGCATGGGGCCATATAATTGTTAGTTTTAAACTGTTTATGGAATAAAGTATTGTTATTTGGAAAATATATAACAAATATGATCATTGCATTTTTAGGCAGAACAAAATAAGAGCAATTATTTTGAGAGAAACATCTTGAGAAAGAATTTCCTAAAAAATTAAAAAAGACACGTGTTCTAGAATTAAGTGGATTGAGAGGCAAAAACATGGAAATCAATCTAAGAACAATAAATTTCCAACCATTCTATTCAATTCATTCTATTTTATTATTTGCATTAACATACTGGTTCCTGTGATTTTATAAATTAAATAGAATTTTAAATTAAAGTAGTTATTCAGAATCAATCTACTACAAAATTATTTTTACTATAATATTTTTATTTAGACAATTTTTGTTTTTCTTCTTAGATTTGTTACTGTAAAACAATCATATGTAAGAAAAACAAGTGAAATTACCAAAAAAAAAATCATGTCTGCTTATTTAGTACATTGAATATGAAACCCTGCATCATATTATAAGCTTCTGTTGGGCCTTGAGAGGCCTGGACGTGAGGCCTAGTGGAACTTCCTGAGCCTAGCTAAAGTTTGGTGACCTGTCTCTTGCCAGCTATGACTCAGCAGGGCGCCAAATTGCCTCTGGCCTGCTACTTCTGCAAAAATAAATTAGAGTTCCCACGCGCGCTTGGAACCAATCATTTCAAAAGTCATGATATGCTATTGGCCCTTACACCTCCTCCTTTCCTAAGATCCCAGCCTTCCTTCTCAACACTATATAAACACCTGCCTGTTACAATAAAATGAGATCCTGCTTTGACAAGTCTCCCAACTCATTGTGTTTCTCCCTGGTGACTAGGAGGGGGACTGGGTCATTGACACTCACCATCACCCCAGGGAGAGACCAGCGGGACTGGCTCTTCTACACCCCTACCTGTCAGAGGACCCGGCAGACTGGTGCCCAATGTGGGGCATCTCTCCAATGGAAGAACTCTGATGGGCCAATTGGCCTGTAGGTGAGTGTACCCTCATAAATTACGGGGCAGTCCTCACCCAACCCAAAACTCTCTGCTCACCTGAGCCCTTGTACCCATCCCTAGACCCCTTTGGAAGCACTCCTTGGCTCTCTAAGGGTCCTATGCCCCCAGATCCCCCTACAAATCCTTTTCAGACCCCCTCTGCACCTCTGTCCTACTACAGGGATGGCACCCCTGGGGGAGAAACAACCAACCTCTTCCCTGTCAACATTAACCCCGGTGGTAATCGCCCTGCCGCTTGTTACCCCTGGGAGGCTCATGATCTAAAGGATCTTAAGAAGGCTGTGTCACAGGATAGAACTAACTACCCCTGGGTGGAGACCATCCTCCAGGGTTTGGCTCATCACCAGTGAACCACCCAATATTGGAAAAACCTTGCTAAAGCTGCTCTTTCTGGCCCCCTGTACATAAAGTGGTGTGCCTTCTTTCAGGATGAGTGCCATACTCAGGCTGAGTGGAATCAGGCTGCTCAGCCCCCAGTCCCAATCATCTTCCTCATGCTTTAGGGTGCCACTGATGTGTTTTTCCACAGGTCTCCAGCAAGCTGCCATCCCTGATCCATACCGGGATCAGGTGCGGGCTTTGGGAATGACCACATGGAAGAAACTGGAGGAAGGCCCATCTGAGCGCACCATCACAGGAATCATACAAAAATCTAGTGAAGACTTGGCTGCCTTAATAGACAGGGTAATAGACAGGGTAAAAGAAAGTTTCCTCCTGGCCCCCTGCGAGACCAGTTCATTAAAATACTGGTCTGGGAAGGCATGACGAGTGACCATAAGTTGGCCTTTTGCTGGGCTAAAAGATTGCTTTGTGAGTAAATGGATTATAGCCACCAAAGACGTGGGAATCCAGCTCCCATCAGGCGAGGGCCATGGCGTCGGCCTTACAGAGCACCCACCATGAGGATATGGCCACCCTGGTCTGTGCCCTCCAACAGACCTCAGGGGGAAAGAGGAGATCTTGTTTTGGGTGTGGCAAAGAGGGTCACTTTAAAAGGGAGTGCCCCAATTGGGCAAAAAATACTCCAATAGTCCCTGTGGCCTTTAACGTGCCTTGTACCCCTTGCTCCAGGTGCAAGAAAGGGTTCCACTGGGCCAAAGATCGCAAATCCAAGTTCAGCCTTCAGAGTGAGCCTTTAAAATCCCCCAGGGACTATCCCCAGCCCCATTACACATTGGACCATGCCCCTGATTCTGGGACTAAGGCCAAAAATGACACTGGGGCTGACCATAGTGTCTCTCTCAAGGAAACAATTTGGCTGATAAAATGGCTTCTATGCCTCAGTGTAATACTAATTAGAAAGGAGGAAGTCCCTCCTTCATGGCAGTTAGTCCCTGGTATGCCTTTACTTGGTGTGGATGGACAGTCAATGTCCTGGGAAACAACCAACGGAAGCCCTGGACTGATCCTGATGGTAACCGTGGGGAGGTGCGCCCTCTGGTGGTGTCCAGCCTAACGGCCAACCTCCTAGGTCAGGATATACTTGGAGAATCTGAGGCTTATATCACCACTGAAACTATAGGAAGTAATCCCCAAGGGCTCTGCCCTAATCATCTTTGGCAAATTGATGTCACACACTATTCTCCATTTGGAAGTCTTAAATATATTTTTCTTTCAGTCAATACCTTTTCCCACACCTGCTGGGCATCCTCACATGCTGGGGTAAAATCTAAACATGCTATTAGCCATATGCTTCAATGCTTTTCCACCCTTGGACTACCTGACCAAATAAAGATAGATGATGGCCCCTGTTTTGTAAGCAAAGCTTTTGTAAATTTTCTCTAGACCTGGAGAATCTCATACTCCACAGGCATCCCATATAACCCCTGGGGTCAAGCAATCATTGAAAGATATAATCAGACTCTCAAGTCACAATTACAAAAACAAAAGGGGGAATCCTTACCACCACATGACCAACTAAAAAAAGACATTATTTACCCTAAATATTTTAAATTTTTCTAAAGAAGATAAACAATTATCCCCTTTTCAAAAACATTGGTCCTCATCTGTTACCTACAATTCTATCTGAGTAAGATGGAGGGACCCATTGACTGGGACCTAGAGAGGACCAGACCCGCTCCTCACAGCAGGGAGATGGTTTGGATGTGTCTTCCCTCAAGATAAAAAAAAAAAAAAAAGACCAATTTGTGTACCAGCGAGAGACTTAAAATATTTGTCCCAACAAAGGGACACTGACAATCACTTCTCCAGGGAGTGTCCCACCCCTGAGGACTGTTCCTAAAATTGTCTTCACCCTGCTAAACCAAACCACTCCCTCCCTTGTGGGGGATTGCTTGCTTTGCCTCTGATCTGGGCCTCCCCGGCTGCTTGCAGTAATCACCAATGATACAACTACAGTTGCCCATATGACCCTAAAAACTTTCTCAGCCACCTTCCCCATCCCAGTCCAGCTTTTCCCAATGTCTACTTCTGGAACTTGCATTTGCGCCTCACCTTCCCCTAATAACTCCAGTACAGGTGTGGTGTATATTCATCCTTCCTTCTGTACTTTCAATACAACTGAGCCCAGTGCTCAGTGCTGCCTGCATTCTGGAATGGTTTATGTTTGTGGAGGAAGGATGGCCTATGACTTTCTGCCCACCAATTGGACAGGCCTTTGTGCCCCAGCCACCTTGATTCCAGATGTGGATATCATTCCTGGAGAGAAAACCTTCCATATACCTCTTTTGATTATATCAGAGGGAGACCTAAGAGAGCTGTAGAAATAATACCTTTACTCATTGGGTTGGGAATAACCACAGGCATGTCCACCATGACAGCCAGGATGGGTATGGCAGTCTATCTCCACAGATAGCTATCTCTCCAGTTGATCAGGGATATAAAAGCAATGTCCAACGCTATCCTTGATCTCCAACAACAGCTAGATTCTCTGGCTGAGGTAGTCCTACAAAACAGGAGGGCACTAGACCTATTAACAGCTGAAAAGGGAGGCATATGCTTGTTTTTATAAGAAAAATGCTGTTTCTACACCAATAGATCAGGAATTGTTCCGGACAAGATCAAAAGGCTTCAAGAGGGCCTGGAGAGGAGATGGTAGGACCTCCAGGACATCCCAATGTGGATGGGCTTACATGGCTTCTTACCCTGCCTCCTCCTCTACTTGGGCCCCTCCTTCACCTTCTCCTTCTTCTCCTCACTGTCAGGTCTGTGTAATTAACAAAATTATGCAATTCACTCACCAATGGCTAGAGGCAATAAAATACATTTACCACAGGCTACCAACTCAGGAATTAAGTTCTTCATATGACCCGCTACCACCTCCTCTGCCTTCCATGTGACCGATGACAGGTAAGATCTCAAATTGACTGAGACAACCTAAGACAGGCCATAGAGTGGGTTCTCAGCGAGCTAAACACATGGTACCCAGTGATGGGTAAGATCCCCATAGGGAGACAACCTAAGACAGGGGCCATGGTGACTAATGCTCTTACAAAAACAAAAGGGAGAGATGTTGTACCTTGAGAGGCCCAGATGCGAGGCCTAGTAGAACTTCCTGAGCCTAGCTAAAGTTTGGAGACCTGTCTCTGGCCAGTTATGACTCAGCAGGGCACCAAATTGCCTCTGGCCTGCTACTTCAGTGAAAAAAGTCAGAGTTCCCATGCACGCTTAGAACCAATCATTTCAAAAGTCATGATATGCTATTGGCCCTTACACCTCCTCCTTTCCTAAGATCCCTGCCTTCGTTCTCAACACTATATAAACACCTGCCTGTTACAATAAAGTGAGATCCTGCTTTGACAAGTCTCCTGACTCAGTGTGTTTCTTTCTGGTGACTAGGAGGGGGACTGGGTCATTGACACTCACCATCGCACTCAGCCCCAAGGACAGACCAGCAGGACTGGCTCTCCTACAGCCCTATCAGCCAAAGGACCATGCAAGCTTCTAGAGGAATTTCCCTATTAAATTAGCTCCTGTGTTTTACTAGGTTTTGTGGTAAAAGTAAATCACCTTGAATTACTCAGTCTTAAATTTTCTAATGTGTACTATATGGCTGAACTTTTGCGCTTCCATCCACATCTGCAGAGTCATTAAAGGGATTAGATGGCAGCTGAGGCATTCAATGCTGGGGTGTCTGCTGCTCTCCAGGACACATTTGATAGTTCTGAAAGGAGAGTGTGTCATGAACACAAGCCTGTAGAGCTCTAATCACCTCCATTTCCAGAGATAACCACAGATTTTCATTTCCAAGAGAGACTATCTGCTCACATGCCCTGAGTTCAGAAGTGGACTCCAATAAGTGCAGAAGTGATTTCTACCCAGGTGTCAGCAGTCTGAAGCCCTCCCCCCATCAGCCCAGGATTGGCTTATCTAGAGAGAGCAATGTCCAGCACCTCAGTTTCCAGTGAGTGACTGACTGGAATGGTAATGGCAGTTCCCACCTCAGCCCTGCTTGGAAGGAAGGGTGAAGAAACAAGTGTTGTTCATCACAAGATGGGTGAAATAGCTAAGAGACTGTCACAAACTGGAGGATGACAATGATCTATGAACATCAAATGACTTTAAATCACAGGTTTCCCAAGAAGCTTCTAGCCAACATATTGGCTTATTTAAAATTGTTTTTAAGAATATAGTATCAGGCTGGAGAGATGGCTCAGCAATTAAAGATACTTACATGCAAAGTCTGATGGCTCAGTACCCACATAAAGCTAGATGTACAAACTGGCACATGCATTTGTTGTTTCTTTGCAGTGGCAAGAGGCCCTCCCTTACTCTGTGTCCCCTGCCCCCTCTCTTTCTTGCTCAGCCTCTTTCTTTCTGTCTCTCTCAAATAAATGAACAAAAATATTTTCTTTTAGAAAGAAAAGAGAATCTAACACTAGGCACCCCAGCCCTGGGAGGTGAAGCAAGATGCTCAGGAGTCCAAGGGTCTTCCTTGGTTATTATTGGGCTTTGAATGTGAACTGCCTGCCACAGGCTGATGTGCCTGAAAATTTGTTCCCCACTGGTGGCACTGTTTAGGGTGGTGTGGAGCCTTTAGGAGGGGAGTCTTCCTGTTCACTCTGTCTGCACTAGGATCATCCTCCTCCTGCAGCATGCTTCCTCTACATCATGGACTGTCTCCCCAGAAACTGCAATCGAAAAGAAATCTTTCCTCCCTTAAGCTGCTTCTAGTAAGGCAATGAGAAAAATAAATAATTAGAGCTATATGGTGAGTTTTAGGTCAGCCTGGGCTGTCTCAACTAACTAACCAACTAACTAATTAACTAAATGTCTAAATTTCTCATCTAAAAAGTAACAAGATTTTCTGCTTGAATTATTCTGAAAGCGCTAAGAATTCTTAGACCATGAACAACACTTTAGTTTGCTGAGTGTAGAGACTCAAGTGATGAATAGCACCATAGTGGGAAGGGAGAAGGAGGAAAAAAGCAAGAACCACAGTGAGGGCACATCTGATAGATGGTGACTATGGCTTTGTGAATGTCCAGGGCTGAAGGGCTCAGTGAGCATAAGTGCAGACCCATCCTGGGTTTGAAGAAAGTTTGTCAAGGCCTCTTCCAATAGTTGCCTTAAATGAAGGACTAAAAATTAACATTACTTGCTCGGGGCCACAAAGTTAATAAATGAGAGCCTGGCTCCAAAACCAAACCTTTAAATGCTAGCAACTGCCTCTTGCAACAATACCCTACTGGAAGAAAGACTCCCATGGGGAATGGAATCACACCCTTCAAGTAATGGTACATTATAGTCTGAAACGACTTCATATGACATTCACTCAGCCTGTGTGTTTTAAACAGGGACCTTTTAAAAAATGTCAAAATAATTTTGGAGCCCCCAAATGACTGCAATTGAATTTCTGGACCCCAGTGATTGAGGGGTACATAAAACATATGAGTTCACAGTCTCCTTACAAGTATTTCAAGGTTTATAATTTGGAAACTACTGATTTATTCCAATCCTCTCATTTTACAGAGGGGAATCCAAAACCCAGGGAAATTAAGTGAATCGCCCAAAGACATAAAGCTAGTTATTCAAAGGCCCCAGAGGCTACTCTTGTGTGCTGCCTGCCCTCCTCTCTCATTTGGGAACAATTTCTTTTTTGTTTCACTCTTGGAATTCTGTGGTTGCAGTTATCATGAGATTTTCATTCTATTTTGAGTATTCTGTTGACTTGGCAACACTGTTTTCCACACTGCTTCGAGTTGCTTCCAGTGGGGAATCCAATGTGTTCTCTGCTACTGACTAATAGAGTGCCAGCAGACAGAAGTAAAGAAAAAATAATGAAAAACAAAGATGACTAGATAAAATTACAAGGAAAAATAAACTCCAGGTATTTATCTTTATAATGTAAATGATTGTTTAAACTGAATGCTTCTATTGACTCCAATTTTTCCTTACTGGGAGGAGTGTTTCTTCCTTGCAAAAATGGAAAGATACATAAATCATTGGGGTTATTTGTCATCTGGGAGTATCCTTATAGTCTGTCATGTGATTTTCTCATTTCAGATGAAGAATAAAGAGAGAAGTAGTATTAGGTACTGTTTTGAGCATTCTATTCCACATTGTGACTAACAGATGAAAAAATAATACCAAAGATGCATTTTGTTGTGGCAGCAACTTTGCCTTGGATTAAAATGAGCAATTATTAAAACCTAACTTTTTGTCTGGGCCAGTTGCTCAGTTAGTAAAGCACTTGCCATTTAAGTGTGAAGGCTTGAGTTCAGATCCCCAGCATCCATATAAATGTTGGGCATGGAGGTGCACACCTGTAATCCCAGTGCTCTGGAGGCAATGACAAGTAGACTCCTAGGGCAAGCCGGCTAGTAAGGCTACCTGCATCTGAATTTTGGGTCCAAGTGTCTCAATAAATAAGGGGGGGGAGTAATAGAAGAAGATACATGGTGTCTACCTCTGGCCTCCTCACACATATGCACACACTTGCACACGCATACATACATACATATAAGCATGAAATTGCATATATATACTCTTGCATGACACACACATGGCCACATGCAAAAAAGGAAATATAAGAAGGTTGAGCTAATATGCAAGATGAGTTAAGAAACGTAAAATTTTGGGCTGGAGAGATGGCTTAGTGGTGAAGCACTTGCCTGTGAAGTCTAAGGACCCTAGTTCAAGGCTCTATTCCCCAGGACCCACGCTAGCCAGATGCACAAGGGGGCACACGCATCTGGAGTTTGTTTGCAGTGGCTGTAGGCCCTAGCACGTCCATTATCTCTCTTTCTCTCTCTCTCTGCCTCTTTCTCTCTGTGTCTGTAGCTCTCACATAAATAAATAAAAATAACAACAACAACAAAAAATTAAAAAAGAAGAAATGTAAAAAATCAGTGATCTGGGAGGTGTGGAAAGAATTTTTAGGAATATTAGAAATGCTTGCTAAAAAGTATTACAGACATTTGCATCTTGCTCTCTTAAGAGGACTGGATATGACAAGGGAGGAGAAAAGCTCACAGGTTTATGCAGGTTCTGGGAACTGAGAATGATGCGAGGGTGTGAGACAGCAAAGCAACACTTCCAGAAAGGAGTTGGGCTCTAGAGACACAAGCAGAAGAAAGAAGGCAGGCACTTCATTAAGGCATGAGCCTCATGTGCTGAATGTGCTCTAAAGACCAAGAGGATAGCATCACACCACCTCCTAGAGCAGGAAGAGCCCTCAGGGACACAACAGATGAAGGCAACAAAAAGGTGTCCATAACTACATGGGCAATAGAAGTTGAAGGGCCAGCTGTCTGCCTCCTAACCGCAGCCATTTCTAGACCCCAAGCCCACTAAGGGCAGGGCAGGCACTTTGTCGTTTCTATGTATGTCTCTTGTCCTTATAAAGAAGTAAGCTTAGTACCTAATTATCACTTTCTGTGTGTGATGCATTGGATGCTCAACAAGCCAAAGAGGAAGGGACCCTTTTTTGAAAACTCAGGTGTTAGCTTCAAGTACATCACAAAGAACTGTGGACAAAATGGACTGCCTGTAGGTAGGTCATCAGCTTGTGTGCTAAACACTGAAAATCCTTGAGGCTGGGACTATGACTGAACTATATTTCTTTGTGGTTCTAATCATAAAATGCAAACAATCCTGGCTAGATTCACTGTAGAACCTGTTATCCACTAAGTTCCATGATGAATATGTTGGCAGAGATACCGCCAATGCACAATGACTGTCAATTTGACTATATGTCCTAGCTAGACATACTTTGTCACCAGTTGAGATGTGTAGAGTCAGATATTTGAATATCAGCAGTAGAAGAAAATTTAAATTAGTGATTCTAAGTTTTAGTTTGGTTCAGATATTAAATGCCATGGGAACTATGTATGCATTTCATGTCTCAGTGGTTTGACGAGGGGAATGCTGTCTCAGGAAAGTGGGTAGAACTGATCTGCTTTATCCACTCTTTGCACTTGCTGGAGTGATGAGGCACTGGGCTGGCTTATTCTTGATGGTCACCTCACTGTGCAGAGGCAACCGTGATAAGACACTGAATGGATGTCAAGGGCAGCATTCTGATGTCTGAAGGCAATAGCAACAGAGGTCTGTTGTGTCAATGTACAGCACAACTCACTCAAACACCCAATTAACCCTCGCATAATCAATCCTGAGACTAGATCAAAAGGAAATCTTAGAAGAAACAGATACATCTTGCAGCAATTTGTAGGATTATTTGGTAATGAAATATAATTGTTTCATTTCCCAAGCTTTAATTTTTTATTTAAAATTAATTAATAGCTTTTTTTCTTATTGATGATAAATTGGAAGGGGAAAAATTCAAAAGTCACCCTTTCAGATTATACCCATCAACACTGTTTAAAATAATAAAGGGGGGGGTAGGGTGAGGAGCTAGCTCAGAGGGCAAAAGTGCTTGTCATGCAAGCACAAGGGCTTCAGAGGGCCTGCGTTTGATCCCAAGTATCCATGCAAACAGCTGGGATAGCAGCACATGCCTGCAACCTTAGTCCCGAGGGTGGCAGAGACACAAGACTGATTGGTCAAAATAGCAGGCAGCTCCAGGTTCAGTGACCCTGTCTCAAGGAAGCAATATGAAATAGCTATAATGAAAAAATGTCACATCTGGCAAATAGTTTATAACCCCACCCCACACTCAATGGCTTTTAATATTTTGTCTGGTATAGTTGAATATTCACTCCCAATTATATACATCCTTTTCACTCTCCTACTAATACTAGGTACACCACAGCATCATAATCATGGTGTGGCTCTAAGTTTCTTTGCCTTGATATGTTATGAAGAATATGTCTTACAGGACAAATATACCTCATTCTGCTCCATCTTATTTAACCACTTGTGGCTGTTTTCTGTTGCACTTGCTCAACAAGCTACCCACTAGAAGCAGCTGATAGAAGGAAAGGGTTTATTTCAGCTAATAATTTTGAAGTGAAGTTTCATCATGGCAGGAAAAACATAGCAAAAACAAACAGTAGGATATCACTTCCTATCACATCAGCTTGGAGAAAGCAGTAAGAGCTAGCACTGGCAAGAGAGACTGGATTATTAAAATCCCAATTCCTGCCCTCAGTGACTCACCTTCTCCAATAAAGCTCCACTTCCCAAAGGCTTAATCATAAACACATGAGGATACCACCATACCATCCTTGCTCATAACTGTAATATAAATAAGACATGATTGTTGACACACAAAAAAAAATGAAATCAATTATTTGTCCGAAGTAGGTCTCACTACAGAGAAAACTACTATCAGGTATTTCTCTGTAACAGTAATTAAGACTGTAATCTTTTCCAATTTTAATCTTGTCTTAAATATATAAATACATCGTTCAGTGCATTTGCCTCCCCAGCAGAGACTTCCTCCCATGACAACTCAGACTCTCATCACATTTCCAGTGGAGAACAATCAGTACTACACTCCAAGTTGTGAGTAAGGTTACGGAGCCCTCCTCTTGACCTTGGGCATGCACTGGTGAGACCACTTACCTCACTCTCAATTACCCTGGCACTTGGCTTTCTGAGCTGTGGTCTATGCCTTTTATGCAGTTTTTATATGGTGTCACCTAATAAAAAATTTAAAAATTAAGTTCACTGGACACATAATCTAGAATAATTTCCTTCTTTTTGTCTTCTTTCAAACATAAACCTATAAATCAGAAACATGCCTAGTCTAAAATGAACTCTCAAAATCATATCAGCTTTAGCAGAATAGAAATTTGTAAATAGTTTAGTTCTGCAGCACTTGAGAAAGGAGCATAGCAACAGAAGGAAAGTCAGCAGTGATATACATGTGATCCAAGTAAGAACACCGACCAGACAGTTTCAAAAGCATCATGTGGGACACTGGCTTTTTAAAGCTGTAAAATGCATTAAGGAATGGCAGCCCAGTAATATTTGTTCCAGTTTCTTCTGTCTAATCAAAAAGACATTTCTCCTTCTGGAAGTATAGGCAGATACTCATGGTGGTACGCAGCACTCACAAGGCTAAGGCAAGTACATGATGAATTTGAAGCCAGCCTGAAAATGTACACATGAAAATCTCTACACATGAAATCAAAAGTGCTTATAATAGATCAGAAACTTACTGCTTACAAAATGCTAACAAATATCAAGTTTTCAAATCTCAAAACTATTTAGAGGGTTCCAAAATCAACCAAATCATACAAATAGTCAATATGGAGTTAGTTGCAGGATGTGAGAAAGTTAATATTAGGAAAATGCTAGATCAAAGAGTCTCACATCATTGGTCATCAATAGAAAATGTGGTGTGTGTGTGTGTGTGTGTACCTGTAAGTTTAAAAATTCATAATGTACTTTGTTACCATAATAAACAATCCATCAAACAATTGCTATTATGTGCATATGTGTATTTAATGTGTGAGGCCATTACATATTTTTAAATGTCACTCCTCTAATCCCATAGAGTATTTGAATTTAATTTATAGAAATAACTACAAATGCCATTTCCTTTTGATTTGACAACCTGTGGCATTGATCACTACTGTAGTGTTAGGTTATTCCAGTGTTTCTGAGACTGAGATCTTGTAGGCAAACTTTGACCTACATTTTATGGCCAGTCTGTTCACTTACAATCCCAACTTAAGCTACAGGAAAGCACTACAGATAGTGTCTGCACCAGAGTGTCCCAAAGAGCAGTGCTGTGATTCCCTTGAGACAATGGTTAATGTGCTATTGTGTTCAAGTACAGAGCAGCGGGCCATTTTTGTCATTGCAGAAGTAACTTCAGAGTTAGGAGGCAAGACTGATGTGCAAAGTGTTTGAGGAGATGGAGTTCAATAAAAAAGAAGGGTAAATGACTACAGGATGCAGGAAGGAAATTTGCTTCTATTTCCTTGGATAGTGTTGCAGGTATCTTCACGTTGCTGGCAGAAAACACCTGACCAAGAGCAGCTTGTTGAAGGAAATGGTTTATTTTGGCTTACAAACTCAAGGGGAAGCTCCATGATAGCAGGGGGAAATGATGGCATGAGTGGAGGGTGGACATCAACTCATGGCCAAAATCAGATGGACAATAGCAGCAAGAAAGTGTGCCGAACACTGGCAGTGGGAAGCTTGTTATAACACCCATAAGCCTGCTTCCAACACTACATCACGTCCAGGAAGCTCCAGTTCTCAAATTGACACTAGCTGGGGAACTAGCCTTCAAAACACATAAGGTTCTGGGGGACACTTGAATCAAACAACCACAGATAGCATCAAAATATTTAAGACAATGAAAAAGCATATGAAATCCCTTGTTATTTTTTTACTTATGTGTGAGAGAGAGAAAGAAAGAGAATGTCAGTGCCTTTGACTACTGCAAACAAATTGCAGATGCATGTGGCACTTGTTCATCTGGCTTATGTGGGTTCTGGAGAATCTAACCTTGCTCCTCAGGCTTCGCAGGCAACCACCTTAACCATTAAGCAATCTCTCCAGCCCTGAAATCCTTTTTATTAAAAATGTATTTTATCTATTTGTTTATTAGAGAGAGAGAGGGAGGGAGAGAATGGTTGTGCCAGGGCATCTAGCCACTGAAAATGTACTCCAGATTCATGTGCCACCTTGTACATCTGGCTTAAGTGAGTACTGGAGAATCAGTTCTGGGTCCTTAGGATTCTCAGGCAATCATCTTATCTCTCCAGCCCTGAACTCCTTTTTAATTGAGAGTACATTGAGGCTGGATTCACCATCAGTGAATACATATCACTTGGCATTGCTACAAAAGCCTATAGCCTAAATCCCTGGTTTCAAATTTGATCTGCATTGATTGGCACATTATAGAAAAAAAAATGGACATTATTTTTAAGGAAGATGCAGTCCACATACTTAAAAATGTGGTTATTTCTGTATAAATACACAGAGGACTTTTGGCATGTGGCTCCCCAACCCATTGGATTTGTTTAAAACATAGCCAAATCTTTGAGATGAAATAACTAAAGTTATGTTCTTTCCCCCCAAAGTAACTATTGGAGGAAGAAGTTTTTTCATTATAATAATTTTTTTTCAAGATAATGTTTAGCTTTCTTAAGAAGAGGCAAAAATTCAAAACCACAATAAGAAAAAATGTAACCTTACATTCAAATATCACCTAATAAAAACTGTGTTCATGGTGGTTAGTTAGTTTAACGAGGCAGGATCAGGGCCCTTAAAGGGAGGGATCTAAGGCTGTCACATTCTCACCTGCCAAACATATTCCAGCTGGCTTCACCTATCTCAGTTCGTCCCCTGTGTCAGTCACAGGACATAATGCTTGCCCATCTCACCCGATTAGATCTTTCTTGAGCACGCACCCTGCCGGAGAGAAGCCAGCTCCCCCCCCCCCCACTCTCTCTCTCTCTCTCTCTCTCTCTCTCTGTCTTCTCTCTCTCTCCAGAACTGGAAGTAATGTTTTCTTATGGGTCTTCAGACGGGTAAGATCTCTCTCTCCCACTCTGGGCAGCTATGGCTACTGTCTTCACTTTTAATCTTTTTGGAAGCACATTAAAAAAAAAAATCCTTACTATGATTTTTTTTTTCCTTCCTTCCTAAAATCCATGTTCCTTTAAAGGGCATGTGGTATACATGGGCTTTTGAGCTCCACATGGTGTATCCCTCTTCTCCCCACTTTATCTCCATTAACCCTGTCCCACTCCTTTTTAAGATCTGAATAAAATATGGCATTTCAAACTCATTTACTTTTATCTGGAATTGACAATTGTTTGGTTGTTTTGCAGATATAAACTTGTGGCTTGGGGTTCCAGGAAGCACCCCAGAACCTCAAATTCCCAATCCCCCACTCTGTTACAGTCTGACTGATGAACAGAATGATCAGTTTATAAAAAGACCAGACCAAACATTCCAGTTATGTTAAACATGAGAACCAACTTATTTTAATCTGTTTATCAAAGACAGTAAATGAATAGGATAAACACTACAGCACACATCATATGCCAACTGTGGCTCATTTGGAAATGGACGACTGAGTTTCATGCTCATCAAAGGGAGTCTTAGGGAAAAATACAGCAGGGCTTGACTTCTGTGCATGGTTTATATGATGCTGTCCCACAGTAACAAGCAACAGGCCAAACTGAGAACACAGCACTGAAATTCAGATTTGATGTCCACTGGCTTTAACTCTGGACTTCAGAGCAGATCCCTAAGCCACTTCACGCACTGTGCTGTCCTTCACCCACTCCAGTCTGCTGAGCTCAGCCTTACAGTGACCCACAGGGATAGCTAAAGCAATGCAGGAGGAGGGGGTGATTGACCAGCTGGCATGCCCTTGCTCTCTTGGTAAATACCCATAATCAGCTAATCAGCAAAGGGTATTTACAAGGGGAATTCACAGTCAACAACCTGCTGCAATTGGAGGGTTAAGACTCATTCCACAAGACGACTGACACCTTCATCCTAAAGGTTTATTCTTCCCAAGGTTTATAGAGACCCACCAGATTCTGTGAGGCCACATTTTATGGTAGCAATTACTTTCTTTGGGGTTACAAACCCAAAAGAGGCAAAATACTATCCCACACCCCTATGTGAATAATCCACAGATGGCCTTTTATAGGCAAGGTGGCTCTGCCATCCACCATGACATGGCATACAGGGAAAACAGTAATGTTTTGCTCATTGAAAACCCTGTGATGTTTACAGTTCCCCCTTTTGTCTTCTATTCTCTGTGGATAGTGGATTTTTTTTTTAAACAGGTGACAACTAAACCACCTCCTTTGAAGGTAAGTTTCATAAAATGTGTTACGCCTTCTAAGTTTGAGTGAAGGAACAGTAGAAACAGAAAATGTAATTGCTGAAAAAGAATGGCTCAGACTATTACTACAAATGTCACCCAGAAGAGGAAAAGGTTTATTGGCTAAGGTTAGACCTAATGAAGCCTACTTTTCCCATTACCCAAATAATTCCTAATGAATAGAGAAGACATTTGCTCTTCTGGGAATGTGAGTCAGGCTGGATGCACCAATGACACAAGTTGACTTAATTGCCAATTGAGGACTCCAACAAAGAAATTATATTACTGACTTACAACAGACACTCAAGAGAAAAGTGTTTTACTTTTCCTTACCAGGATGCCTCTATCTCAGCACTACCATAGGACATTTGTCATTTCCTAGCTGTACTCAGTACCCCATGTCAAAATCTAGAGTGCATGCCCTTCTCCAAGTGTGCTCAATTCTGTGGTTTCCAATAACAAGGGGTTTCTTCAAGGGAGAAAATCTTGTCATGTATGTCTTCACATCACTTGAAGACAGGTAGCTTGAACACAGATTTTACAGACATCAAACTTGACAAAACAAGGTAAATCAGATGTCGTACAGCAAATATCATCAATAAAATCATCTGTGAGGCTGTAGCATTATTTTCTAGTTGTTGCTTCATTGTTTCAATGTGTTGTGAAGGAAGGAGAAGCAAGTACACTAATAAATTATAATTCTAAATTGCTAATGACTTTGCAAATGGACCCCTATCTTACCAATGCTTATTCCAAGCCCAGTGAAGAAACTTTTAACTGCAGGGAAATTCAGAAACAGAAGCAAGTAAAGTACTTCAAATAAAACACTCCATAGGCAATCTATTCCTTAGAAAAGTCATGTTTTAACATCAGATTTGTGCTATACCCATCATTTTTCTTGAGTGCAAAATGATATTAATTCTATATTCTTCCTTTCTTTTCACATAGTTGTTTATTTTAGAATACTTCTTTAAAAAGATACTCACCTGTGTAGCCAAAATCCTTAGCCAAGGGTATCTGAGTTCAGTGAGTGTGGAGATATGGTAATTTATTTACTACAGTCACAGGAATTTGCTGTACATCTGTTTTAGTATTTTTGTTTAAACAACATTAAATTTCTGCTCAAGTATGCATGCTATTAGCAAAGACTGCTTTGGAAATTTTATCTGGCAGGCAGCAAATCTAACCTTGTTTTATTTTATTTTACTTTTTAAAAAACAAAGGAAAAATAAATGTATTATGTATACTTAAGAGCCAAAATTAAGCAAGAAATTTCTGAAATAATTTAGAATCAGTATTTCTTCAGCCAGCAAGCACTAGCTGAGCCTCTCATATGTTATATGAATCAAGTGCTGTGGGCAAATGCAAAATAGAAATGCAGTTACCCTTAAACTATGCTTGAGTAGGGATGTAAAGTGCATTTGAGTAAACATTTGCAATTCTCAGAAAGTATAAAACTATAAAGCATTGGGGCTGGAGAGATGGCTTAGCAGTTAAGCGCTTGCCTGTGAAGCCTAAGGACCCCAGTTCGAGGCTTGGTTCCCCAGGTCCCACGTTAGCCAGATGCACAAGGGGGCGCATGTGTCTGGAGTTCGTTTGCAGAGGCTGGAAGCCCTGGCGCGCCCATTCTCTCTCTCTCCCTCTATCTGTCTTTCTCTCTGTGTCTGTTGCTCTCAAATAAATAAATAAATAATTTTTTAAAAAACTATAAAACATTGGAAAAGTAAACTGTGCTCAAGGAATCCAAGTGACTGATCATTACAGGGAAGATTTAATTAGAAGTTGTTTGTCCATAGCATTTAAGATGTAATATATTTTGATTGTTCATAATTATTTGGCAGCATAATGTGGGTATATGTGTTTGGTATGCATGCATACATGTGTTTATACTTGTACATGAGTGTGGGTGTATGCATGGGTGCATGTGCACAAAAACATAGGCTCACTTGGCTGTCGAGTCCATCATGCTCCACGTTTACGTTTTTACATAGGGTCTCCCCCTGAACCTTGGATGCACCAATTCAGTTAGTCCAGCTAGATAATAATCCCCAGGGATTCTCCTATCTCTGCCTCCCCAATGCTGGGATTGTGGGGGCATGCCCCCATGCTCAGTCTCTGCTTGGTTACTGGGAATCTGAATTTAGGTCCTTGTGTTTGCACAGCAAACCTTATACTGACTGAACAGTCTCCCCAAACTCCTCTTGGCAATGAATTAATTTTTCATTCTACTAGTAAGAATAGAATGAACAAAATTTCATAGAAATAGTGGAAAATACACAAAGAATCTTTTAACCAAACTCCTATACTTGAGTCTCAGAACAAAGGTGATGGGGTTAGAATGGCATAAGAGTGAAAGACACTGCACTCCTTGGTGGCTGAAATGGTCTCCCAAAGAGTCATTTGCATCTGTGAACAATTTTGATGAAGCAGGTGATTCAACACTTTACACAATAGAGTTCTTATTCTTTCTCCAACTGATAAGTTAATTCTGTCACCTCCTTTTCTAAATGAGGAAATTGAAGCATGGGGAAGATGAGTGAAGTCTCCAGAGAGCTCTGACCTGAAGTCTCCTGCCATTCTGAGCTGGATCCACAGCCTAATCAACAGGTGGTGTTGGGAGGAAGAGTGGGGAAGCACAGGGAGGTCTAAAGAAATCAGATCTCTGTCCTTCAGGTTCCTGTACTAAGCCAGATCAGACTGGAAACATACCTGTGATGGAGGTTCTGCCTTTCAGATATATTCCTCTTAAGCTTTCTTAAAGTCTTCCTCACACTCCTTGAATCTTAACACCATGCACTGTGTTTGTGCATACAAATATTTAGGGCACCAACCAACAGGACAGAGATAAATACTGGGGTCAATGTGAGAGACCACATGTCTAAAAAACTGGAAAAGCATGTAAAGTAGTGCCATTCAGGACATATGTGGCTGACACCTGACAATTTAGACAGATCTTGAGTAGCTTCTTAGGAATGAAAGCTCTCCACTCTGCCATATAAAAATATCAGAATTGCTATATTTCAGGATTGGTAGCATAGGACTGTAATAGCAACTACTGGGGAGGCTGAGGTAGGAGGGTAGCAAGTTCAAGTTCAACGTTGGAGACTTAGTGAGACACTGTCTTGAAACAAAAGTGAAAAAGAGGATGGTGAAACACCTCAATGCTAAGCACCTACCTACCAATCATGTCCTAGGCTCTGGGTTCAGCCACAGCACAACAAAATAAAATGAAGTACAAAAAAACAGAAAATAAAATTGTAAGACCATCAGGTGTTGCTCTATTTGTCTGTCCTCAATGAAGAGATGAATCTGTCATTGTATCATTTATTTTGATGTTAGATCAATAAATGAGGTTTGTCATAAATTGTCAAAAATTGTCTATTTTGTCCAGGCTTAGTGGCTTACACCTACAATCCAAACTCTCAGACCACAGAAGCTGGAGGATCATGGACAGTTCAAGGCCAACCTGGGCTATATAGGTAATTCCAGGCCAGCCAGAATTATATAGTAAGACTTTGTCATGTACATACATGCATACATACATACATACATAGATGCTTATCATGACAATGTTTAAATGCTATCTTTTAAAAAAAAATTTTATAATATATTTTGTTTATTTATTTATTTGAGAGCGACAGACACAGGGAGAAAGACAGATAGAGGGAGAGAGAGAGAATGGGCACGCCAGGGCTTCCAGCCTCTGCAAACGAACTCCAGACGCATGCGCCCCCTTGTGCATCTGGCTAACATGGGACTTAGGGAACCGAGCCTAGAACCGGGGTCCTTAGGCTTCACAGGCAAGCGCTTAACTGCTAAGCCATCTCTCCAGCCCTAAATGCTATCTTTAAAACATGAGATGACAATGTTTTCAAAGTCATTGTAGGATGCCATGAACAATGGTTTTTGAAGACCAATGCTCAAAACTACACTAACTGCTGCCCAGATGGTAATTCCAGGATGTGTGAGTCTGAGGAAGTCCTTTTGGCTATTGTGTCAGGTGAGCAGATGTTTCATACCAGGTGAAATTATTTGGCCCAGTGATTGTCAATCCATACCTAATGTCTCAAACGCATGGGGATTTTAAAACAATATAGGACCTCAGAATTATGAAAATAGGTCTCTGCACACATAAAAGGTATACAAATTGGAAAGGAAAAGATCAAGTTATCATTATTTGCAGATGACATGATTCTATACATAAAGGAGCCTAAAGACTCTACTAGCAAACTGTTAGAGCTGATCAAAACCTACAGCAATGTAGCAGGATACAAAATAAATCAGTAGTCTTCATATATGCTAACAACAAACACACAGAGGATGAAATCAGAGAATCACTCCCATTCACAATTGCATCAAAAATAAATAAATAAATAAATAAAGTACCTTGGAATAAACCTAACCATGGAAGTAAAGAATCTCTATAATGAGAACTTTAAAACACTCAAGCGAGAAATTGCAGAAGACACTAGAAAGTGGAGAAACATTCCTTGTTCATGGATTGGAAGAATCAATATTGTAAAAATGGCAATCTTACCTAAAGCAATCTACACATTTAATGCAATCCCTATCAAAATTCCAAAGGCTTTCTTCATGGAAATAGAAAAAACAATCCAAAAATTCATTTGGAATCACAAAAAAACTCGAATATCTAAAATAATACTGAGCAACAAAAATGAGGCTGGTGGTATCACCATACCTGATTTTAACCTATACTACAGAGCCATAGTAACAAAAACAGCATGGTACTGGCACAAAAACAGACATGTAGATCAGTGGAACAGAACATAGGACCCAGATGTAAGCCCAAGTAGCTATAGCCACCTGATATTCGATAAAAATGCCAAAAATACTCATTGGAGAAGAGACAGCCTCTTCAGCAAATGGTGTTTTGAAAACTGGATATATATCTGCAGAAGGATAAAAATAGATTCTTCTCTCCCGCCATGCACAAGAATTAAGTCCAAATGGATTAAAGACCTTCACATCAGACCTGAAACTGAAACTGCTAGAGGAAAAAGTAGGGGAAACCCTTCAACATGTTGGTCTTGGCAAAGACTTTTTGAATACAACCCCAATTGCTCAGGCAATTAAACCACAGATTAATCACTGGGACCTCATGAAATTACAAAGATTTTGCACTACAAAGGACACAGTGACAAAAGCAAAGAGGCAACCTACAGAATGGGAAAAAAATCTTCGCCAGCTATATATATCTGATAAAGGATTAATATCTAGGATATACAAAGAACTCAAAAAGTTAAATAATAAGGATTCAAACAAGCCAATCAAAAAATGGGCTATGGAGCTAAATAGAGCATTCTCAAAGGAAGAAATACGAATGGCATATAAGCATCTAAAAAAATGTTCTACGTCACTAGTCATCACGGAAATGCAGATTAAGACTACATTGAGATTCCATCTCACTCCTGTCAGATTGACCACTATCATGAAAACAAATGATCATAAATGTTGGCGGAGATGTGGAAAAAAAGGAACCCTTCTACACTGCTGGTGGGATTGCATTCCGGTCCAGCCATTGTGGAAAACAGTGTGGAGGTTCCTAAAACAGCTAAAGATTGATCTACCATATGACCCAGCTATAGCACTCCTAGGCATATATCCAAAGGACTCATCTCATTTCCTTAGAAGTACATGCTCAACCATGTTTATTGCTGCTCAATTTATAATAGCTGGGAAATGGAACCAGCCTAGATGTCCCTCAACTGATGAGTGGATAATGAAGATGTGGCACATTTATACAATGGAGTTCTACTCAGCAGTAAAGAAAAATGAAGTTATGAAATTTGCAGAAAAATGGATGGACCTGGAAAGGATGATACTAAGTGAGGTAACCCAGGCCCAGAAAGCCAACTGCTGCATGTTCTCTCTCATTTGTAGATCCTAGCTGCAGATGATTGGGCTTCTGCATGAGAATGAAAATACTTAGTAGCAGAGGCCAGTAAGTTAAAAAGGAGAAATAAAGGGAAGAGAAAGGAAGGGAGGAGGGTACTTAATAGGTTGATATTGTATATATGTAATTACAATGATTGTAATGTGGAGATAATATAATGGAGAATGGAATTTCAAATGGGAAAGTGTGGGGGTGGGGAGGGAGGGAATTACCATGGGATATATTTTATAATCATGGAAAATGTTAATAAAAATTTTTAAAAAAGAAAAGAAAATAGGTCTCTGGTTGAATTGTAACTTCTGCATCTCCAAAGTGCTCTTCACATTATAGAAATCGTCACATGATTCTTACAAGCAATGCAGACGGTTGCTCTGTCCTTGGATCTCTTCCTGGAGATGCTTAAGTCATCAGTTATGAGAAGAGCTTCCAGGACTCTTAGGTAAAACACTTTTGGAGTAGATACCTATTCCTATAAAGTCTAATCTTCAGGAGCCAAGATGAAGAGACATGTCAGGGAACAGTTCAAAAACTAAACTTAGAACTGAAGAGATGGTTCAGTGGTTAAAGGCACTTGCTTTCAAAGCATGATGGCCCAGGTTTAATTCCTCAGAATGCACATAAATCCAGGTTCACAAATTGGCACATGCTTCTGAAATTTGTTCTGATATGTTTGTTCTGTCTTTCTTTAAACTTTCTTCCTTCCTTTCTTTCTCTTTCTCCCTCTCTTTCTTTCTTTCCTTCTTCCTTTCTGTCTTTCTTCCTCCCTCCCTTTCTGTTCCTTTCTCTCTCTTTCTTCCTTCCTTCCCTTTCTATCTATCTATCTCTCTTTCCTCTTAAATAAAAAGATGTAAACTTGATCAATCTGTTATAGAGGATTCACTTTAATATGATTCTATGGGAAGAAAATATTGTGTGCTGAGGAAAGAGTAGATATGCAAATTTTCAAATAATTAATGTCTAAGTGGAAATGTTGATGTGCATAGATCTGTTGGGATTTCAGGTACTTAACAAGAGATAAATTTCAGAGTCAGAGAGAGAGAGAGAACACTTAGTACAATACTATATGAAATTGTAAAATTTCAAGTATAGAAAGGGAAAGATGATTTATGATCTCTAAACACTCAACCTTAGAGTCTTGATGTGTTTTCAAATTCAAAGATTAAAACTTTGTGTCTTAGAAAGCCTCACAGAATCATTTTAACCTCTGTCTTAAAATACTTTTCTCATTTATATTTTTAAAAACTTAATTTTCTGATTTTTCTTCTTTGCAGTCATGTCTTTGTTGACACCAAATCTTTTGCTTAAATGTTTGCAGTTGTAGCTTTTCTCCATCTCTGTCTTCCTCTTCTTTGTTCTTTCATTCAGACTTTCCCCACACAGAGAGGGGAGGAGGGAAGGAGGGATGGAGAGAGCACTATGGTATTAGTCTCCTTGATCAATTTTCAATACTTATTTATTGAGCACTTACAGGTGTTGGGGGCTTTTCTAGATTTGAAATGTAATGATTGGAAAAAGCAGAACTCCTGCTATAAAAAAAATATGTTCCAGTAGTGGAAAAAATAAGAACATTTAAAAGTATACAGTATATTAGATGATGACAAATATAACTAAGAAATATGGAGAGAGATTAATAAATTAGTAAAGCATAGCCAAAGCAATGGGTTAAACATACGAATGTGTAAAAATCCGTGGTAGGTTGTTCTTCCGCTGATGCAGCGGCGTCGCGAAGATGACTGCCCACGGGGGCTCTGCAGTGTCGTCGGCGCTGAAGGGGTTAATCCAGCAATTGACCACCATCACCGTTGCAAGTGAAAATGTAGGAAAACATACGCTTGAAGCTTGCAACAATAATCTGGAGATGGCGGTCACTACGCTTTTGGATGGTGGAGGAATTGCTGAAGAGCCCAGTACCAGTTCAGCAAGTGTCTCTATTATCAGACCACACACCGAAGAGAGAGAGAAGGAATGGGTGCACTGAAGCCTCCAGCCAGTGCAAACTTCAGAACTCCAGACACAGGTTCTGGGGAATTGAACCTGGTCCTTTGGCTTTGCAGAGAAGAAGTATGTGCCCCAGTTCCTCAAAAGCAAGAAATATTAGTGGAACCAGAACCTTTGTTTGGTGCTCCTGAAAGACGACGACCTGTGCGTTCAATATTTGATGGTTAACGGGACTTCCAAACTGAAACTATTAGGCAAGAACAGGAATTAAGAAATGGAGGAGCAATAGATAAAAAATTGACCACCCTCGCAGATCTATTCCGGCCACCCATTGACTTGATGCACAAAGGCAGCTTTGAAACACAGACAGATTCAGAGGAGAGAGAGAGTGTGTATGGTCGCACGAGGACCTCCAGCCACAGCAAACAAACTCCAGGCCAAAGAGTGTGGACAGATGCATAATAAGTGGCTGATGATAAACATTCAAAATGTTCAAGACTTTGCATGCCTCAACCGTGACGTATGGAGCAATGAAGCTGTGAAGAACATTATTCGGGAACATTTCATTTTCTTGCAGGTTTATCATGACAGTGAAGAAGGTCAGAGATATATACAGTTCTATAAATTAGGGGATTTCCCCTATGTTTCCATCTTGGACCCACGAACAGGTCAGAAGCTAGTAGAATGGCATCAATTAGACCTATCTTCTTTCTTGGACCAAATGACAGGATTTCTGGGTGAACATGGGCAACTGGATGGACTTTCTAGTAGCCCCCTCCCCCCAAAAAAATGTGCCCGATCTGAAAGCCTTATAGATGCAAGTGAAGACAGCCAGCTCAAAGCTGCCATCAGAGCCTCCTTGCAAGAGACACATTTTGATTCAACACAGGCAAAACAGGACAGCTGTTCGGATGAAGAGTCTGAATCTGAGCTTTTTTCTGGCAATGAGGAGTTCATATCTGTCTGTGGCTCTGAAGAAGAAGAAGAAATAGAGAATCTTACCAAGTCCAGAAAATCTCCTCACAAAGATTTGGGGCACAGAAAAGAGGAGAACAGAAGGCCACAGACTGAGCACCCAGCCAGAACTGAGCCTGAGACAGCCTCAAACCACCAAGGATTGCCAGCTATGGATCCAGAGATATTGGAGATGTCACCTGAAAAGTCAGATGAATAGTGGAGGGAGTAGATGTAAATGGACCAAAAGCACAGCTGTTGTTGCGGTACCCAGATGGAAAAAGGGAACAGAACACTCTTTCGGAGCAAGCTAAACTGCTAGCTTTGGTGAAGCATGTTCAGTCTAAAGGATACCCAAATGAACGTTTTGAACTTCTCACCAACTTCCCTTGCAGGAAGCTCTCTCATCTGGATTATGACATTACTTTACAAGAGGCAGGCCTTTGTCCTCAAGAGACTGTTTTTGTACAGGAAAGAAATTAACACTGTAACCTGGCCTCTCTCATTTTTTCTCTCCCATTTTTCTCTTTTCCTATGAAATACCATGTTACTATGTATGCATTTTGGTCCATAGGACCTTAGAACCAAAGTTGGGCAAGCAAGTCAACTTTTATTTCCTGTTCTCACTTGCAGTCGCTGTCCCTTTTTTTTTCCTCCTCCCTCTCTCCTCTGTTTCCCACTTTGTTTCTTAACCTAATCAAATGACCAAATAGAAATATGAAGATAAGATCTCTGTCAGTACTAGCAGGAGGAAATTTATGTTCTAATAACTGGTCTCTCCCTTTCATGATACTTTTTTGGGATCCAATCATACTGCCCCTCAGACTCCTTTGACAAAGAATACCTAGGGGCAGAATAAAAACAACCTCTTTCCAAGCCCCTGTTTAGTAGGGAGAGGAAAATCTCTTAACATACATTTTGTTCTTTGTGTAGGAAGATCTCAAGAAATATACAGGCAATTGTTTATGTGGGAAAAGCATCCTTTATAATACTGGTTGCCATATTTAAGTTTTTCACAAAGGATTTCCATTTTCCAGTTAACAAGAGTTATTTCCTTGATTTGTGTTATTGTCCAAATGAGTGTATTGCACCACGGCTGTCCTGGCCTGAGACAGTTTTCTTCATCGTTACTTCATTAATATTCATTAAATTCCACCATATAGTCCTAGTGAGCATATTTTGAGTGGGATTGGAAGGTGCTTTCTGGTTTTGCCTGTGCAACATAGTAGTTCTTTTGGCTGTATTGTCTTAAGTCCATAGTGATCTGTAAGAAGGCAGGTGTTCATTATTCATGCAGTACAATAGCTTGTAATTATAACTACTGCGGTTATTGAATGTCCTATGTGCTTAAAGCATACTTATATGTCCCAGTGGGGGAAGAAAAGCCTGCAGCTGAGAGTTGCTAACCATGTTCTTTTGGTTAGAAATAGTGATTCTTTTTTTTTTTGCCCCTGGTTGGAATAATCTCTAAAATGCTCTGGTGACTGATTGACCTTAATTCTTCATGCTGTTTTGTTTTAGAAAATATCAAAACTGAAAGTCTCTGAGAGGAAGACCTCTGCACTCAGTTCCTAAGACAAGTAGTAAGGGGGCCTATGGAGATTACAGTAATCTTCAGATATGGTGAGGGTCTTCTGCCACAAAATCCACATTCAAATTGTAGTTGGTAGAAGCTTCTTCCAGTGTTACTTAGAAGAGGCCATCCTGAATCTCTGTATAATACCATTATTTACTTACCAGCTTCATTATATGCTCAGTTTTCCATTAACCTTTAGAGTCCTCTGATGGGTAACAGTGATTTGGTGGCATAATCAGGACTGACCAGTCACAAAACCATTAATATAGAATGACTATTTGGTCAGTTCAGATTGATTTTTCTACTTGAACATAATTTGCTGTTGCTCAGAGACCTTCCGGGTTCCCATATACTTGAAGATTACTCTCTTGGCAACTAGGGGATTTAAAAGAAAAGATTCTGTGTGTTGCTAGTATACAATTATATGGTTTTTAATAGTTGGATTTTGAGGGAACCTACCTAAAAAATGGGTTATGTATTTCCTCAAGAAAATCATGGGAAATTTTGTTCTTCAGTGAATCCTTTTGAATTAATGTTCTTGCATTTTTTTTCCTAAGTCTGTGTAAGTGGTTATGTATAAGTATATAATTGTATAAATATTTATAAATATATTTATATAATTACAATTTCATTTATACTTGAGTCAAAATTCTCTCTTAGATTGGTGACTGAGTAATACACTTTGGTATTTTTAATAGGCTCTTGAGGCTTAACTAGCAGATTCTGATGTGTTGCGAAAACATGGTTTGTAAATTAATTCCTCAGTTGTATCTCTGTACTTATGTACAAAACTTACTATCTGAGGAATAAAGCTACATACTCCCAGAAGTACAAAAAAAAAAAAAATCCATGGTATATGTTTTAATCAATACCCTCTATGATGAACTTCAGAGGTTTCCAGAGAAATAACAGCAAAATTGATCAACAAGAATAAATTTCAAACATCCAATATCTATGGAGAAATGTTGACATAGGTATTTACCCAGAGATAATAATTTATCTTTCCTTTTCTTTCTTTCCTTCTTTCTTTCTTTCTTTCTTTCTTTCTTTCTTTCTTTCTTTCTTTCTTTCTTTCTTTCAGAGAGACAGATAGAAAGAAAGAGTGAATGGGTGTGCTAAGGCTTCTAGCCACTGTAAACAAACTTCAGATTCATGAACCACCTTGTGTATTTGGCTTATGTAAATACTGGTAAATCTAACCTGCATCCCTAGGCTTCGCATACAAACAACTTAACTGCTAAGCCATCTCTTCAACCCTGCCTTGCTTTTCCTATAGGAGCTACATTTCAGGGAAACCAAAAGATGATGAGAGAAAAAATATTCTTTCTAGAAGAATTCCATAATAAATGTTAAAGGAACAATCTAATCAGAAAAACCTCCATTTTGTAGCACAGAATGAAAGGATTCTGGGAGATGATCAGCATGCTTCAGTGATCAGACAAGAGTTTTCAGAGACTACTCAATCTCACAATGCTGAAAAAATAATTGAATATCTTTACTCATTGTAGTAGTTTAAATTTGTGTTCCCCTATGGACTCAAATGTTTTATTTTAAAGCTTGTTACCTGGATTTCTAGCTGTCTGGCTGCAAGAGGTATCATTGTGGATAGATCCTGGGGTTTAGCACTAAGGTGTTATTGAGGGGCTGATCTATTTCCAGTCAAAAGGTATGCAGCGTGCTTGCACTCTGTCTGGGATTCCCTGCTATTGGTTTGGTGCTTGCTTTTGGTGGTGCTGGTGGAAGTTTCTTCTCTCTCTATTTGGATCTGTGAAAGGGGCCAGCCTCTTTTACCATTATGCAGTGTCTCCTGAATCTGTAAGCCTGAACTAAATTCTGCCCTCCCATAAACTATGTCTGGTTTGGGGTTCATCCCAGCATCATGAAGCTGACAACAACACTCATCTTTTGTTGTCAAAAAACAAGAGGTACACAGAATTAATTGCAAATATTCTTGCTCAAAGAAATAAACAGGCCTCCAGTTAAGCAAGCAATTTGCAGAAGCTACATAAGAACCACAAAGAATACACTCAGTGCATCAGTCAGGTGAGGCTTTCTTTGGTTCCTAAATAAATAAGCCAGCTATCTAAAGATGGATCAGAGGCAAATGGGAATCATGTATTTCAAGTATTGCATTTTTCTAAGAAATTATTATTTGTTACATGGAAAAACTTGTGTTTTTTTTATTATTAAGTAGAAACGCTGCATGTACACATCACAAGTTGGTACCATCATTTCTCTCCTTTCTGCTCCCACTGCACTGAGGGCCCTCCTTTCTGGTATTCACAATAAAGTTGTGGGCTATGAGTTGTGAAAGTAGCAGGTACCCATTGTGGCAGGGTTGGGTGGGGGAGATGTCTCTGGATATTCCCTCCTACCTTATGGCTCTTACATTCTTTCCACCCCTTCTTTCACAAAATTTCCTGAGCCTTAGAGGGTATGCTTTAAATCTACGTTAAGGTTGAGTTCTCAACAGCTTCTGGATTTCTGCTTTGGTGCATTTTCCATATCCTCAGCATCTTTCTCCATCACCTCTTCCTCTCCCTCTCTGGCAGGTGCAGAAGCACCATGGCATGCATGTACACAGGTCAGAGATCAAGCTCAGGTGTCTATCCTAATATTACACCTCATTTAAGGCAGGATCTCTCATTGTTTACCATGGCATTCACCAAGTGTGGTGGCCCATGAGCTTCAAGAAGATTCTCTTGGTTTCACCTCCCTTCTTGCTATAGGCATGCTGTGATTACAGATGTTAGTGCTATGACATCTGGTTTTACATGGTTCTGGGGATCTGAAAGCAGGGACTCATGCTTGCATGGCAAGCACTTTTATCCCCTGAGCAGCTCTGTAACCTCTGATCATGATATACTTGTTTCTTCCGTAAATCCTACTGTTTGGAAGTTGAGATATTTTAAAGTAAATAGCATATGTCATGATTTAAATATTAAAATAAAATGGAATTCTAGGTATATTCTGGAAGCACACTTCTTTTTGTTATTGTCATCTTCTGGATTGTAAGGTGAGGAACAGAGTTTCAAGCAAAGGTTTGCCTGCATATCACGCCACTGTACTGAAAGAGGCCCGAGTTCTGCACTCTCCTCCACCCAAGCCTGGGCCGGGCTTAAATGACTGCCCTGCACTCACGGTCAGCAGTGCCTCCCTCCTTCCCTCTCTCCTCTCGAGGAACCCCATGGCACCATCCCCCCATGAGTGACCATGATGACTATTTCTTCAAGAATAGCACCTGGCAGAAATTGTGGGCTGCCATTGTCCTGAGATTGGCTTCAGGCATGGGCTCACTTGCTTACCCCTGTTCCCTTGGATCACATGGGTAAGATTGTAATTAGATCCCTGCCATCTACTAAAGCACATGAGAGTGAGTTCACTAGACCTTCGTACAGCTGACAGATGACAGCAGTCCCAATCAACAGTTTGACCCACTTTTTTGTGATGGAAAGACCCTGAATTAAAACCACCCTGACTCAGAACATTATCCCAGGCTTTTCTGAGACAAGCAAGGCCTGTTACCTTAACTGTTAAGTCAGGTACTTTGTTAAACATCTGTGGGTGACTAATGCAGTCAGGATAAAGATGGACACTTAGAAAACTTCATGAGAAATATGTGTTATAATAAAGGCTTTTTTCCCTTCCTTGTCAGGATTTTATGTTACTAACCCTTTCACCAGTACATAACTTTCCAGGGGTTCAGTCAGATCCTCTCAATGACACAAATCTTCCTCTGAGGTTCAGTCAGACTCTATTTAACTTCAGTCTTCACCTTTATTTCTTTTTCTTCATCTCTTTCCTCTTTCTCTCTGCTTTTGTTTTCTTATATCATCTACATGTTTATCCTCAGTCATTTAAGGTTATTTAATTATTTGAAATTTATAACAAAGATGAATTCATTATTAGGTGAACATAACATCTGTTACTATAATGACATGCAGATTTTCTATCCCTGTGGATGAACACTCCGAGTACCTGATATTAGGACAATTAATAAGAAATAAGCATTTCACACCTCTACCGGTATCAAACAAGGCATTTAAAATTTTTTTGTTTATTTTTATTTATTTATTTGAGAGTGACAGAGAGAGAGAGAGGATGGGTGTGCCAGGGCCTCTAGCCACTGCAAACGAACTCCAGATGCATGCTCCACCTTGTGCATCTGGCTTACACGGGTCCTGGGGAACTGAGCCTCAAACAGGGGTTCACAGGCAAGTGCTTAACTGTTAAGCCATCTCTCCAGCCCAAGGTATTTTATTTTTAAATCCATGGATCCTTTCAATTCCTTAGGAGTATAGGGAACCTAAGATAGTTACATAGTAAATTTTTAATTGCAAATATTTCACAACTATAGCATGAAGGTAGGAAATGTAGATTATTCAGTCTTTAAATTAAACTCAAATGTTAATTCAGAATGAAAATGTAAAACTGGGCCAGGTATGGTGGCGCATGTCTTTATTCCCAGCACTTGAGAGGCTCAGGTAGGATTGCTGTGAGTTCCAGGCCACCCTGACTAAATAGTGAATTCCAGGTCAACCTGGACTAGAGTGCTACAGTGGGACCCTACCTTGAAACACACACACACACACACACACACACATGCACGCATGCACGCACACACACACACACATAAAACTGTGCTGTTTAGTTTAAGACTACAGAATCTGCACACTTGGATCTACATTGCATATTTGTTTGAACTTATTTCCCAGAGTATAGATAGAATAGTGCGCATCTGAAAGGGCTAAAAAGGATTCTGAGAGATTGAGAAAATAAAACATGTTTGGCTAATTTAAACATTACATTCTATGTTCATATACTAGTAAAACATAATACTAATATATTTGACTTTCATGATTTTTTCAGTTAAAAATAAATTTTAGAATGGTTTCATCTAATTTAAATGAATTTTAGTCATCTATTAAGTATGCTTTGTTTTTACTGATATATACATATGTGTTTGATGATCAAGATTATACATAAAATTATATCTAAAAGTAATGACGATTTCTGACAAGTCATAGCAATGACCAAGCTTTGTTTAACAGTGTCCCAGCATGATGCATTTGACACAATTGGAATTGTGGTTAGCCAGCATGGTCCTGAAGGAAGGAAGAGTGTGAGCAGAGAATGAATAAAGAACAGCAAGGGTCACCATCACCATATAGCACATATTGAGTGACGGGAACTCTTCCATATTAAGTTATTCTAGAAACCCAGTGAAGTAGGAACTACTGGTACCCCTTTTTCACATGGGGGAAATAAAGCCCAGAGAAACTGAGCAACTTAGTTGTACTCTCAGAGTGAATATAGGTGGCTGAAGAATTCACACTCTTCCTTCCTATGCAACACAACACTTCAGGATCCTTTCAAGGCAGCATTTGGCTTTCCTGAGATCACTACTGAGAAGACCTAACCAACAAGCAGTGACTCTAACAACACATCTATCACAGATTCTTCTGTGCATAGGAAACACAGACATGTATGCTAATTAGTCATATCTGTGAATATTTAATTTGATTTTAAGAGGCTGATTGCCAAGGAACTCAATCATAAATCTTCATGTAACATTATTAAAAGGTCACAAATTACAAATACTGGGGCTAGAGAGATGGCTCAGTGGTTAAAGATATTTGCTTGCAAAACCTTCTGGTCCTGGTTTGAATCACTAGTGCCCATGTAAAGCTAGGTGTATAAAGTGGTGAATGCATCTGAGATCCTTTGCATTGACAAGAGGCCCTGGTGCACCCATAACGCCCCTGGACTCTCTTTATACCTATCAAATAAATAAAAATATTTTAAAATCAAAAGATAAATTATAAATACTAAGAGACAGATATTTTTATTCCTTAACATCTTGGCTTTTCTTTAAGAATGAATAAAACATATTAGCTATCTAAGCAGTAATGATCTCTAAGTTATATTCATCATTCACATAAAGATTTTGTCAACGAACATAGTCAAATATGTCATCTGAGTTTCCAGTTAAAGTATCATTATTATAATTTTGTCCTCACCATATATTTATGTTTATGACAATTCACTCACACTTCATTGTGACATATAGTAAAGCTTTGGTTTTACTATTAAATACTCCACCAACTCCATTTGTAAACTTCAGATCTTTGTATTTATTTGGACACATGTTTCTAGTACTTCCACAGAGGACACCATGTTTACAAAACTAGTTTCTTTGTTTGAAGGTGACATGACACTCCTGTGAAGAGTTCTATACCTACCCTCTTGAGAGAACATGGGCTTATTTAACACTGAGCAAAAAGGTAACACATTGTTTGAAGCTAGTGTTGTTTCTTATTTTTCTACTGCCTTATCTCCAAATGGCATTAGGAAGGAGGATGCATTAGGGTCCCTAAGCAGGAAGTTTGCTGTGTCTAGTAACTAAGAGAAAACATGTAAGGTAACACAGTGGCATGCATACTCACAGAGTACCAGGAGCATGGAGGTGAACTTGGTGGAGTTTCTTAGTGATAGATGAATTGAGGTAGGTCTTTAAGCCTGACTCTAGTGCTTCTGATTTCTAATTAGCCAAGTATGAAATCCTTGTCCCTGGGTAAGGATGATCCTATGGTACTGTTTACTTGGTTTTGTTTGTTTGTTTGTTTGTTTGTTTGTTTTTGTGGTAGGATTTTTCTCTAGCCTAGGCTCACCTGGGATTCACTATGTAATCTCAGGCTGGTCTTGAACTCACAGCTATCCTGTTATCTCTGCCTCCCAAGTGCTGGGATTAAAGGTGTGATTACATAAAGCTGGTCAATCCAGTCTGGAACTCCATGTCACTGAGCCCCACGAGCCTCAGAGAAGTTCATCTTTTAGTAGAAATAGTGATTTTTTTTTTTTGGCACACCAGGGCCTCTAGCCACTGCAAATGCACTCTAGATGCAAGCGCCCCCTTGTGCCGTGGGTCATGGGGGATTGAACTGGGGTCCTTAGGCGTCACAGGCAACTGCCTTACAGCTAAGCCATTTCCCCAGCCCCTGAAATAGTGATTTTTAAACACTTCTTCTGTGATTATTTTAGCAGAGTATCAACTTTACAGCTGCTTATATGCAAACTTAATCACAAGAAGCACTAAATAAGTACAAAAATACTACACCCAAACTGGACAAGCCTGTGTTGAGTGAGCAAACAGCACACAGGTCTGTGCCCCTCTGGTATCACTAGCTTCTTTGTGTACTTTGTGAGGAGTTACATGCACCCGTTGATGTTCCTCTCCTGTCCATGTCAAAGTGTCTACCTAAGCATTTTGTAAAAGCTGACAAACCTCAGGAGTCTTTCCAGGATCACCTAGTAACATTAGTGGGATAATTTATTTCATAGTGGTTTGACACAGCGAAGATGGTGCTGCCTTCTGTGTGTGTGTTTTTGGAAGTTACTGACAGAGATTTAGTACAGAAATTTTTCCCTAACTCATAATTTCCTCATAAGCCTCATGGTATTAATAGCAATTCTGAACATAGTGTGGTGTTTTTGAGAAAGTCCATACTGTGTTGCAGCAGAAATCTCTGTATTCTATCTTGGTATGATTCAGAGCCATGTAAAACATTTCTTCAAAGAACCTTTCCCCATAATGCCATGTTCCCCACAAAACAATAGCAAAGGATTACTCCCAAGAAAAAAGAAGTGAGTTCCACCATCAAGGCAGAAAACATCTCACAAAACCATGGTAACCTTTCTTTACATAGACTCTAGGGAACAGATGGCACTAGGAAACGGATGTCTTTAGCTTACTCATAGCAAAGAAGATATCTGTGTTTTATCAAAACATTTATTTTGCTCATCTTGTCCCCAAATTGCTTTTTGCTGGTTCTTGCAAAGATGTTTCTGAATTATTTGAAAGCAATTTGCTTTTAGTAAACCTATTACTTTTGGAAGTATATACCAGTTTCCATAATATGGGATTGCTGGTGAGTAGGATAAAACCCAACTGTCTAATTTCTTATGTGGTACCAGGGGCCTCGGAGATGGAGAGACCCTGTTGATTCAGGCTCTGGAAGCCATGGCCATTACAGGGAGTGAGATGAATCAGAGAACATTGCTCAATGCAAATAGAAGGTCAAGGGGCCTCAGGCAGGTACAAGCAGGGAGAATCAGAAGAAGTAACATACATGAATGCCAAAGAATGTAGTTACTGATGTGGAAGGGAAGGTATGAGTAAGGTGCGTCCTGGCTGCAGTCAGAAGAAAGGAGAGGTGATATGAATGAGCAGAGCTGTGGTTGGCAGGACTTTCAGCATGTTGACCTTTTATCCTTCGATAGACCCAGCAGGCAGTGCCCCATGAGCAGATGGGTACATAGGTATGGACAGCACTGGAAAAGTAGGAAAGTCTCAGCTGATGACCAGTTTGCATTCATAGACAGGCAAGTAGAGTACAGATTGTTGAGTCTAATGAATCATAGATGCAGAAAGAGAATAACAAGTTGGGAGGAACCCAACCCAACCTGAAGCCTGCCTCTAATCCCAGCACTTGGGAGACTGAGGTAGGAGGACACCCATGAGTTTGAGGCCAAGCTGGAGATACAGAATAAGTTCCAGCACACTCTGGACTAGAATAAGACACTGCCACAAAGAAAACTAAAATAAGAAAGGAAGCAAACAATGAACCTGTAACCAGGTAAGGCCGAATAGCTCAGAGGAAAATGGGATTAAAGGAGGTTTGAGTGTGAAGGTGGTTCTGTGCACATGGCTGATAGCATCATTTCAACTATGTGCATGTTCTATGAAATAAAAATATAAGTGATAATAGATGATAGAAAAGGCATAAATGTCCCAAATGCATACAGATAGGAACTAGGACTTAGCTTTAAGATGTTGGAGTCAGCAGCTTCTGAGAGGTTAGCCCAGGAGAGAGCCTGATGGATGTAGTGGCCCCACTGTTAGGAGTCTCTGTCTGTGAGGTAGAATTCTGATATGGAAAGGAAGGAACAAGATGAGAGTGCTATGAAGACAGTTTATGCTAGTGCAGGTCTTGGAGATGAAGGTCGATGGGCCTGGACAGTCCTGTAGCTATCCCTGGAAACTCTTTAGCCTCAGGATATTCTTCAAGAACATGTGCATGTACTTCATTTTAGATAAGTGAAAGTAATTTGTGATGCATTCTGTCCAATTGTATTCCAGTGACTCAGATTTGCTGTTGAGATCTCAAATGAATAAAAACTCAACCAATTCCCAGTGTATACATTGTTGAAGTTTTTTTTGCCTAAGGGAACTTATTTCCTAAGAAATTTCCAATTAGGCCACCATAGCTGGAATTCCAGCACTCAGGAGGCTAAAACAGGATGATCATTGTGAGTCTGAGGCCAGCCTGGGCTACACAAGGAGTTCCAGGGCAACCAAGGCTAAAATGAGATTCTGCCTCAAAAACTAAAAATAAAAACACTTTTTTCAACTCTGCATGCATTCCATCATTGCAACACATCTTTGTAGATGTTGTAGATGAAGTGACATGTAAAATATCCTATTTAGCTTCCATACAGATGGTTAATTTAAAAAGTTAAATTAGTCGGGCATGGTGGCACACGCCTTTAATCCCAGCACTCAGGAGGCAGAGGTAGGAGGATCGCCATGAGTTCAAGGCCACCCTGAGACTCCATGGTGAATTCCAGGTCAGCCTGGGCTAGAGTGAGACCCTACCTCAAAAACAAACAAACAAAAAAAAAAAAAAAGAAGTTAAAATATTTCTAAGGAAATAATTTGAGATTATTATTATTACAGGCACTACTAACCTATACTAATGATTTAAGCTCTCAGAATTCAATGCCTTTTATGTGATTGATCGTGAAGGAGACCCTGAGGTTGTACAGGTCACTTACTTCTCTCCTTGTTCCTTAGTTCTGCTACATTTTGGTCATGGGTTGAAACTGTGATGGTCAGTTGACTCCAGGAGATTATGTCTTGTCTTTTGATAGTTTTCAGGTATCACTTTGATCAGGGTTGAAGAGGAACAAATGATGGTAGTCTTAGGAAAAGGATTACAGAGTAAAAGGTCTGGGTTTAAACCCAAACTTGGCCACTTACTAATTTTTTATTTATTTATTTATTTTTTTTACTGTAGGGCAAGTAATTGGCCATCTGTGTGCATGTTTTTGTCTTCTAAAAGTTTTTTTAATTACATTTAAAATATACTTTTGAATGGGTTAAATCAGAGGATGTATATTTGAAGATTTGGCTCCTAAAGTACATTTAATGAATGGTAATTATAACTAACTGGTGATTTCCTCCTCAATTTCTAGCATATAGTCTTTTATGATTCCAATCTTTTGGATAAAAGGCCATACATAAATAAGTTAACACATGTTTATACAAATAAACCACATTTTCTCTTTCAAATACAATTTCACACCAATCATATTTTAAGATGGGCATATTAAAATTATAGTTTAGAATGATTAAATTTAAATATCCCAAATTTAAACCTATACAGACCTTATATTTTAGTATAGTTGAGTTGGAGGTTCTAAGCCTAATTTTATATCATATAATTGTGATCTTTAATAAGTCTGGACTCAAATCTTAGAATGGAATATAATGCCATCCAGAGAATTGTAGGAAATGAGGATTTTTACTGTCTCTAATATTGCTATCATACACTTCTGATTTCATAAAATATATTAAATGTAATGTTAGGATTTTATGTTTTTCTGAACTCTTGAACCCAGTGAGCTAATAAGACTGGAATTCTAATGAGGCAGAGGCCTGTCAGTTGTATGTCTATAAAGCCTTTTCTCATTCTGCCTTCCTCCCTCCCTCCAGGGTATTTTTGGAATATGCTGTTACTATGAAATAAAAATGTAGTCTCTTAAGATACGTTATGGTCTTATAGTAGCAAACAGAATTAAATAAAGTAAATAAACCTTGTGCTTCATCATCTTATATATTAAGATATCTATGAACCCAAACAAAATTACATAATTTTTGGTTTTGAAATCCTCAAATTTGATAGTCAAGGTTGTGGCTTGAAATTCTCCCCTTCCTTGAAATCAGTATCACAAGGCTTCACTTATCTAAATGTGTATGTGGCAATTGCCAAAAAGAAATCATACATAATTCAATTATGGGCTTTTCAGTCAATAGTACATTATTTTGTTTTCTTCTTCAGAGTTTGTGAGAAGCCCCTTAACATACCAACAATCACAGTCTTCTTCTGTTCAATTCAGTCTTTCTAATCAATTTCTAACATATAGAACAGGCCAAGGAAATCAGTGTCAAGCAAATGTGGTGATGAAGTAATAATTCTATCAATATTCTCACATCACATCTTTTTTTTTTCTCCTTGGGTTACAGTAATAGCAAGCTCTGGGACATTCAGAACATTGGCTGAACACACTCTAAGGAGAGGTGACATTCTTGAATTGCTTTGGCTTCCATCCTCACCTTGCCTGTGGTTCTGCCCAGGACAGTATTTTACCATCTACACAACCTCTTTATGAGCCTCATTGTTATTCATTTCTCTTTCCCATTGGAATTTGATATTAACATCAGTCCTCTTCCAAGTGCTACTTCAGCTTCTGTAGTGATGAAATAGAAATTCATGGCATGAGTCACAGCGAGTGAAAAAAGAATGAAAGGAGATTTTAAAATCTCAATTAAAGGAAATGAACAAGGCTACAGTGAGCCATCTTGCTTCAGCATTGCCAGTGACAGCATTAGGTAGAACACAGTTGAGGTAGCGAGCCACGGTTCTTGTGTCAGGAGTCATTCTCAGAAAGCACAAGAACTATCTCATGCCTTGTGTTTCCTAACAGTGTTGAGTTGAAATTTAATTTGAATGTTATCCATGAGGACCTGATATGTAGCACTTTCCAAACTGAAAAGGAGCAGTAGACCAGCCTTCACCCTCAAGGAGCTTACAAACATGTGATCTTGAAGGGAGTGATGGTGAACCCCAGATTGCAAGACCTGCTAATGTGGGTTACTCACTGTCCACAGAGCAGAATGCCTTGAACAATTAGCAAATTATAATTATTACTTTGAGATAATATGTTGTATTTCTGCAGTTTATAACCTATTGCTGTTTGAAAATGGCTCCATAATGCAGAAAATATTTTGACTCTATTTGTATCATAACATAGGAAAAATCTACATTAAAATTGACATGAAATATATTTTAAAATTCTTTTCTCAAGTTAAGTCAACCAGGAAAGAATAATAGGCATAACTACAAAAAAAAAAAAAAGATGAAAGGGAAGGAAGGAGGGAGGAAAGAAATAAGAACATAAGAAAGGGTGGGAAAGAGGGAGGAATGGAGAGGGAAGGGAAGGGAAGGGAAGGGAAGGGAAGGGAAGGGAAGGGAAGGGAAGGGAAGGGAAGGGAAGGGAAGGGAAGGGAAGGGAAGGGAAGGGAAGGGAAGGGAAGGGAAGGGAAGGGAAGGGAAGGGAAGGGAAGGACTATATGATGTTGACTGGCTCCTGTTCATCAGCTTTTTAAGGGCTACAACATTATTTTTCTGAATAAATTCTTCCAGAATACATTTGAAGACTCTTGTGAGTACTTTTTTCTCTCAGCCACAAACCAACGAATGTTTCTGATTCTCATATAACTTGCACCATTTCTTTTCACCATTTAAATTTTTCATTGCTTTCCATGTGAATCCCCATTTACAACACCCCTACTAATGCATGCTCATGTCTTATCTCCTGATGCAGTTCTGGGGCCTACTTCTCTGGTAGAAGACATCTCATGACCCTCTGGTGCCATGAAAATGTAGATTTAATCTCATTTTAAAGATTTATTATGATGTTATGACAATTGATATCAGCAGATATAAATCTAAGAGGACTAAACCAGGGGGTGATCTAAATGAGAGATCCTGTGCTGGAACATTGACTATCCCCACATGCCTGAGGGTCTGTGTCTGTCCTGACTTACTCTTCATAGAGTGTGTCCCAGGCTTTCCCACCAGTGGACCATGACTGAACTTTTCCTCTACCCCATGCAGCTCATTTGCCATGCCTGAATACCAGAAAGAACTAAACTTGGCTTGGAACTATGGCATTTGCACCCTCATTTCATTGACTCTGAAACTCTTTTCCAACAAATGCTATTATTTCCATACATTCACTGAAGTTAATTTCATATGAATTTGACAATATTTAGACTGAAATATACCAGACACTGTTTATAATGTAAGTAATATCCATTGTTTGGCTATCAAATGGACATTTGAATCCTACTGGACTGTGGGTAAAGAACAAGTATTTGTTATCACAACCCTTAAGTCTAGTAACATGGATTCTTATCCCTCTAGCCCAAGATGTTTCATCTTTGCATAGTGCTATGGCCATAGAAACCTCATACTAATGTCATCTCAAAACAACCAGGGGGGCTGGAGAGATGGCTTAGCAGTTAAGCGCTTGCCTGTGAAGCCTAAGGACCCTGGTTCGAGGCTCGGTTCCCCAGGTCTCACGTTAGCCAGATGCACAAGGGGGTGCACGCATCTGGAGTTCGTTTGCAGAGGCTAGAAGCCCTGGCGCACCCATTCTGTCTCTCTCCCTCTATCTGTCTTTCTCTCTGTGTCTGTCGCTCTCAAGTAAATAAATTAAAAAAAAAAAAAAAACTACGAGGGGACATTGCTAACACTTATGGTATTTTTGCATTAAATAGCATAATTTGGGAATTTTCTGTTTCTTTAATTAATGACTAAAATTCCTTAGAACTCTTATAACATGAAATATGATGAACAGGGAAGACCTTTGGCAGGAGTCTCAGAACAGGGGGCCAGGAGTTGAATGGGAAACACAAAATGGATCCCTCAAACATAAATTCAGGTTTTAGCTCAAAATCCCCTGCTTTAAACTCCCAATAATGGACCTAGAAAAAGAGGAATGATTTTTTCTCCACAAATTCTCCTGTGTTCATAAGTGAGTGTTTCTCCAGACAAGGTCCTTGCTGATAGTAAGGGCTTCTGGTATCCTGTGTGCCCTATTCCTGGGAGTGATGGGATTATTTGTAACCATTTCTTATGTCTGTTATCTACCTGCCCTCACTCCAAGTGGTACAGACAGGCCTCGCCTGCAGTAGATTGATTGAGAGTTCAGAAGGAACTCCTGAGTTAGGCAGACAGAGGGAAGGCAGTGCCTGGCACATCTTCTTGATACAAGCCTTTAAAATGCCATAAGGACATTTTCAAATGAAGACTTTGAGGATAGCTTTTGAACATAAGAAGAATGCCTGTTCTTAGATAGCCTCCATTAATTTAGCCTATCTTGAAGCCACTCTAAGAAAGAGCAGCAAACAGCAAGAAAATTCAAACACATGTATGGCTTTTGGGTCATGGAATGAGGTGGAAGCTGGGGAAGTGTGGGTATAGAGGATGCAGCCTCTCTTTATTCTTCCCACATGCAGTTTTCCCCAAGCCTAGCTGGAGCCCCTCCCTGGTACCCTCTTTCCCCAGTTCTATAGCTCTTACACCTTAGAATGGTGGCTGTTGGAAATTAATATTAAGGTTACATTGTTTTTATAAAAAAAATGTTTTTATTTATATATTTGACAGAGAAAGAGGGAGAGAGAGTGACAGAATGGGTGCATCAGGGCCTCTAGCCACTGCAAAAGAACTCTAGACTAACATGGGTCCTGGGGAATCTAACCTGGGTCCTTTCGCCTTGCAGGCAAACTCCTTAACTACTAAGCCATCCCTCCAGCACTCAGGTTACATTCTTAGTAACAAATATTTAGTGATGACTGGTTAGGAATGAGATGGGGAACTCATAGAGTTTAACTGCAGTGCTTTTCATATAAGAGTGGACTTTGTGCTACCTTCTCAGGCAAGAATATGCATTACCCTGGATCAGACAATGAACATCAAACTGTTCCTAAGCTTTAAACAAGTAGCCCTGATAAATCTCTCTCCATTACATTTCACTATTTCCACAAAATTTAATCCATCAAAAGAAGATATAACATTTATTAACTATCAGTAACTAAAAACTAGTGTTAGCAAAGGGAAGATAAATAAGTTGGGCTTTATTCATTTAAGTTTTGTTTCTTTTGCCATCTTTTTATTTTAAAAGTTGACAAATCAAGGTTTAGGATCAAAAGTTCCCCTTTTATTTCTTCTCTCTCATTCTATTTCTCTTCTCCTTCCTCCTCCTCCCCTTCCTCCTCCTTTTCTTCATCTTCTTCTCTGTCTCTCTTTCCCTATATGTGCCCACTAGCTCTAATCTACAATTTCAGTAAAACTGTTGTGGTGGGGGGTAGGTGTCACCCTCAGCCCCTGTTTGACAGTGCTTCTGTGTGTAAAAACATGGGGAATGTACCTAACATCTTGGTTTTAATGTTTTAAGTGCTATAAACTTTGAGAGTCACAGAATTCCATTTCTCCCACAAATGCTTGTTAGAATGTAATAGCGTATCCCAAATGGTGCTCAATGTTATCATCCTTTAAATAATTCTGCAAGCCATAACAAGCGCTGAGAAAGGACATGAATTAGAGAGCGATAAGAACTCTGATGAAAAATGCAAAACATAAATAAATAAAACACACACAAGACATTAAAAGATAATTTTCTTCTGGATTGGTATCATTTTTCTTTTCTGAATTCATCAACCATTCTCTCAAAGTTATATTTCTTTTTTTCCTTTCTTTAAATCACTGAACAGTTTGTCTTCCTTCTGGCACTTTCCATCCTTGCTTACAATAAATTTAATACACCATTCTGGTATTTATAGTGCTTGCAACATATAATTTTTATTCTTTGGTTCCAACCATACTTGTAATTGAACTATAAGAGCTAAGCTTTCAGATCACCAAATATATCAAATTTCTGTGAGATTGAGGGCCTCTAGCCATGACTGAATCATTGTTTTTGCCCTTGATTTCAAAAGAAAAATGAGGAAAATGTTTTCTTATTTTCCCCTTACAATATAATGAGAAGATGAAGGGTATTTGGAGGACAAACTGCTCTAAACACACAGAGGAGCAAGCCTGCTCAAGACTGAAGCTGCAAAGACTCTAAGCTACAGAGTTTGAAGAAATGTGTAAGCACTGCTATTCGCCACTTTTGCTCCTTTGAACCTGCTTTACCAAAGCTGAAGTGTGAGATCAGAGGTGATAACAGCGCCATCTAGGACAACTGGGGAGCTACATGGGCAGATTGCCACAGGGGACACACCATTATGTCCATCAAGATCTCACCTGCTCAGCTCTGGGGTCCTCAACTAGCCTCACAGTCAACCAGTATGAACATGTCCTTCAGGCACTGACTTCTTACTAGCCAGATGTAAAAGAAAGCAAAATGAGGAAGGATGAGGCAGACGAGGCATCAGTAGGGAAGAAACTAGCTCAGCATGTGTATATCTGTGTGTGTGTGTGTGTGTGTGTGTGTGTATGTACACACAACATCAGCTCTGATCCCATACACAATAGTCAGTAAAACTGGGGCTTTATTGCTAACCCTTGCTTGTTAGAATTGCTTATAGGAAGAAAGACTTGTCTCAGGGCCCAATGTCACCCTGCACCTCACCAGACACTTTCCTTCCCATGAAATAACCATGGGTACACTATGAAAATGACAGAGATCCCAGATACACATTCCCATTTCCCATATGGTTCAATTTTACACTGACCTCCAGCTACTTAAATAAATTAATCCTGTCTGCATGTCAGGTCCTACTCATAATGCTTCTGACATGGGAGAGAATTACTCTGATTGTTTTCTGTTGTTTCCATCTTTGTTATAGTGGCTGAATTTACTACCTGCCTTAGTCTATTTCGTGCAACTATAACAAAATACCTGACTCTAGATAATGTATAAAGAAAAGAAATATGTATGGATTATGATTCTGGTGGCTGAAAGATTTGAACAGTAACTTTCTAGAAGGATATCAAACATGGAGGAGAAATGGAAAGGGAAACAGCTGCCTGTGTGTGCTTGTGAGTGAGAAAGCAAAAGACTACCATACCTGTTTGCTCTTTTCTCATAATCTACTTGCTTTAGGCATTATCCACTTACTTGTGTTATAAATGAGAATATTTCAATAGTCCTGCCTCATAAAGAACCATCATCCTAACACTATATAGGGAATAGAGACTGAACACATGAACCTTTGTGGTATAAAACACACACCATTATCTATCAACTATTTGTTAGTTTACCTCTCTGAGTTTGCAGGGGCATTGCTAGTGATAGCGTCCACTAAAATGGAATAGGATTAAGAAAGCTATACTTTGTCTCCTGCTTCTGTTTATATTAATTTACCATCTGTGTAACGTGTTATGGTGGCTAGTCTGCTCCAATGTTGGTTCCCTCATGTAGTTTTCTTTGCTTTATCTTCATCTTTTTCTTATCCACTGGTTTCTCTCCTTACGTACAGATGAATATAGTGTTTTCTTAAATATAAAACAAGCATCCCCTTTGGTCCCTTGCTCCCTTCCTAACTGTGTGGAGACCTCTTCCTCTGGTTCCTCCATGATAGTTGTTCTTTGCGTTTAAGCCCACTCTGTGGAAGTCATTGTCTCTAAGGTCACCAGTGCTTTTCTAATTGCATAGTTGAATGTACAGTTGGTCATTATGTGCTTTGTTCACTAGTGAAAATGGACTGTTTTTTTTTCTCCATATTTAATGCAATTATAGCTTAGTGTTTCTTACTCAATTACATTTAATCAGTTGATCTTGAAATTTTGATCTTCTTTTAGTTTTATCTTTGTCTTCTTGTACTTAAGCTCTCTGAGTATCTGATTTATGGTGATGACTTCCACTCCCAGGTGTTTTCTTATGACAGCTGGTTGCTTAGCCCCACCTCCTCTCCTGAACTCCAAATATATGTACTTGGGAGATCACTTGACACCCACTAAGCTAGCAAGTCAGACTGCAAAATTGAACTCATATAATTTCTCCAAGCATCCCTGTTATATATGCATTTTTAGTAAAAGATATTGCCATTTAACCAACCATCTCAACAAAACACTAGAATTCCCTCATTCCTTTTTCTTTGTTTACCTCCTGTGCTCAGTTAGAGGCATACATCTCATTGACACAGACACAGATATGTATTAACCCACACCTTTTCTCTATTGTCACTGCTACTTAACTTCAACCTCACCAGTCTCATATCAACAGTTTCAACTATACCCTCAGTGGTCTTCTCTATGAGAAAAGAATGTGACACACATATATGGAAAGTAAATTGTATGATGCACTGAAGCTTGTAAGCATTCTCAGAAATGTAATATACAATGTTATGACCACTGAAGCTTTTTATTGACACCAGGAGAGAAAAACCCTGTAATGAGACAACCCACCACCAATTTTTTCAGTCTAGAGTAGCTCCCATCTCCCATCTTGAATAATACTGATGATTATGGCATCACTCACAGTCAGTGTAAAGTATGAAGCTATAGCCTGTAATAATTTTCCAGCCAAAAATTATTTAGTCTTGTTCCTGTTACATCCTTTCATATTTTCCTTATATCTCTTTGAAATTCATCTGTCTTCCAAAATATCTTCACTACAAAATCCTAGTCAGGGATGAGTTTTCATATTCTAAAGTTCTGGAGTCCATTTGTCCATAAGATCTAATTCATTAGATCACAAACACTGCTTCAAACCTACACTGTGGCATGTAGTTACTTTCAGCTCAGAGATTTTATTTTTAACATATTATTCTTGCCTGGTGTTATATAAGCTAAAAATAACAGCTATGAAAGGGGTATAATAAAATCTGAATTTGGGGGGGCTAGGGCTAGGGGTAACTAGATCTGCCCCAGCCAGCGGGGAGTCAAACAAGGAACTGAGGGGAAGTTAACATGAATGGGAAGAGGCAAACAGATACAAGGAAGCAGGGCAAGCTGAGTTTCTAGTCAAGGCCTCAAGACTTTATTTTTACATGTAGGTTTATATAAGGTTGTAGGGGGAAGGGGACGTAATCAGGCCAAAGATCACAGAGTTACTGGATAAACTGCAATGCATCTGTTTTTTTTTGTTGTTGTTGTTGTTGTTTTTTTATCAGTTACTGGCAGAATGGGGGGGGGTGGTTATCACCCAAGGGTCTGATTTCTTCATTTCTGGTAACTGAGCATTTAGATGAGGAGATAGAAACTTAACTTGCTATATGGCGGTTTTTGTCAACATGGCTGAGGTTAGGCTCATAGTTCCCAACATCTCCTCCCTTCTTTTATACGAAAAGAGGGGGAGGCCCGTTATGCAGCGGTGGGCATTAACCAACTGAGGGAATAGAGACCTGACTCTTCCCGTGGGATGTCTTTTCCCCACAATCTTGGCCCTTGGTACCTTTTGGGGAGGGGAGGCAGGGCCTATGTGATAACAGTTATTGTACCAACCTCCATGCAAGCCAGGTTTTTCTCTCAGGGAATCCAGAAGCGGTCAGATAGGGACCTTCCCCTGTGGTGCTTTGCCTCGCCCCCATGTTGGTGCCCATATTGTACTCACATTATTGTGAGCCTATATGCATAGGTCTGGATTCTATGTAGCTCCTAAAGGAGGGGTAGCTATTTGGCCATAAGACAGGTACGCCGCAGCAATAGCAGAGGTGTAGAGGACAGCAGTATAGTAAATGAGTACAGAATGTATGATCAAGGGAGAGTGGCAGCTGTAGGTGGTAGGCCTTCAGTGGCAACGCCTTGATCCGCCAGCTCCAGTCTGTGATAGTGGACCTGCAAGGGCTGTATCTTAATGGCTTCAATCTGTTGACATATAAAAGACATGATTTTATTTATAATGACAGGTCCAATTGTAAATAAGAGGATTAAGATAAGTAAAGGTCCTAGTACCAATGGCAACCAGGGGAGGAAGGGGTAATTGGCCCAAAGTTGAGAGGAGTAGGGACCATATCAAGAATGCAACTCTCGACTAAGTTTTTGTAATTTTTTTATGTTTTCCTCAATGATTCTGCATTCATTGATGTAGAAGCAGCACTCTTCTGGGAGAGCCATACATGTCCTTCCTTTTACTGCTGTAAGGAGGTTGAGAGCATGTCGGTTTTATAGGGCAACCTTGTCTAGGGAGGTGATCTGTCTCTGGAGGGATTCAAGACTATTAGTGGTGGAGTCAATCATCTGTTGTAGTTTTTCAGAAAATTCACTGGCAAAATACAAGGAGTGCCCCAATGCTCTGCCTGCCACACCTGTAGAAACGACTGATGTGGCCAGGCTTGCACCTACCACTAATGGAAGGAAGGCTGCTCTCATAAGGAAGGCTGCTCTCTTATGAGTGGTGTGGAAGAGCCGAGCAAATTCATTGGGGCTATATATGGTGAGCTGGGGGACCACAGCTACCAGAATACAGGGTCCCAGGGTGGTGTTATTAATGTGAGTAAACAGGGTTTTATTGCACCAGAAGTAAATCAGTGGGGGGGTATATAAATTCTGTAATTACAGAGGTGTTTTGTGTGCATGTTAGGTCATTAGGTAGTGATTTGTTAGTAAGGAAGCAGTGCAGCATAAAAATGTTATTTAGATGGTGAGAGAGTAGTGGTACTGGGGAGACAGGAGGAGTGGTCTTATAGTATAGTGAGATTGGTTAAAGGAAAGGTTGAGGATAGAGGAAGCATTTAAGGGACTGGCAGCAAGGATTGGGAGTGAAAGGGAAGCACAAAGCAAACAAGAGGAGGCATTTACCTGGGAGGCATTAAGTACATAGACAGCATATTGGAGATATATTGGCCAAGAGTCCCATTTTACCTTGTTATCTTGGAGGGCTGAGTGGAGGTGTTGTTCATTTTCTAAAATTATTTGGTTTACTTGAGCCTTGGAGTCTACAGGGACTAATTGTCTGGAGATATACATATATATATTTCCCATAGGGTAGGAGGACCAGCCATCATTATAGAATTTGCCTGTGACTCCTATTTGCCAGTGCTCATCCCAAGGGTCGGAAATAACAAGAGTAAATTATTTTCCTTTGAAGTGGAGGATACCATATTTGCTAAAGGCTTCATGCCTATTGCAGCTCCAATATCTACAACCTCCATAAGTGGATTCATCATTTAAACAAGTACCCTTATTATTATAGGAAAAGCAGGCATAAGGCCTATATGTAGCAGTAATTGTTTTGGGAGTGATTTTAATGGTGAGGGCTGACTGGCATCCTGTAAGAGGTCAGTGCCCTGAACTGATAAGGGTGGTTCAATCCTGTTTTATGGGGACCTCCTTTACTTGAAATTATTGTTGAAGAACAAGAGTGGTAGTTAGGGGAATGATGAGCAACAAGGAGCAGAGGAGTAGAAGTTGACAGGGGTCAGTTGTTTTCATCTTGAATCTTGGGTATTGGAAACCTGGAAGAGAAAAGAGAGAGTTGCCTCAGGAGCAGGGTGTTCTTGGGCATATATTACAGCCAACTTATAGGCTCATTGATTTGTTTGACCAAACGTTCTGGTAGCCATCGTGCAGTATCATTTTGAGTATCAAACACACAAACTGATCCACAACCCCAAATAAGGACTGGGTCTGTGCCTTTCCATTTTAGAGTCAAAGGCCTTTTCCACATAGCTTTGGTGAAGGTATTTTTTGTGTTTGTGTGCCAAAAGCGTTCAACAGCTGAATTTCCCTGATTATCAAAGGTTAAAATGTTTAGGACAAACAAGGCATTATGAAGGATGTTTCTTGGGGAGCCTTCTATGGGATATAAATCCCCCATTTTTAATTTTTGGAGGGTATGTTTAATAGTTTGATGGGCTCACTCAACAATTCCTTGACCCTGGGGATTGTATGGTATGCCTATAATATGTTTAATTTGTAGTTGATGACAGAAATTTTGGAATTTTTTTCCCAGTATATCCAGGACCATTATCAACTTTAATAATTTGGGGCTTTCCCATGACACCAAGACAATTGAGCACATGAGCAATGACATTTTTTGAAGCTTCTCCAGCATGGAGAATGGCAAAGATGAATCCACTAAGGGTATCCACTGTAACATGGAAGTACTTAAGATTGCCAAATGAGGGAACATGTGTTACATCCATTTGCCAGACCTCACTGGGAATTAAACCTCTAGGGTTTATACCTAAGTTGGGGACGGGTAGGAGAGTGACACAGTGTGTGCATTGTTTGGCTATCTGGCAAGCTTTTTCCCTAGAGATTTTAAAAAGAAGATGCAAGGTTTGAGCGTTAAGGTGATGTACAGAGTGAGTTGCTTTGGCCTGGGCCACAGGATCGAGCTCAACAAGGAAGGCAAACTGGGTGGCTCTATCAGTCATGGCATTGCCTGTGGCTAGAGGCCCAGGGAGTCCAGAATGAGCACGAATATGGCCTATATAAAAAGGGTGTTGCCTAGAATGTATGCATTGCTGGATGGAGAAAAACAGAGGGGTAGCATTTGTGGTGAGTTTTATGTATGGCACAGTTTCTAACAGGGGGATGGATTGAGCAATATGAGCACTATCAGTATACAGATTAAAGGAGGCATTTGAAAGTTGTTGAGAAACCTGTAAAACAGCAAAAAGTTCCACCAGTTGAGCAGAGTAGAATGGGGATTGTAGAGAAGTGGTTTGATTGTCTACAGTGAAGGCTGCCACTCCATTAGAGGCACCATCAGTGAAAACTAGGGGGACATGAGAAGGGGTCAGGGAGAGGTCAATGTAGGAAAAACAAATGGTTGTATTCTCAGAAATTGGAGAAGTTTGTCAGCAGTGTAGTGATTATCAAGGGATCCCTGAAAAGAGGTGCAAGATATTGCCCAGCCATCATCATTTTGTATTAACCACTGGATTTGGGTAGTGGAATAGGGTAGAACAATTTTATCAGGGTCTTTACCAAATATTTTTCTGCTTTGGTAATGTCCAATTTTTATTAATTCTGCCACCCACAAGGTGTAAGGGGTAAGGACTTTGGGTGGCGAGGCAGGTAAATGGACCCAGAAGAGGGGCCCCACCTGCAAGAACACCCTAGTGGGTGTAAAGTCAGTAGCACAAATGACCAGGAAAAGAGGCTTCTCATAAGAGATAAAAGTGATCCTTTGGCTCAGAATTGTGGCCTCTACAATCTTTGGGGCCTCTAGGGTGGGGGCTGTTAATGAGTGGCCTGAGGCAGTTTCTGGGTCTCCTTTGAGGATGTCAAACAAGGGTTTAAGCTCTCCAGTAGTTAGCTTGAGATAAGGCCTGAGCCAACTGATATCTCCTATGAGTTTTTGAAAATAATTTAAAGTTTTTAGATGATTAGTTGTAAGTTGAATTTTTTGTGAAAGAATTTTGTTATGAAAAAGTTCAAAGCCTAAGAGTAAGTAAGGGGGTTTTAAATGAATTGTATCAGAAGCTATCTGAAGACCAGCTCCAGTAAGGACCCTAGAAAGCTCTTAAGAGCAAATAAGGAGTTCAGTGGGGTCAGGTCCAGCCAGGAGAATGTCATCCATATAATGTATGATATACAAAGAAGGCTATCTATGTCTAAATAGATCTATAACTTGGGCCACAAATTTTTGACACAGCATAGGGCTGTTGGTCATCCCTTGGGGCAAGACTTTCCATTTCAATCTCGGCATAGGGCCTTTAAAATTTACCACAGGTAAACTAAATGCAAAATGCTGACAATTCTCAGGGTGTAAGGGAATTGTAAAAAAGCAATCCTTTAGGTCAATAATGGTTTTACAATATCCTGCAGGAATTGCCACTGGAGTGGGGAGGCCTTGTTGTAGAGCACCCATAGGTACCATGGCATTATTAATTTCTCTAAGGTCCTGGAGCAGTTTCCATTTTCCAGACTTTTTCTTTATAACAAAGATAGGAGTATTCCAAGGAGAGTTAGTAGGTTCTTCAGAAGTTAAGAACCATTGATCAACCCACACAGGTTCTGTTGTTTTCCAAGATATTTTATCTGCATGGGGTCCAGGCATGTCCACAGCCTCTAGGATAAATTTTTGTAGCCTATTCCAGCATGATCAATCTTTATAGTAACTGGGATTGGCTCCTTTGCCCCCTGAGAATGTCTGCCCAATCCTTGTCCTGGGTGGAAGCCTTGATTAAGCATTTGGTGATCTAATAATTCATTAGGGCTGCAAATAATAAGTTTCATTTGAGAGAGGATGTCTCGGCCCAGAGATTAAATGGGCAGGCCTGTGACCACATAAAGTTGAACGGTACCCTGATTTCCCTCCTCATCTTCCCACTGAATAACTTCAGAACTTTGTAAGGGGTTAGTGGCCTGTCCGATTCCTTTGAGATGAGTCATGGAAGTGGTGAGAGGCCAAGATGCAGGCCAAATTTTACTAGAAATAATTGTGGCATCTGCACCAGTGTCTATAAGACCTTCAAAGGTTTTTCCTTTTTGCCCCGGCCAGCGGGGCTTCAACAGGAGCACGGACCCTAGAGAACTTGAAATGGAAGGGATAAGAGACACAAGGAACCAACAGAAAGATAGGAGTCTGATCAAGCTGCAATTTTTATTTTTCTCAGGGCACCTTTTATACAGCAGAACAGGCAAGTTTGTCAGTAGTTTAGGTATTGCTACAGTTCTGTTTTGACAGGATAAGGTCATAGGCCCAAGGCCACAGATGTTCAGCAGGATAAGGCCCAGGCCTTAAAGCCATAAGATTAACGACTTTAACAAAAAGCTGCAGGCTTTGTGACTTTCCAGAACACACAATTTATCACAAAATGGAGTCATTACTCAAGATGGAGGAAATTTTGGTTGCCTAGTGCCCAGTGGTTCCCCACAGGTCAGGGCAAGGAGTTGTCAGGAAACCTAGAAGGGATGTAATCAGGTGTTTGTCTAATCTTGCCTCAATGGCTTGACATTCTGACTGCACCAGGCTTCACATCCTGACCATAAACTGGCCTTTTGCAAAAGATAAGATTCTGTAAGCAGTCTGCTGACTGATGTTGCAGAAGTACCTAACAGAAAGCTGGATGGGCCAGCTTTCTAAATAATGAGTCAACTTACAAGCAGGCCCAGGCAAAATGGAGAGGTTTTTGCTCTATGGCTCCTGACACCTTTTAACTTTAATTTAACTAGGGGTCTCGTTTGAGTGACCTCTTGTGCCCAGTAAATGTCTGATGACCCAAACCTATGGGGGCCTCTCTTTTGTTTCTGGCAGGGTGCCTTATCACTGAGGGGCAATAATATTAATTGAACAATCCATTGGCCAGAAAGTAAGGTAATAGGCCCCTGACAGGCGGTGGCCATAAGTTTAATTTCCCCAGTATAGTCATTATCAATGACTCCTGGACAAATGGTGAGGCCCTGAATGGTTGAACTGGCACATCCCAAGATAAGACCAAAAGTGATTTTGGCAAGGGACCAAAAACTCCTGTGGCAAGGACCTGAGTCCCTGCCTCTGGAGTTAGTATTGATCTGGAGGCAGGACAGAGGTCCAGTCCTACACTGCCAGCAGTTGCCTGGGAGAGGGCAGAGATGTTGCATTTTGGGTAGACTGGTGGATGAAACTGACAGCCCCAGGGTTCTGTCCAGGGATTATCCTGGGGCCCTGGGGTAGGCCCCATGTTAAGTTTCCCTGTTTTTGTGGTAAGGGGTTTCCCTGGATATACGTTTTGGAATGGCACTCAGAGGCCCAATGTTTGCCACTCTTACAGCGTGGACAGAGGAGGGAAGGAGGTGGGTGTGCAGCCTGGCATTTTACAATTAAAGAAAGCTTTATTGTTATTTCTCTGTGTGAAGCCACTTAGGGTGGCTCCTATGGCTAGCCCAATGCCACGACAGGCAGGATCCACATTGGTACACAATTGGATAAAGTCAGAGATACTTTTGCCACTGCAGAAGGGGCTGATGGCCACCTGGTAAGCCTAATTGGTGTTTTTAAATGCGAGATGTCTTAGGAATTCATTATCTGTTTCTTCCCTTCCCATAAGTCATTCTGCAGCCTCAGTGAGGCAACCAATGAAGTCACTGTAAGGCTCATTTGGTCCCTGACATACCTTAGCCAAGGAAGTTACACCCGATCCTTTAGATGGAAGATTTTTCCAAGCCTTAAGGGAAGCATGTTGGACTTGGGAGAGCAGTCCAGGGGAGAATTTTGCCTGGTCCTGATTAGTATCATAAGGAACAATGCCCAAAAGTTTATCTAGTGTCCAGGACTTAGAAGAGGATCCAATGGACACATTGTGGTGGGCAGTATCTCGACATCTCTGAGTATAATCAGCCTGCCAGAGGAGAAAGTCTCATCATGTTAGGGCACCTTTGGCAAGCATTTTCAGAACATTTACTAAAAGCCAATCATCACTAAGGGCCTCTAGGGAGCAGTAGGTTCATAAGAGGAAACAACACCTCTTAATTCCTTGATATATTTAAATTTTAAATGGTGGTACTGCTGGGGCTTAATAATAATACTTTTATTCCTGCTTGGTTCACTATTATCATCTGAATTAGCAGATTGTTTAGAGTGCTTATATCCTTCAGAGCCTTCCTCCCCTGAATCTGTCTCCTCCCCACTCGACTCAGGTGCTGAACAAGTTAAAAAATTGGCTCCTGCTTTCGTTTGGGCATGTGTTATAGGAAATGCATGAAGAGTCTTGGGTTGTTTGATTTTAGTTTTGGTGTGCCGCATGGGGGCAGGAGAAGGAAAGCAGATTTCTAAGTGTAAATCATGGAGTTGTTTAAGTAAAGAAGCTTTTTTTTAACTGTAAGGAGGGGTTTTAGTGATTGGGCCTCCCAGAAAAGTTGGCGCTTGTCGAGTGACTTCCTCCAAGTTACAGTGGGAGTCCACACCCAGGAGAGCTACAGGGGTGCAAAAGGGGCGTGCCCTAGGCATCTGCAGATAGGGTGGAGAGTCTGCCACAGGTGTTGTGAGAGGGGGCCAATATTTAGTGGCCTCATCCTCCAATTCTGCCTCCTCATCAGGCTAAAAGGGGTCACAGGTGGGAGTCTCTGGTAATTTCTGACAAAGCAGGGTAGATAGACTTAGGGGGATCAGGGGGGCTTTTAGGAGTGTGGGAGACTAGGTCATCCTCAGGCATAGGAACAATGACAGAGGGGCACTGCGAAGGGGGATCACTCTTTGCCCAGGGCCCGCCACTGCTGCAGTGCCCGCCTGGAGTACTAGGTAGCTTGGGGAAGGGAAACAACATCAGAGCTGCACCCGCAGCTGCCGCCACCACCGCCACATGCGGATCCTGATGGTGGGAATTTAGTTCATGAGTGGGAGGGGTCTGGCTAGGTTTAAGACTATTTTTAAGAAAGGTTTCTCTATCCCTAACAACTTCTGAAATGTCCGGTTGGCACTGGTGGACCTGGAGGACATCATTTATTAAGTTCCAATAGGAGAAGATTTGAACCGAGACCTTCTCAGGCCCAAAGGTCCTATAGTAGTCCTTTAAACAATCTCCCACTCTCCCCCATCATTTTTCATCGATGGTGACTTCCTGGGGAAACCATGGACATAAGTCTTCTAAGAAGAGGAAGAAGTGAACAGGATCTATTTTTTTTTTTTAACTTTTGCCTCAAGAGTCTTAAGGGAGTCTTTAAATCCCTGGATGAAAAGTTCCTGTTTACTTAGGGTATGTCCCATAATAGAAAGGAAAGAGTAGAAATGGCAAGACCAGAGGGCAACATTTCCAGTCAGAGAAACAGCATGGGGGATTCCCCAATGGGCCTGATGCAAGCCTGTCCACAAGTTTAAGAATCTGGCAGCAGCCCTAAGGGTATCTACTAACCATTGCATTACTTGTTTTGGTGGTTGGAAGAGAGGCTATATAGGAGGTCTTTGCCAATGCCTGAGCAGACTGTCGGGATTTTCACAGGGAGATAGGGGCCTTCAGCCAATGCCAGAGGGTAGCCCTGGCAAAGAGGCTTCAGTTGCCCTGTCACTATGTTCTGACTCCATGCAATGGTTCCAACCAAAAGTAAAAGAAAGAAAAGAAGTTTACAAAGACCAACAAAGAAATCCCTCAGTTCCTGTGTCTTGCAAATCTAACTGAATAGACTTTATATAAATGGTTTGCCTAGAAGTTTGTGTCACTCTTCTTACCTTAATCAGATCTGTATCACAGGCAGGCTGCCTGTAGTGATCACTGTGCCAATTTTAACTCGCCAATGGGGTTGAGATTCAGGGAGAGGAACGGCCATTCACTTGAACAACGTTCAGGTTTTTCTTCGTACCTCGAGCCCCACATTGGGCGCCACTTGCCCCAGTCAGTGGGGAGTCAAACAAGGAACTGAGGGGAACTTAACCTAATGGGAAGAGGCAAACAGACACAAGGAAGGAGGCCAAGCTGAGTTTCTGGTCAAGGCCTCAAGACTTTGGTTTATATAAGGTTGTAGGGGGAAGGGGACATAATCAGACCAAAGATCACAGAGTTACTGGCTAAACTGCAATGCCTGTGTTTCTTTAACAGTTACCGGCAGCACAGCAGGGGCTGGTGGTTATCACCCAAGTGTACATTTCTTCATTTCTGGTAATAACATTTAGATGAGGAGATAGAAACTTAACTTGCTATATGGTGGTTTCTGTCAACATGGCTGAGGTTAGGCTCATAGCTCCCAACATAGATCCATAGGTAAAATGTGTCATCAAGCACAAGGGTCTGAGTTCCATTCCCAAACACATATGTGAAAAGTTGGGCATTGAAGAGTTTGTCTGTGACCCTGTGCCAGTGTGATGGAGATGGAATCCCTTTGGTTCAGTGGCCACATAGTCTATGTGAATTATAAACTCTGTGTTCAGTGAAAAACACCGTCTTACAAAACAAGGTGAAGAGTGATAGAGAAGGATACCCACCATCAACCTCTGGCCTCTACACACACCCATGTGTGTGTCAACACACCTATGAAACACCCATATAATTATGCACATATACCAAACACTCATACACCTGAAAATGAATGATTATGGTGAGCAGAATACAAGAGAATCAGGTCTCTAAATCTGAGAAGTTCATCTTTTCAGAATCTGAGGTTAGTTCACAGAATTACCCCCCTCCATACTATAAATGATGATTTCATAGAGCATTTGCTTATCCCTATACCATCTACAGCACACTGTTTTCTGTGAAGATGTTACTGCAGACACAGAGTTAGTCTGTAGCACATATAAAATGCTATCAAGTGGGTGCCACAAGCAATGCAGGAGATGAGCCATGCCTTTGATGAGGGCAAGTGGCTCTGCCCATACATATCCTGTTGCCAGGACAGCCTGAATGTGTGATCATTATCCTGCCCATGAACCCACTTACAAACATCTGCTGATTTCTCTTATTGAAGGAAACAATTCTTAGAGGAAGAAGGCCTAGCAGTGTGCTGTGATATGGTGCTCTCTATCAATTTCTGTGCAGTAATGCCTGTTGATCGAGAATGGTACAAACCAGAAGTGTGAGACCCTTATAGGAACATCTCTCTTGACTTCCTTGCTGTGCACTGAATGGGATCAGTGGCCTCAAGCTCCTGTCCCTACATCTTTTCTGCCATGAAAAGAAGAGAGAGGCTCACAGGGTCAGAGTGGAGAGTGAGTGCTGAGGCAGAAAATGAAGTGCTAACAAACTGGAAAACAGCTGTGAAAGCTCTAGGAAATCTTTATCTGTTTATTTTTGTTGCAGAGACATATGGAGAGGAATCATCAGGCCAACTTGTTGTTTTCTACTTGGTATTTGATTGGATGATAGAGCACAATAATTGGCTATATCTGAAAAGCCCATAAATTGAGCTTTTGAGACTTGGCTCTGAAAAAAAAATGTCAATAATATTTCAAGTTTATATAACTTTTGACATTATCTTCCTAAGTTAATGGGAGATTTGGGAAGGATAAGTATGACTCATTGTTATCCCTATTAGTTTTTTTAATTTATTTTTTATTGTGATATTAACATCAAACTGTCAAATCTTAACAACACTACAATGTCTCCTTTCTCTCAAACCCACACAGATTATTAACTTGAGAACTCTAAAGCCATAAAACAGCCCTCTTCTGAAAGAATTATTTGACAATTTAATAATGAAAAGTAAAGAAATGTTTAAATTATTAGAAGACTTCTATTCAAACTCCCTGTCTAGTCATGGCCACTCATGTTAAGCTGACTGCCTGGAAGCAGCACAGAACTGCACAAGGCCGTGCATGTGTTTCCCAGGCACCTGCTGTCTGCCAGGATCTGTGTGTGCCTGACTTCATTTCATCCTGATTGCTAGTAGGTGGAAACAAGGTTTTGATCAGGATTTTGGTCCAGGGAAGGATTAAGTTCCATAAAGGTACAGAAGACTAAGGGCCTGAGCAATTAGCAAAGAATTGAAACAAAAACATGGACTTCAAGAAGGATCGATCATGAAATATGAGTTTTATGTCCTGGAGAATGTATGAGGGTCCAGGGAAAGCCTAGCTGAAAACTCAAGCCGGAAGGGAAATTTCTTTCTTGTCCAGCTGGAAAGGGGAGGAAAGATGGAGGGGATCTCCTTTACAGAGTAATATCCAGAGGAAAAATCATCTGGAGATGACATATGAGCACATGAGAACGCACACACACACACACACACACACACACACACACACACACACACACATACACACACACACACATATACACACACACATGTGGAAGGTAAAACATGGTATCTTGAGCTAAAGATGCCCTTCATCTTCACAGTTACATACAGTGTCAGGGAAGACTGAATAGTAAAGGACTGGAGGTTTCATGAAAAGATCACCCATGTCATAAAACACTAAAAATAAGAAAAGAATAAAAACATGCAGAAAGCATGCAGAAAAATAACCAGGCAAAGAGAAATCCTCCCTCTTTCCAGCCTGGCTGGAAAGAGAGAGAGAGAGAGAGAGAGACTGACACATGTTCAGAGGAATCCTTAGGATGAAGGGGGACAAGCTGAAGAGGAGAGAATATGCAGGAAGTTAGGCCCTTTTAAACATCCAATTAGGATGAGCCTCATCATCAGACTCAGGAAAGAACCCAAGAGACCAACCCAGGAGGAGCCAGTGCACCCAGGTGGGCTGAACTGCGGAAGAAGCAGGGAGGCACTTGCTGATAGTGTGGCTTGCACATCTTGGATGTGGCTGGATCAGATATGGGTTCTTTGTAATCCTGCCAGGGAAGACAAGGTGACATTCATATTCTCCTTGGGCCTCAGTACCTGGCTCTGTCCCTGCTCTTGTTTCTCCTTTAGTTTGATTCCTTCTTATGCAGAGGATTCAATCCAGAAGACACAGTCTTTGTTGCATTATGAGTAGGAAGCAAAATGTTGCAGTCCGGTTCACATTGCTGGTAGAAATCACCCAACCAAGAGTAGCTTCTGGGAAAAAGAGGTTTATTTTGGCTCACAGGCTTGAGGGGAAGCTTCACGATGGCAGGGGAAAACGATGGCATGAGCAGAGGGTGGACATCACCCCCTGGCCAACATAAGATGGACCACAGCAACAAGAGGGTGTGCCAAACACTGGCAAGGAGAAACTGGCTATAAAGCCCATAAGCCCGCCCCCAACAATACACTCCCTCTGGGAGGCATTAATTCCCAAATATCCATCAGCTGGGAACCTAGCATTCAGAACACCTAAGTTTATGGGGGACACCTAAATCAAACCACCACACAAAATGAACAAGATGCCAACCTGGTTCAACACTAGAGTGTGGGATAGTCCTACTTTTCCTCAGTGAAGGATGCATGGAACAGGGACCCAAGCAAGTGAGCAGCATGAATTTCCTTGTGTCTCAGCACAGACAAATCTGATTGGATGGATGTCATTTAATTAATATGATTAATCTCAGGTAGAGCACAAGGTATCTAGTCACCTTCCTAAAGCAGTTGTGTGTGTCACACAGGTCAGTTTAGATGGAATTCCAGAATAATGGGGAAATGGACCAGGTATATATGTCACGGGACCTTCTAGGCTGTCATCCTAGCCTCCTCAGCAACTCTGCCCTTTCATCCTCTATTACTCAGTTGTTTTGAACAAATAACACTTTAATCTTCTTTTTTACTTCATAGTTTCATTATGTATGTACTATGCATGCATGCACAGATGGTATACATGTCCATATATGTGGGCATACATGTATATGTTTGTGATGTCACAAATGTGTACAGGTTCATGAAGAAGGCAGAAGACTTGGGTATCATCCTCAGAAATGTTGTCCACTTCTTTTTGACATAGAGTCTTACTGGCATAGTGCTTTCCAATTAGGCTGGACTGTCCAGCAAGCACCAGAGATACTCCTGTGTATCTTCAGTACTGGGATTACAGACATGTGCCACCACACCCAGTAGTGCTACATGGGTACTGGGGATCAAATTAGGTCTCCTTGCTAGAAAGGCAAGAACTTTAACCACTGAGCTATCTCCCCAGTGCCTTCTTTTCTATTTCAAAAGAAACAGGAAATGTTAGACAAAAGCTCCTTCAACTTCGTTATAATCCATATACTTGGTGTTTATTGGTCACTTCCTCTCTTCTGTTTCCATACACTGATTGTCCACTGTGTGTCCACATCTCTGATCCACAACACTGTTGGCCTCCTCTTGGGCTCTGCTGTGTTATGTCTTAGGACTGGGATCAAAGTTGCTACTCACATAACAGAATTTAAGCATTGGTATTCCTCAAAATGAAACAACAAAAGCCACATTCTCCTAAGCCACCCTATTTCTCTCTTCTATTCCATAAGCATATTTCATGAAAGACTCTCTACTTGTTAACTCTAATTGGGTCTCTGAGTTCCTGACCCCTGACAGATGGCCATGTAGCACTATGATGGCCTCACCTCCATTGCCTCACCCTCCTGTTTTGGCCTCCATGTTGCTAGGCACTCAAGATCCTAGAACATGCTGTCTCTTCTGGTATCACTTCTTTATTGAGTTTACATCATGATCCTTCTCTTCTTCTAAGCAGGTAAACTTTCATACAGAATTAACAAAATGTAGAAAGAAATATGCAATGTGGGCATGAAGAGCTCAACCAAATAATGGAAAACAGAGCCAGCTCCTGAGATGCCTGCAGTCTGCTCTTCACCATCATGAGCTCCTTAGTACAAACAAGTTCATATATGGTGGGATAGAGAAATGGTATCTGGGAAACATGAAATTCAGTTGTGTGGTAAGCAGCTGACTTAAGCAAGAGAGTCTGGAATGACAAGGGTAAGCTTCATAACCTTTCTTAGAAAAGGCAAAAGCTCCCAGCTTAACACATACACAGATATGAACACACCACACACACACACACACACACACACACACACACACACACACACGTATATTTATATATATATATATATATATATATATATATATATATATATATATATATGTGGGAAAGCCCAAAAGATTGGCCTTAGAAACATTATGAGAGGGAAGGAAGAGAGAATTGGCATGCCAGGACCTCCAGGCAGTACAATAAAACTCCTGATGCATGCTCCCCCTTGTGTGCATGTTTGAGATTGTGTGCTTGTATCACTGTACATCTGGCTTATATGGGACCTGGTGAGTTGAACATAAGTCCTTAGGCATTGTAGGCAAGTGCCTTAACTACTAAGCCATCTGTCCAGCCCCATTTAAATATATTTTAAGAAAACTGGCCAGGAACTCCAGGCCGTGTCTGTGAGGGTAGAGCAGCCCTGTGGACTTCTGTCCACACACTGTATTTTTTCCAAAGTACATAGACTTTTATGTCCATTTCTAGCCTCATTGTGTCACCACCATGCTGGCTGGCATTTGTGCTTGATCATTTTACATCTACTTGATGTCTGTGAAGCAGTACCTCCTAACTCAAATATCTAGTAAATTACTTTCATTATTGCTTTTGTTACAAAGTTATATGAATTTGAAGAACTCTCCAAGCCCTATTTTTCCCCATAAGTAAGCTATTTTCAGAACCCAAACATTTTGTAGAATTCACACTGGAGGACTTTCCCAGTATTTTTATTTTTTGAGCAAGTTTTTTTTTTTTTTCCTTGTAGCTGAGGCTGGGTATAAACTCACAATCCTCCTGTCTTGCCTCCAAGGGCTCATATAATAAGGGTGCATTACCAAATGTAATTTTCACCTTTAATAGGAATGAAACAGAGAGTATCTTATACTTGATTATCAACATATGCTTGGAATCTATTCATGTACTTATTTAAAAAAAAATGGAAAGATGTCATAACTTATTTCTTCAATACAAAGTCTCTTCCAACAATGTCAAATTCACATTTTTTTATTGCCTGGCATTCATGAAACATTTACAACAAGTTGAACTTTATTTGATTGAGTTATATGCTGTGAATCTGTTAAGTTGCTTTTTCCCCATATTGAAAGGTAAATCAATAATGCAAAAAGAAATTCATTTTGAGATTAATTCAGAGTCAATGATGTTGCACACATTTTTTTTTTTTAATGAAAGCCCCAAGAGTTAAAAATAGCAATCTATGCAACCAACCTGGCCAACTGAGCTGAGCTCATAATGCACCAAGAGGGAATCAGCTCACACTCAGTGCAGACAAGATAGAAAATCACCTCCGAGTGACATTTACATATCAGACATATCCAGCTTGGGTAACTCCTGCTGTTCTTCTGGGAGTAATATAGATGCCTTAACATAGTAATCTGAAAGATTGGCCCTGGTAGTACATCCCTATGATTTGATCCTCCACCATGAAGATGTAACTCCTAATTTATACATCTAATGCAGCAAATAACTAGAAAACTTGATGAAATAACTTGAGATACAAACATCTCTACACAATAATTTACAAACCACAAAAATATGAAAAATAACATCATTCCTCAAAAAACTTATAAATCCAATAAAAATGACTTTCAGTGAGCCTGAATTAGAAGAAATTCAAGACAGAATTCTAACTATGTTCAAAGAAATTTAAAAAAAAAGAAAACAGGGGCTTGGAGGATTGGCTTACCAATTAAGGAACTTGCCTACAAAGCCAGAGAACCCAAGTTAGATTTCCCAGGACCCATGTAAGCCAGATGCACAAGGGGATACATACATCTGGAATTCATTTGTAGCAGTTAGAGGTCCTGGTCCACCCATTCTCAATCTCTCTCTCTCTTTCTCTCTGTCAAATCAAAAATAAATATTTAAAAGTTTCTTTCTTAAAAAAAAAAAGAAAACAAACCAACAAAAAACAGGAAATCAAATTAATGAAATATAAAAATCAATATAAGATATGAGTAAGAAAATAGAAATACTTAAGAAACACCAATCAGAACGACAAAAAATGAAAAACACAGTAAGTAAAATAAAATCTCTGCATAAGTTTCACCAATAAAATGGATCAAGAAGAGGATAGACTGAGTTAGAAAAAATGTAGCAGTTCTAGAACACTCCTAGAGGATGGAGAAGAATCTCAATCTAATGGCAAAATAAGAATTTTCAACAAAATCATAGAAGAAAAATTCCCCCCAAAAGGAAAAGAGAACCAATACAGACACAGGATGATCTTATAACACGAACCACACAAGACCAGAAAAGAATTTTACAATTCAACTATTAAACACATAGACCTAAGAAAATATATTGAAAGGTGTAAGAAAAAAGCATAAAGTCACCTATAAAAGCATGCATGTCAGAATAATAGTAGCTTACTCAACACAAACATTGAAAGCCAAAATAGTTTAGAATGATACATTCCAAGTTCAGAAAGACAATTGCAAAAACAGACTACTATATCTAGGATAGCTATCCATCATAATTGAAGGAGAAAGAATAACTTCCTATGGTAATAACAGGAATATATAAAGGAATATGTGATCAATTGGCCAGAACTATAGAAAATAATTCAGACTGAAGAGAAGGTAAAACACATACATAAGACCATGGGAAAGAATAAAACATGTTCAAATAAGAGTTAATGAAAGAGAGTAACAAAAAAAAAGCAAGCACTACAAAACCTAGACATATTTCAATGATAACTCATTTTTTAAAAGAAAAAAAACCTACTAAGGGTTTTTTTTATTATTATTATTATATGAGAACAGAAAGAGAGAGAGAGGGAATTGGCACACTAGGACCTCCAGCCACTGCAATCAAACTCCAGATGTCACCTGTACACCTTGCGCACATGTGCAAACTTGCCCGCTTATATCACATTGTGTGTCTGGCTTACATGGGACCTGGAGAGTTGAATATGTATGCTCAGGCTTCACAGGTAAGTCCCTTAACCACTGAGCCATCTGTTCCTCCCTCAATGATAATTCTTAACATCAATGATTTCAATGCCCCAACCAAAAGATAGAGACTTGCAAAGTGGATTAAAAGGTAGGAACTTACTGTATGTTGCCTCCAAAACTCACCTGCCTAAAAAGATAAAAGGATAGTATTTTTAGCAAATGATCATAGTAAACAATTCAGTATTGCTGTCCTGACAGGAGAGACTTGAAACTAACATTAGTTAGAAGAGATAAATAAGGTCACTTTATACTGATTAAGGGGATAATTCAACAAGAGGACATTGTAATTCTAAATATACAGGCACCAAACAGGCTTGCCCAATTTCATTAAACAAATACTAGTAGGTGTAAAGTCACAGATTATCCCAAGCACAATAACAGTGGGTGACTTCAATACCACACTCTTATCAATTGATAGGTCATTCTAGAAAAAAAAAAAACAAACAGATAAGCATCTTTATTAAATATCATAGAACAAGTGGGCCTAAGAGACATTTACAAACATCCCATCCAAAAGCTGCAGAATACACATTCTTTTAGCATGTAATGAAACATTCTCTAAAACAGACCATAAATTAGGACACAAAGGGCATCTTAATAAATAGAGGAAATTGAAATAATTCTGTAATAGTCAGCTTTAGGTTGCTGAGATGAAAGTCTAAACAAGACAGTTATGAAAGAATTTATCTGAAGCTTGCAGATTCAAGGGAAGTTCTATAAAGGCAAAAGAAGCTGGCCTGCTTTCACATGTTCAAACAGAGAAAGAAAGGGAGAGAAGAGTCAAAAGCAACCAACACCAGTACAGGCAAGCACACTTCAGGAACTCCATGTAGAACTGAAGCACTCTGATATCTTTAGACTGGAATTCCAAATCCATCCCCACATATTAGAGCTGGACCCTAGGATCCACCCACAGAGACATCTTCTCCAGCCAGGTGGTGGTAGATCTAAATTATAAACTTTAATAAAATCCTGAATATATTGGGGACCATCCATCCAAACTACCAAATTCTGCCTCTAGCCCCCAATCGATTCATCACCATCTGCATTGTAAGTTGTCAGATTCAAAGGTACCCACATAGTCTTTACCAACTTAACATAGTTCTAAAATCTTTGCAAAACTTCTGTACAAAATACTGGCAAACAACAGAGAAACACATCAAAATGATCATTCATCCTGACCAAATGCATTTTATTCCAGAAATGCAGGGATGATTCACCATATGTAAATCAATAAATGTAATATACATACAAGTAGGCTCAAAGACAAAATCACACTATAATTTCATTATATGTAGAAAAGGAATTTGACAAAGACTAGCATCCACTCATAATAAATACCCTAAAGAACCAAGAATCAGGCTGGAGAGATGGCTCAGTGCCAAAGCTTAGCAGCCTTGGTCCAATTCCCCAGTACCCACATAAAGCCATATGGACAAAGTAGCACGTGCATCTGGAGTTTGTAGTACCAAGAGTTCCTGGCATGCCCATTTTGTCTCTTCCTCTGTCTCTCTGTCTCTTTCTCTGTTTGCAAATAAATAAATAAAAATATTTTTAAGCCTGTTGTGGTGGTGTATCCCTTTAATCCAGCACTCAGGAAACAAAGTTAGGAGGATCACTGTAAGGTCAAGGCCACACTGAAACTACATAGTGAATTCTATCCTGGGCTTGAGTGAAACCCTATGTCAAAAAACCAAACGTATATATTTAAATAAACAAGAAATAAAATGAATATATCTCAACATAATAAAGGTTATTTATGACAAACATATAGCTAACATTATTCTAAATGTGGAAAAACTTGAAGCATTTCCACTAAAATCAGGAACAAGGTAAGGATGTCTACTTTCTCCATTTTTATTTAATATGTTATTAGAAATCATTATAGCAAAAGACAAAAGACACATATAAAAAGAATATAAATAGTAAAGAAAAAAGTTAAATTATTATTATTTTCAGGTGATATGATGCTATACATAAGGGACTCTAAACACTCTACCTGCAAACTACAGAGCTGATACTTTCAGCAAAGTAGCAGGATACAAAATTAACATACAGTACTCAACAGATTTCCTGTAAGACAATAATAAACATGCTGAGGATTAATCAGAGCAATGCTCCATTTCACAATTCTCTCAAAAAGTTAGGTACCTTGGAATTAATCCACCCAAGGAAGTGGATGATTTTTATAATGAAAACTTTTAAACAAGAGAGAAATTGGTCAAGTTCAGCGTCCAGAACTTGGTGTCATGGCTGGCCTCTTCCTGAGCCAGCCTCTAGCCCAGACCAGTCAGCTATCTCTCTGGCTTACCTGAGCCAGAAGGGAAAGCCCATTACAGTAAGGTTATAAATACATTTGCCAGGAGAGGGAAAGCTCTTTTGGAGGTCCATTCATCAGTCGTGAATCTCCAGGCTCAGGTGAGTCTCCCTGTGACCCCTACTCCCACAGGGGCTCCTTATGTCCTCCTGCTCTCACATGAGGAGCTCTGCACTTTCTTTTCTTTCCTCTGTGACTCTTTTTGCATGTTTCTTCCAGACCCATCATGTGGGTTTTCAGACTCTTGATTTTGTGCTCTCCTAAATAAAGTAATAATTTAACAATTATCCTTTTTGGTCTTATCTTATCTAATTCTTTAGTTAAAAGAAGACACAAACTAAAGGCTTGTGGCTCAAAGACTCCTGGACTCCCGGCATACCGGCATACCTCTTATCAATTACTTGGAAGGAAGGTGTATTCAGTAGAGGGACGATTTGAGAGATGGAAAAGGAAGGGTGGTGGGAGACAATTATGATCATGTTATATTGTTTATGTTTATGGAAGTTGTCAAAAAAGTTTACAAAAATGGGTGGCTAGAAATGGTAAATAAATTTAATTTTAGTGATACCTTTTCAACTATAATTTATATGAAAATAAAGTCAGCAATCAGTTTTTCCTGTTGGTGTTTCTCTAGCTAGTAGGCAATATTGCTGATTCTTTTTTTGTTGAAGTTGCCAGATTTCATTTCCACCTTTCATTCTAAATTTGTATTACTTTTTATGTGTGTGTGTGTGTGTGTGTGTGTGTGTGTATGTTTGTGCATGTGAGTGCCCCCCATGCTATGTCAGGGTCTCTTGCCACTGCTGCAAATGAATACCCATGCAGCTTTACATGGGTAGCTGGGTAATTGAACCTAGACCAGATGACTTTGTCAGCAAGATCCTTTAACCCTCTTAGCCATCTTTCCAGTGTCAGTTTTGGGAATAGAGGACTCTGACATAGTTTTCTGGAGCAATAAAGTTTTATGCCGGAGATAATGGTGTGTTTAAAAGCTAGAGGGAAGGAAACTCTGGATCTGGGCAGAGGACCAGAGCCAAGAGGAAATAAGCAGGTAGAAGGATACTCCACAAACTCTGGGCAGAGGGGGAAGGGGAAGGAATCTATGAAAGGATGAGTAGAAGGTGGAAGAGAGAGCTCAGAAACAAAAGGGAGAAAAGTGAAAGAGTAATGGGAGAGGGGGATGCCTGTAAGAGACAAAGAGAGAAATGGGGGGGGGGGGGATTTCACATAGTTTAGAGCAAGAAAAGTCATGGAGAGTGAAAACACATGAGGAAGGGGGATTTTAAAGCCTTTGAGGAAAGTGAGAAGGGAGGTTATGCACATAGTGTTGTAGAGGACAGACTCTAAGCAGCCCAGCAAGCTGGAGCCCCTGCTGAACTATTTCAGAGAAGTGAGACCTCCTGGGAGCAGGTGAAAGAGCTGGGAGGAGGTTGTTTTCTTCTCAGCTGAGGCACAGGAAAGCCAAATTACCATAGTAGTAGATAGGTAGTTTAAGATCTCAGACCAAATCTTTTTGAAGTCTCAATTACCGTAACAGTAGTTCCACACAGGTCTAGCCAGAGCATGGTTCTTGAACTCTTCCACACAGCCCCTGCCTTGTTTCCTCTTTACCTAACATTCCATCTTGGAAGTTATATTTATACTCTGAATATAATTAATCTATGTGTCTAAGCTACTTACAGAACATTGTTTTAGAAAATGTTACTAACCAGTGAATTATAGACATACTTATTATCCCTTTAGAAAAGGAAGTCATTTTCTCTAAGATTTTTTTCCCTCATATTTTATGCCCCCAAACCCATATTCCTGGAATATGAGAAAGAGAGCATCATTTTTCATCATACCTCCTTGTGTTAAAAGTAGGCTCTGGGGCTGGAGAGATGGCTTAGCGGTTAAGCGCTTGCCTGTGAAGCCTAAGGACCCTGGTTCGAGGCTCAGTTCCCCAGGTCCCATGTTAGCCAGATGCACAAGGGGGCGCACGCATCTGGAGTTCCTTTGCAGTGGCTGGAAGCCCTGGCGTGCCTGTTCTCAATCTCTCTCTCTGTCTCTTTCTCTCTCTCTCTGTCACTCTCAAGTAAATAAATTAAAAAAAAAAAAAAGTAGGCTCTGGAGAGATGGCTCAGCCGTTAAGGCACTTGCCTACAAAGCAAGGACTAGAGTTTTATTCCCTAATACCAGTGTAAAGCCAGATACATTAAATGGCACATGTGTCTGGAGTTCGTTATCAGTGGCAGGAAGCCTTGGCAAGTCCACACTCATTCTCTCTGTGTGTGTCTCTGTCTCTCTCTCTCAAATAAAAAATTAAAAAAAATCAAAATTAAATTGGATTTTTAATTAATGCTAAGTATTATGTGAAGAAGTAAACCACTTTGTTATAAAGATTCTACTGTCACCCACACGAAAGAATTGCAAAGAAATAATTACATAAAATAATCTTGAGTAGCAGTTGGTGCAGAAATGAACAGGGAACTAAAATAGTAAGGGCTATGAAGGTTAAAAACATTTTCTTAGAGTTAGTTTGCCCTAAAACTCTTTCTTTCCTTCTTTCTCAAATCAGTTTATTGTCTCCTTAGGTATGACCAAAATTATAAATTAAAGCTAGGATGTATCATTGTCAAAGAGAAAAACCGAAGACTGCATACATGGTAATGATAGGGACATTTAAGTACTAGGTTAAATAATGTAGTCTATGTTTTTCATTCATAAGCAACTCCTAACAAATAAGCCAGCAAACAAATGAGGCCAGAGATTAGGCACACTGTGGTCACAAACTTCTGCTTTCCTTTGTTTCATTGTACAATTTTTATTTTATGGGTTTGTTTAGTTGTCTGCTCTCTCCTAAGGAATGTAAACCATCTTCCAAAGGCTTTAGTAGCATAAATAATACACAATTCGCATATGTCCAGCACATATTGTCCAATGTTATTCTGAATCACTCTAAATTTTGTCATTTCGAGGTCTTTAGCAATGATACTTTGCTTAAGCAGTGGGTGTACACATTCTGCAAGAAACAGCAAGAAAGAACTCCCAGCACAGTGAAGCACCAGCCAGCCCTGCTAATCACTGGCCCAAGAGGTTTGCTGTCACCCTCCAATCTGTCAGTAATGATGGAACCTGCCCACATTGCAGGCCCAGGCCTCGCAGCCTGGGCCACAGTGGTCAGTCTAGGACAAGACTTAGGCTGGGGGACTTGAAACAGTGTCTCTGTCCTTAGGCACTGCAAATGCAGACTTCAAGGTCATAAAGTTCCCAGCCTCTGAGAAGATAGCAATCACACAGCTCTGCAAATTACATCAGTAATTTTCTGCTGGAAGAATTCAATTTTATGACGGTCATTCAAGAGGTAGTGTTGCTGGGCTGATACAGAGCTTTTCTTTCAGCTAAACTAGACTTACAATTTAAAGGAAAAAAAGGAAAGGAATGTAAGGCTTTCTTAAATATATCAATGCAGGAGTCTGTTTATTTTCTAGAGTATGGCTAGGAAAGAAGGAGACTGAAAAAAATGTGCTCAGAGCCATAAGGAAGTTGCTAAAATACCCGTAATTCTCTGTAACCACCTGGAGCAGGCTTTTTAAATTTTTGAGAATTGTTGAGTTTAATATTCTCTGTTGACTTGCATGTAAAATATCCTTCTGTGGGCCAACTACAATGTCCTCATCATTGATCTGTAGTGCCACAGGAAACCACATTTGTCCAACTTCTACAGACAGCATTTCCAAACAAAGCCAGCTTCCAGTGCTGATGGTGATGTCTGCCTAGAGGATAATGTTGAAGAAATTTTTTTCTACAAGTAGCAAGTATGATTTCCTCTTAGTATAAAGCTCCTGTCTTCATATATTAAAGAAAATTGTTTATAAGTCATTTATATACTTAGTACTTGATAAATTATACTTGGGAAAATTACCATGGCAATAGTATTTTTAACGTATATTTTCTGTACAAGGGTATTATGCTTACATTAGTATAATAAGAAAAGCATTTAATAGCACAGAAGAATTGAAACTGCTTTCTCAAAACCAAATTGAGGGGCTGGAGAGATGGTCTAGTGGTTAAGGCACTTGTCTCCAAAGCCAAAGGACCAAGGTTTGATTCCACAGGACCCACATTAGCCAGATGTACAAGGTGGCATATGCATCTGGAGTTTGTTTGCAGTGGCTGGAGGCCCTGGCGTGCCCATTCTTTCTTTCTTCCTCTGCCTTATTCTCTCAAATAAATAAATAAAAATAAAAACAAAATGAGCAGAATTCTGCTAAACCTAGGTTTTCTACATACTTCAATGTGGTGGTTTAAACCCGCTCTTGACTGTTATTTAAACTTGCTCTTGAATCTTTCTAAACCCTAGGATTTAATTAATGTCACACAGTCTCCCAAAACCTTAATGATTGCAGCCACACTGTTCACAATTCTTGTTTCCCTTTGCTGTGATCACCTTGACCTCAGAAGTGGAGAATAGATTTTTGTTTTGTTGGCTCAGCGATACTGTTTTGCAAAACTTCTGTAAAAATTTGAGTGTTTTAGAAGTGCTATGACCTGGAAACCAGCTCCCAAAACTTTAATTATGGAAGATAAAATAATAAATCCACCAAGCAACTCACTGTTTCTCAAAAGGAGCATACCACTTGCAGTTTGGAAGCTTAGAGATGACAGACAGCTCAATCTCCCCATAATTCAGTTCTTTCATGTATGATGCCTAGAAAAATGATAAGTTATACCAAAATTGAAGGCTAAGGTGAGTTATGTGGGGAAAGCACTTAGAATGCTGCTGACACTCCTCAGTACTTTATTGGTGTCACTGACAGTGGTAAAATGATACGCTATAGATGGGAAAACTGACCATCAATGGAGATAAGAAATTGGCCTGTGACAAAAGTCACACACTGAGCCATAACTCAAACTCCCAACTTTTATGGTTAACGTCATAAGGGCTTTGAATCATCTCAGCTATGATTTGCAAGGAGAAGGCAGGACATGAACCAGAGAACTACTTGTCATAATAGTTACATATTATCATCTTAGAGGGTCAGGCCAAAGGCATTTGCATGATAAGGTAAATTTGGTTGTCAGGTTATTCCAACACACTTTGATAGTTATCATTACAGGCAACAAAAAGTGGACTGACTACAGTAGGGGTTACAGATATATATGTATGTTATCACTCTCTCTCTCCATACACACACACACACACACACACACACACACACACACACATATATATATATATATATATATATATATATATATATATATATATATAACACTATAGAGGAGTGCAGACATGCATTTTCTGGGAGACCACCACTGTCCATTCTCTTCCAGATGAAATGTGGCATTCTGTACTCACTGGTGATTCACAGATTCATTAGAGAAAACATGCAGAGTGTTTAGTATATCTTGTCTGGGAAGGCAAGGCAGTTGCAATGCTTTGCAAATATTCCTCAGAGCTCATAAATTACTTTTATTGTAAGCCAAAAAATGGGAAGTTTATGAGCCTCTCTCAAGTATTTTTCTGTTATTTTCTTTTTCCTCTTTATGTTTAACTCTAAGTCTATATAACAGAAACTGCAAATGGGTGCTTATAGGCAGGCTCTGTTTCTACTCATTCTCTGACTCAATTCTGAGTCAATACTTATCACAGAAGAGTAAAAATATCAATAATCCACATCCATCCCCTCCATCTATCTCAGGTCTTAAAATCATTCTCCTTTCATGGGTCAAGTGCATTTGTCTCATACCCAGCAGCACTGTCTGAGTATCCAAACAACAAAGCTACTCTCTTGGCTACACAATATTGCCATTGCCACGGGTGGCCATTGAGAAGTGCCATGGTGACCAAGACACCCAGTATAAAATTCCAATTGCATTCCACTTTTAAATAAACAAACATACCTGGCAGTTAGTATAGTGGATCACCAAGGTCATCAAGGACTCTAAATTGAAGATGAAGTTTTCCAAATGGCTCTCCATCTGCCTGCTTGATCACATATATGCCACATGAGCTTTCCTATGAGACCTGCCCATTTGTAAACCCTAGAAACCATGATCTATGAATTACAGTTAATATTGATATGGCATTCCAGGAAGTCAGGGAGCTTTATTCCTGGCCTAAAAATCCGTTAAAAAAGCTATTCCCTCAACCCAGCTGGGATGGGGAAGACCTTCCCAGAAAAGGGAACCTGAGGTTCAAGCAAGAAGAAATGAATAGCCAAACCCCTTGCAGCTCAGCAAACCTCTCTTGTAGGCTTTGCTCTCTGGCTCAGGTGTGTCTGGAAAATAGTTCATTGGTTTGAACTCAAGGGGCTGACCCAAGAGGGGCCAGCAGACTGAAACGTGTCAGACTGGGAAGAAGTAGACAGTACTGCTGCCATTATGGCTATTATGGGTGAGACTAGGTGAGATGCCAGGTTCCAATTTTGCCAGCTTTGAAAGGACAAGCAAGGTGGCATTTTTTTTCATTCTTTCTCTTTCGGCCTTTGTCCCTGACTACCTAATGAGAACTACCTTGGTTCTATTTCTCCTTTAATATGACCAGACGAAGTTAACTTAACAAAATATGGCATGATGTATATTATTAGCCACATTTTGAATGGAACAAAAGAGAAAAGAAAGACAAATGGATGTCAGAAAAGAGAGAGAAATTTAATGTCAGAGATAGGAACAGTTACTCAATCTGGCTCACTAAAAATGGCAAAGGAATTTTGAAGGAAAACAGAAAGAAAACAAGGGTTCTGGCTGCTGTAAGGTGGGAAGTTATGAGTCAGCTCAAGCTATCTCAATAAAGCACCACTGGCTGGGTGAGTTAAACAACAGAAATTAATTTTCTCACAATCCCTTCTGGAGTGTAGAAGTCTGAGACCAAGGCACTAATGAAATGGAGATCTTTGTCTGACTCATAAGCTGATCACTGGGTCACTGTGTGCTACCAAGCAAGTTCTCTGGTACTCTTTCTATAAGTGTATAAAAATCCCACTGTAAGGGTCCCACCCTCATTACTTCATGCATCTCAAGCTAATCACTTAATAGATGTACCATCTCCAAACATTATCCTGTGAAATAGTAAGGGGTGGAAATGAAACATATTAGGGTTTAAACAAACACACTGTGGTGGAAGTCAAGAAAGAAATTAGTTACTAGAGCTACAACTAGAATGAAGATGAAAATCATGTCAGATAACAGGTGAAGTGTCTATAGCAGGAGGGAAGAGAATGAGGCCCACATAGTCAGAATTACAAGGCTTTGTTCTTCTCAGGCAAATTCACACCACCTTGGCACAAGGGAAACAGCTAATCATTAGGAGCTCTTCCTACACATAGGTGGAGTTTAACTTTCATACAAGTTAGGTTCCACTTTCTGAAGACGAAAGAGAGAGAGAGAGAGAGAGAGAGAGAGAGAGAGAGAAAAGAGAGAAAACACAAAATGAACTTTAGCAGTTGAGAATTTTCATCAATATATAAGATCACAAATCCTGAGCAGGACACAAAACATCCACCCATCACTGGCTAGAAACAAAACCAAAGTGGCAAACAGATAAAAACAAGAGAAAAATTAAAAAAAAAAAAATTGCCACGGAGAAAAGAAATATTCCCTCCCAAGATGAAGGTAAAAATCAGATAAAGTGAAAGGATCCTTCTAAAATCCAAAGCTCAGCCCATCTTCAAGTGAAGAAGTGAAGGAAAATAAGGATGCATTAAAACAGACCTGAGAGGTTTCCTTACCCCAGGCTCCCATAGAGAGGACATTGAGAGTGAGACCCTACCTCGAAAAACAAAAACAAAAACAAAAAAAAAAAAAAAAGAAAGAAAGGACATTGACTAATTCTGCAAGAAAGTGATTGAAGTCAAAAGAACTGAATGGCCAATGTTAAGAAAAAAGCAGGAAATGAGAAGAGAGAGAAAACGCAACTCAACAGCAGAAACAGGCCTTACTCAGGAAAACCTGAGAAGGGCTCAAGGCAGGCAGTTTAGAAACAACTTCCCCTACAGACTAGGAGGTGCTTATGGAGGTCATTGGAATTCTTTGCTTATGGAGCAGTCCACCTTGCCTCCAGGCTTGGGCCACTACAGGAAAGTGATAATCAGACAGGTGGTTTGTGTCATTCCCGGAAGGTGATAAGTGGGAGGGGTGATTTTTGTCACTCTCAGGAAACCCAGAGTGACAAAATGAAATGGCAATCAGAGTCCACAGCTGGAGACATTCTGGTTCTAACAGCCAATAACACTCATGGTGATCTGAGAAAGTGTGAATTTGATAAGCTTAAGTCTATCCTGAAATTAATAAAAATGATTACTTGGGAAACTCACACAAGGTACAAACTAGATAATAGACCATTACTCTTTCCCTCTCTCTCTCTCTCTCTCTCTCTCTCTCTCTCACACACACACACACACACACACACACACACACACACACACAAACTAGAATTGAACATGATTGCACAGTGTTCCTTCTGTGTTCACAGCTGCATCAGCAACACTTAGAACTGAACTAGGTGGAACATCATGAATATGTATTTACTGAGTGAAGGAAGCATCTTGGAAAAAGTGATATGATAGCCCATAACTAAAAAATGATAGCTTTGTCTATATTGTCAAAATTTATTTCTTTTTATTAATTTTTAAAATTATACAAAATAATAGATTTCACTTTTTCTATTCTCATGCATACTTTGTTCTTGTCCCCCCTTCCCCTCCCATGGTCCTCTTTCTGCCTGCATTAGCCCCCATTCTGTTTTCATGCCATGTGTATTTATTACTCTCTTTTCTACCCAATAAGGCCTGTTTCCCCCTCTATGGTCCCCTTTCCACTTCCATGACCTATTCCCACCCTCATACATATGAATATGTGTGTGTTTCTCTATATAAGATGGTGACATGTCTCAAACCTTTAATCCCAGCACTCAGGAGGTTGAGGTACAATGTTCACAATGAGTTCAAAAAAACCTGAGGGTAGATTGAGATCCTGCCTCCAAAAACTTCCTTTAATGTATATATGTATAGATATAGATAGGGAGACAGATGATGATGAAATGTACATATAGATGATATAGATATAGATAAATATGGAGATGTATGTGTGTGTGTGTGTGTGTGTGTGTGTGTGTGTGTGTGTGTGTGTGTATTAAGATCTAGAATGCATGCAGTATTTATCTTTGTCTTCCTGGGTCTGTGTTATCTATTATGATAATTTTCAGTTCCATTCCTTTTCCTTCAAAGGTCATTATTCCATTTTTTATAGGTAAATAAAGTCTCGTTTTGTATATGAGTCACGTTTTCCTTATCTAATCATGTGCTGATGAACATTTGATGTGATTTTTTTAATTGTTCAAAAAGGTAATGGAAATACTTTCTTCATATTCTAATAAAAGTAATCAAATATTGATTGAAATTTAACTACTAAAAATAGAATGATCATAAGGTAACCCATAAATTTGCACAATTTTGTGTAGCAGTTTAAAATGAGACTTACATTTTAAAATATTTTATTTGTACTTACTTATTTGAGAGAGCAAGAGAAGTGGCAGAGACAGAGAATGAAGAGAGAGAAAGAATAGGCATGCCAGGGCCCCTAGCCACTGCAAATGAATTTTAGATGTACGTGTTACCTTGTGCATCTGGTTGACGTGGGTCCTGGCAAATCAAACCTGGGTTCTTTAGTTTTGTAGGCAAGCACCTTAACTGCTAAGTCGTCTCTTTAGTCTGTGACTTACGTTTTTAAAGGAAGAGAGAATAAAGGGGTGAATATGATCAGTGTATAGCATCCATGTAAGGAAATGTGAAACCCATTGCTTTGCAATGAAAATAATGAAAAATGGGAGAAAAGGTAGAAATCAAGTACACATGAAATATAAAGGGAGTAAATCCCATGACATTAGTAGAAGAAAAGTAATTACACTAAGAAAGAGTATGTTAAATAAAGAATGCACTTCAGTGATAGTCAGTACAAACATATCAGCAATCTCAAAACATGTGAATGAAATAACTATGCTAATTAGAGAACATAAAAATTATATATATTTAAAATCTAGAAATATAATGTTTACAAAATAGAATGTATAAAAGTTCTGTATAGAAATATTAAAAATAAGAACAGGACAGACATAATGAAAAGCTGTTAACAAAGAATTGCCTGTATAGTGCTGTTAGTAGCAAATGAGTAGGATTTAGAGAAGATGTTACTCATTCATGCCTACCTGCTCTCGTGTACAGAGGCAGTGAGAAAGGGACAGAGTTCAGGCAGACAGCAAGCAGCCATTGTCTCTGGCTGGGCTCATGGAGAATGCTGCCTTGCATGTGCAGGCTCCAGGCTCAACGTGCGGTGCCACAAGGAAGCTACAAAATCAGTCTCACGTTAACTTCCTAAGACAAGTACCGAAAACAACTTCCATTTGCAAAAATGCTTGCTTTTTTGTTTTTCTTCTCAACTGAAAGTAAACAAAAACAAGCAAACATACCCCAAATTCCCACCAGTCTCAGCAAGTCTGCATCATGTTGGAGCGGTGTGTGCAAGTCAAGATTGCACATGCCACATGTCCCCGTACAGGCCTCCTGGCTTCAAGGCTTGTGGCAGTGCGCTTGTACTCAGCTCCTGGCCCAAACTCACTGATCAAAATCATTCATTTGATTCTTGTCCTGGTTTCTGTTTATAATCAACGTGCCAGACTGCATCTCTGGAAAAGTTATTCATGCTCACAAACTTCATGGTTGATTAAAATTTAACTGCATGTGTGAAAAGATGAGGGTACTAACAAGGGAGACAGTACTGCTTAAAGCCAGAAATTAGAGTCCATGTATCTTCTGTTTATAGACTGTCATTGCCCTTTAATCCATGGCATATAAGCATGTGCCTAGGCACAAGCATCTGTGCCCCCACACACAGTGCATATATTATACCATGCCATACCTACTACACTACTACTAACACACACACACACACACACACACACACACACACACACGGCCTTTGACTACTACAGATTTCTGGGCAAATAATATAATCTGAAAGTGAAAAATCACTAAACACAGAAGGAAACAAGTCACTATGAAGTCACCAAAAACCAAAATCTGACAACAAAACTATGAAATACAGAATTATAAAAGATATTTAAGATGTAGGTAAATTAAAAAGGCTAGTGGTTGGTAACAGCAATGAGAAATGGTATAAAATGAGCAGGCTGACTTGAAAACCATATTGCATTTTCTTACTTGCCAGGAGAACTGAGCATAGAAACATGATGGTCAGGGAGCTGAGGTGGAGGCCAAGGGGAGCTGCAGACAGAGCTGGGGTGTGCCTCTCTTGCTCTTCCTGAGGCCAACCCCAGGTTTTCACTTTCTTAGTTTGCTATCAAGGGTTGTAAGGAAAATTTGTGACCCTGATCTTAGTTCCTTCAGCAGAGATAGTAATCAGATAATATGGAAGGACATAGACATGCATATCCATGCACACTGTGAAAGGAGTTAGTAAAGGGCCACCCCTGGGGAAAATGTCCCTTCAGCATCCACAGCTTAGAAGTGGGAAATAGCCAGCAGAGGACTGAAGAGGACAGTAATGGACTCAAGGAATTTGTGTGGGGCTAAGGCGAAAAATGAAACAAAAGCAAGCTGTAGTTGTATTTATTTGTGATATTGTCACTTGAACAATCACTCTTCCTTAGAAATAAGCCCATATCATTCCCTCAAACAATTCTACCACTTGTATTACTATGTTTTTCAGCATAGAATAAATGTCTTCTAGAATTCTTCTACATAGTTATTGCCTGGGGAAGAATATTTTTTGTATAAAACTTCTGTACAATTCTTTAGAATCTCCCATATTAACATTAAACAGACATTCCTGTGACCTGAGCAAAAGCTCAGCTGGGTATTTGGGGAACAGGCCCTGCCTTGCTTTGTAACTTGAAGCAGTGGCAAGGCGCCATTGTTTGCTCCATTTGTCGGGGACACAGGCCTATTTCCTTCTTTAACTTACATCCATCCATTCCCAGGGCGCTAGACCAGTTCTCTACATCAGATGTGAGTCATGTGAATAATTCCTATTTCTGTAGAAATAAATTTCCCTACATTTGATGTCAGCTTACAGAATATTTCATATGCACATGCTATAATTATCATAGGTGATCCAACTGTATCTATGTGGCATGCATGTGGGGATATGTACTGATTTATTTAAGATTAAAGTTGCCATGTTACCCTGGTGTATAGATAGGCCCGTTCTCTTTACAATCCTATTTGCTGCTAAAGAGGTTATTAGCCCAGTATCAGAGTGGCTGCCAGTTTTTTTTTTTTTTTTGAGGTAGAGTCTTGTTCTATCTCAGGCTGACATGGAATTCACTATGTAGTTCCAGGCTGACCTCGAACTTACAGCAAATCCTCTCACCTCTGCCTCCCCAGTGCTGGGATCAAAGGTATGTGCCTCCCTGCCCAGGCTGCCATTTGTTTCTTCTTCTTTCTTTCAGTTGGAGGGAATACCAGTCATGACAGCTATTGGTCAGATCTAATACCACAAAGTCAGTCCCATCCCAGAGAGACCTTGCTTTTAAAACAAGTCTTCAGTCTGTGATATACACCAAATGATCTCTAGATGGCATCTAAAGGGACCTACTGGGTACAACAATTACATTATATATATCACCATTCAAAATTGAGAAACATAAGTTAAATGTATAGGAGTGATTTACTTAAATGAAGCTTCAGGTATTAACCTGAATAATCCAAGAAAAGTGAGTAAACACTTATTTTCTTCTTATTTTTAAAAATATTTTATTTATTTATTTGAGAAAGATTGAGAAAAGGGGGGTGGATGGGTGCCCCAGGGTCTCTGGCCACTGTAAAAGAACTCCAGACTCATGCACCATCCTGAACCTTTGGCTTTTTGTGGTTATTAGAGAATTAAACTCAGGTCCCTAGGCCTTTCAGGCAAGCACCTTAACCACTGACCCACCTCTCTAGCCCCTAGTTTTCTTCTAAAAGATAGTGATACTACTAAAACTAGTTAGTTGTACTGAACATTTCCTTCCTTTTCTAAGATCTTGGTGAAATGATTTAAAAATTAGAACACTGGAGAATACAAGTTTGAGCTCAGAAAGGACTGAACTGACTCAGGTATTGAAAATCTCGCATAATAAACACATTAGAGTATTTTTAAATGTACCAAAAAATATTAAAAACTTCCTCCATCTAATTTTGTCCTGAAGTAGTCTTTCTTCAATATTTGGTCTTCTTACTTCAATAAAGTAACTGATACAAAGAAAAATTTCTAAACTATGTAAGAAAAATTAAAATGTCAAAGAAACATGGAAAATTAAAGCAAAAAGTTATACATTTCCTAGTAAGATTTCTAGAAAGGAAGGATGAACAGAGGAAATTGAGAGGAAACACATTCTCAGAGAAACAACAGAAAATATTTTCTTTAGCTGAGGGTCACAAAGCATTGCAAGCTGCAGAATGCTGAGCAGGATGGAAGCTGCACAAGACCCATCTTTACATAGCCCATCACCAGGGCAGCCCAGCGCATGAGCCCAACAAGAACCCATCACTATGAGAAATCAGCTCCTCGTGAGAATGCAAGTCAGACATACCATACTGGTCAGCAGAAGAGAATGCTCAATTAAGGACAGCTGAGTAAGGTTTTAAAGACCCTAGGAAGTTATTTTGATCTTGGCTTTCTATGCCTCCTGATCTCCTAAGGTCTACTCTGCAAACAGTAGGAGGGGTGAGTCTTCAGAAATGCAACTGTAATGCCTTGTTGTTTTCTGTTCAACATCCTCCTGTCACTCATACATCAGCTCATACAACATGAAGTGTAAGCCTTCTCCTGGTGCACAAACCCTTCATGAGCTGTTTCTTATGATGCTCTAGCCTCATGGACCCCTTACTACTCAGTGGTTGAGCCAGACATGTCCATTCCAAAGTCAGTGCACATGGCATCTCTCTGTCATACAGCTCTTCTTCATAATGTGGAATACCATGCTATTTTGTGTTCTTGTCATTTCAGCTCAAATATTGTCATCTTAGAACTCCTTCTTAGCTTCCCTGTGAAGGAACCATGCTTCTCATCCTGACTCACTTACTCCATAATTCCTCACACTACTCACTAGCTAGAACATTAACACATTTGCTGCCTTCCTCACTAGACTCTAATGTTACATCATCAAGAAATCTATGAATCTGATCAATATGGTATTACCAACAGATATACACTTAGTGCTTATTATGTACTTAATGAATGGATGCTTGTTGTACAACCACTAAGACCTTGCTTATGTCTCCTTACTCTGGGGTCCAAAGTTTAGTGTCTACCTATCCTTAAATGGTGGTGGGAAAGAACATGGCATACTGTTTGCTGGCTTGTAAGATCTTCTACTCACATGCTGTCAGTGGAGCAGTTCATAATGTTCCTGTCACACTTCACCAGGAGCAAACTGAAATAATAAGAATGGCTTGATTGCATTAATGAAGGCCTAAAACACAAGAACCTAAAGTTAAATGGAAAGTCAAGGCTCTAAGAAAAAACAAACAAAAGGCATAAAGAAGACCATAATGCTTTCCAAGAAGTAAATAAGAACTGAATCATACCAGAGATTAATTGGAAAGAGTTTGAATTTTAAACCCAAAAAGAAAAAGCAAAGCAAAAATTTCTAGGGAAAAATTAAAATAAACCTCCATATTCAATATGAATCAAAGTCAATATACTTATAAATGATTTACAATAAAATATGTCTTTATTATAGCATAATATAATTAAAATATTACATTTTATCATAATTGTAGAAATAGTTTCTCTTGAATGACACCCAAATCAATCCAGGAGACTCCTACCAGAGGAAATATCATCATAGCCCACAATTTATTATATAGTGAACCAAAGTTTATATGTTCAAAACAATGTAAAACAAGTAAAAATGATTAGCTATCTTATTAGCTTTCAACTTTTAAAATGATTCTATAATTAAATAATATAAGGTTAAATTTAGATAACACAGCTGGCAATAAATGTTATTAACTTAATAATATAAAGTACATTGCAATTTTTTTAAATTTTTTATTTATTTAATTGAGAGCGACAGACACAGAGAGAAAGACAGATAGAGGGAGAGAGAGAGAATGGGCGCGCCAGGGCTTCCAGCCTCTGCAAACGAACTCCAGACACGTGCGCCCCCTTGTGCATCTGGCTAACGTGGGACCTGGGGAACCGAGCCTCGAACCGGGATCCTTAGGCTTCACAGGCAAGCGCTTAACCGCTAAGCCATCTCTCCAGCCCCTACATTGCAATTTTGATGAAAGGTTAAAAAAAGTTAGGAAAAGGAGATGCAAGAAGCATAAGGATGCTGGTATCCTCATTTTACCAATTAAAACCTAAGTCATTTATGACAGAATAAGAAGCAAAGTTTGCAATAATTATTTTTAAAACTCTGTGTGGGTATTCATGTGTGTGGTATGGTGTGGTGTGGCACCTCATATGCTTGCCGGTGGTGGGGGCCCCTCACCTACAATGGCCAAAGTGGAATGTTTGGTGTCCTGCTCCATTGCTCTTTTCCCCAGATTGTTTTGAGTCAGACTATCTTTTCTGTCTCTGGAGTTTTGGGGATCTGATGAATTTTAGTCTCTGCTCAGCTATGAGACTGCGGTTACAGGCACAAGTACCAACACAGAGCTATTTTCATAGGACCTGGAAATTGAACTCTAGCTGTCTTAGGCATCTTCAAGCCTTCATACTTGTGCCATAAGCACATTTAAATGCTGAGCTATTTACCTAGTCCAACTTTTCAATAATTCTCTGAACTTAAAATAATAAAGAACTGGTGAAATGATCACTAAAAAGGAAGAGGTTAAGGAGGGTAGAGTGTTGGATAAGTAAACTGGATACTCCTTGAAAAAGAGATTAGTCAATATTTCTAAATTTCATAAATATATAATACCATGAGTATATTTGGTAGATATGGATGCAATTGTAATAGTTAACTTTTCTTATTAAATACCTGAAAAGAAGCAAGTTAACAGAAAAAAAGGCTTATTTTGACTCATGATATGAGGGTACAGTCTATTATAGTTGGAAAGGCATGGTGAGAACAACTAACAGCTGGTTTCTGGAAGCTTTCTCCTAGCTGGGTGGACTACTAAGCAGAGAGACAACAGGGGTAAGACTATAAATATCAAGGCCCATCCACCCAGTGACCCACTTCCTCCAGCCATGTCCCACCAGCTAAAGGTTCCAAACTCCCAAAATAGCACCACCAGCTGATGAACAATGTTCAAAGCCAGGGGCTTGGGGGGGGGGGAGGGCATTTCACATTCAAACCATAGCAGTGATTAAAAGAAAAACAAGATGCTAATGTGATTTTAAAGTGGTTCTTGCCCCTGAGAAGGACAGTAGTAACCATCCAGAGAAAGGAACAGGAAGCCTTGGTTTCTATTCGAAGCCCTTCTGCCTGCAATACGCTAACTGCACTTATTTTGTTCTCCAGAGAAAATACTTTAAAAATAAAATAACGGCTGGAGAGATGGCTTAGTGGCTAAGCGCTTGTCTGTGAAGCCTAAGGACCCTGGTTCTAGGCTTGATTCCCCAGCACCCACGTTAGCCAAGTGCACAAGGGGGCGCACTTGTCTGGAGTTCATCTGCAGCGGCTGGAGGCCTGTTGTGCCCATTCTCTCTCCCTGTATCTGCCTCTTTCTCTCTCTGTCACTCTCAAATAAATAAACTTAAGTAAACAAAAATAAATAAATAAATAAAAATTAAAAATAAAAATAAAACAAAATTCATATGGTAACTGGGTTATGCAGCCCTTCAGTTATTGATCAAGAGTTGTATTCTACAGAGGAGATAAAGTGCACTATTAGCTTGGTGTGATGAAGGCAGGTAATTTCAAGTGGGACAAAAAGTTTCAAGCAAGAATAGTTAGGGAGACATTCAATGTGCCTGAGACAGAATGAAGAGAAACAAGGTTAGTGAAGGGGAATGAAACACAGGAGAGGGTTGGGGAGAGGAATCCAAAACTTAAAATGCTATGAAAGCCATAGAGAAACCCACTTATTTCTTAACTAATTAAAAAATACAGGACTGGGTACATGGCTCTGTGGTTAAAGGCCTTTGCCTGCATATCCTGCTAACCTGAGTTTAATTCCCAGTACCCACATAAAGCCAGATGAAAATGTGGTATAAGTATCTGATGTTAGTTTGCAGCATCACAAGATCCTGGCAAGACTCCCCCAATGTAAAAATAAAGAAAAAAATAATAAATTCAGGTTATAGTGACATACACCTTTAATCCCAGCACTGGGAGACTGAGGTCCCTGTCAGTTCAACACCAGTCTGAACTACAAAGTAAATTCTAGGTCAGCCTTGCCTAGAATGAGAACCTGCTTCAACAAAACAAACAAGGGCTGGAGACATGGCTTAGTAGTTAAGGTACTTGCCTGCAAAGCGTAAGGACCCATGTTCGATTTCCCAGAACCCATGTAAGCCAGACACACATGGTGGTACATGAGTCTGGAGTTAGTTTTCAGTGGCTACAGGCCCTGGTACACCCATTCTCTATACTCTGTCGGCTTCTCTCTCTCCCTCCCTCCCCTTCTCTTTATCAAATAAATAAATAAAATAGTTAGTAAAAGCAAACAAATAAATGAGCATAATATAACTTGACTCCATCCACATATCTCTCCAGGTTCCCAGTCCAGCATACCCGAGGTGAGCACCCAACTCTCTAGGTCTTCTTCTATTCTGCCCACTTATCTCTCAGAGTCCCTATCCCAACCACCCCATGTGTTGGGTTGCTAGGGGTGAAGGGGTGAGATTCCAAATCCCTAGGTCTCCCCCTGCTCAGCCAGCATGTCTCTCTGGGTTCACAGAGCAGCAACAACTGTAGTAAGTTCCCAACCATGCTGGCTATAATGATGGAAAAATATATTCAAGCAAATGGAATAGTATTTTTCATACAAGTAGGTATGGCTGTTGTAATATCAAATCAAAATCAGAAGAGGTAAAGAAGGCCATTTCATCAAGGAAATAATTCACCAAGAGGACATTACAATTCTAACCATGTACATACCAAACACAAGTATACATTATTTTATAAAACAGAAGTTATTTGGACAAAAAATATAGAAACAATGAAGTTAATTGACACCGTATATCAAATGCATCTAACAGACATGTAAGGAAGATTCTATTCTAGTAATATGCAATACATATTCTTCTCAGTAGCCCATGGAAGTTTCTTTAAAATAGATCAAATACAAAGAGTAGGAAAAAAAAAAAAAGAAAAAATGTAAAGACACCAAGAAAGTCTTAACAAGTTTAGGAAAATTTAAATAAGTCATTGAATTTTTGTCTGACTACAATGTAATAAGGCTAGAAATTAAGAAACAAGATAGAAACTACACAAACTCCTGGAGACTGAGTAATACACTGTCGAACATTCAATAAATGACTGAAGAAATCAAGAAGGAAATGAAAAAAATTCCTAGAACTGAATTAAAGCAAAAACACCACATCTCCAAACTATGGGACATAATGAAGGAAGTGCTGATAATTCTAAATACCTCCATTACAAAAGTAGAGAGATCACAAATAAATAGCTTAATAATGAACAAGAGAAAACAAAAGCAGACCAATCTGAACAGTTCCAGATGGGAAAACATCATCAAAATTGGGGTGGGGGGAGAATTAGTGAAATAGAACCCAGAAAGACAAAATAATTAATGAAACAAAAAATTGGTTCTTTGAAAAGATAAACAAGAATGGCAAACCCCTTAGCAAAGTTAACCAAAGAGAGAGATCCTAATCAATACTACTAAACATGAAGGGAAACATTGCAACAGAACATAATTGAAAGAATTCTAAGGCTTTATGTCAAAACTCAGTAAGTTAAGCAATAATAAAAATAAAATCATACAACCCAATCAAAAACTATTTGTCCATGAGACTAAGTGAACACTTCCAAAAGAAGAAATATGAAGGCTCAGTAAATATTTTTTAAATGTTCAACACCTGTAGTCATCAGGGAAATCCAAATTAAAACTACTTGGATGCCAGGTGTGGTGGTGCAAGCTTTTAATCCCAGCACTTGGAAGGCATAGCCATGAGTTTGAGGCCACCTTGAAACTACATAGTGAATTCCGATCAGCCTGAGCTAGAGTGAGGCCCTAACTTGAAAAAACGACTTCCCCCCAAAACTACTTGAAGATCCCATCTTACCCTAGTCAGATTGGTAATCATCAAAAACTCAAATGACAACAAGTATAGGTTAGGGTATGGGTAAAGAGGAACCATTATTTACTGCTGGTGGGAACCCACACTGACACAGCCACTATGGAACTCAGTGTGGTTTCTCACAAAAAGCTAAAATTCGGTCTACCATATGACCCAGTTATACCATTCCTAGAAATATACTTTAAGGACTGTACATTCTACTACAGAGATACCTATTCAGCCATGTTATGTCTTCTGTATTCAAAACAAGTAGAAAATTGAATGAGTAGACATCCATCAACTGATTAATGGATAATGAATATGTGGCACAAATGAAAACTGAAGTTATATTTAGGTATGAAGAAAAAATGAAATTTGCAGCAAAAGAATATATCTGGAAAATAGGTTACTAAGTAAGTTTACTCAGATGCCACATGTTCACTGTCATATGTGGATCCTAACTGGATTTTTAGGTTAGTATGTAGATTGGAGCAAGACTTAGTAATAGAGTAGAGAAAGCTAGAAAGAGGCCAGGAGGGAGGAAGTAGGGGAAGGCTTAATGGAGGAGATAATAGATGTGATAGTAGAGGGACAGAATATAAGGGATAGAAAGGTCTAAATGGGATGGAGGAAACGGAAGAGAAAAAGGATGGGGTGGATGGAGAGGTTCATAAAACTATTGACATTTTGAACAAGTTATATGGAAACCTGCATCTTCATCAGTTGACTAAAATAGAAAGAAAGAGGAAGGAAGGAAGGGAGAGAGGAAGGGAGGAAGGAAGGAAGGAAAGAAAGAAAGAGAACCCTGCAGGAGTGGAAAATGTTGTACCCAGAAGCCATAGGAAAATTTCAGTGCTGGGGTCAGACATACCCCAGTGATTTGCTGGTCAGGGAAGTCCATGAGGCTCCCCAAACCATATAGGCCATTGCCAAAGCTCTTGATTACCCATGAGAACTAGATGCTAAAGCTACCACATGTTGGGCCTCAGAACAAACTGGAACTGATCTGTTAGTCTTTTTATCTGTTGGAATCCATAAATGTTAACAGTCTTAACTAGCTGTAGATCCTGCATGTTACACACAAACCAGCCAGACAAGATGTGCTCACTGGGTTATCCAAGTGCTGGATGGATTTAAGGACCACTCTGGGGAAGGGAATTCATGTCTGGTACTGAAAACCAAATCAAAAGTCTATGACTTGGAAAGTCATGGGTCCTAGAGAGAAGCTACCACTGTTCTTTGACTAAATGCACATGTTATGGTCATGAAATTTTCTTCTAAATATATATGTTTATGCCTATTGTTTAATATTTTTCTCCCTTCTAGTTAGAGAAGGCTTGTTTTGCAGATGCTGATGACAGCTAGAGAGACCCAAGACTCATCAAGATGATAAGAAGTGACACTTGAGTGCTCAGCACTGGATGGGACCTCTCTGTCACTTTCCAGGGCTCAGGTGCAGAAAGGAGGTGGCAGAAAAAATACTACTGCTGAGCTCATCATCCACCAGAGAAGTTCCCATTTGGAGATGGTTATTGATACTGGAGAGTCTCTAAACTCACCAAAGTGCTGTAAACAAAAGGTTCTTGAGAGTTTGCTGCCATACATGATATCTCTATCAAGTCTTCCAAAGGTCAAGGAACATTGTGGGGAAAGGAGTGGAAAGAATATGAGCCAGTGGGTAAGGAGCAGTACTATGGGACAGTATTCGTCAGATACAAAGAGACTGGTGTATTCATGACCTCATAGTGGAGGTTGCTACCTCCATAAGAACAATATTGAGCCCATCAATATTTTGACATAGATTATAGAGGAGGGGGATAAGAAGAATTAGACATCAAAATAGAGGAGAAGCTGTATAGAAAGTGTAGCCAGTGCACTGGAACTCTAGTGGCATAGGGGTGACTAATGAGGGTATGGGAAGGGATTATGATCAAATTACAGTATGTTCATGTGTTAAAATTCTCAATGAAACAATATAATAGTATATATATATATATATATATATATATATATATATATATATATATATATATATGTAATTTAAGAAAATAGAAAAAGAGAGAGTCCTATTTAGTGCACATAATTATTATGGGGTGAATAATGTTGCTTGCAAAATTCATAGGTTGTTACAGAAAAATCTCAGTGTCAGGGGTAGAACACCTCCCAGTGAATTGTTGGATATAGAGGCATCTGAAGCCCTCTAAACAATACAGCTGATTTCCAGGTTCTTGGTGGACCACCTGAACTAGAGAGTAATGCTGAAGACAACATGTGAATTAGTTGCAGGGCACAGAAGTCCAGCTGGAACTGAGCTGGGGGCCTTCTCCTTCCTAGATAACTGGTATAGTGCTGAAAGGTGCTGTGCAAGCTACTGCAGGAGCAAATTCATCACCAGGTTTGTCCAATTGTGGAACACCCCTATATGCTACACAACTGAATATCCATATAGGAAGTGCCCATTAATACAGTAGTGTTGTGTTCTCAACTAGGTCTGAGATTTGCTCCATGGGAAAGAATAAATTACTGGTATTAAAAACCTAGTCAAAAGCCTATGGCTGAGTAGGTCATAAACCCTAGGCCAGAAGCTACTACTGTTGCTTGACTAAGTGGACATGTATAGCCATCAAATTTCCCTCTATTTATATTGCATTTATCACTAGAGATTAGTAACTCATCATACCTTTGATCAGAGAAGCTTCTTTTTGCAGATAGTGGTAACTACTGGGGAGACTCAAAACTCATCAAAATATTGAGAAGAAAAGAAGGTTGCTAAATTAGACATCTCTCTTGTGCCCTCCATCCAAGGCTCAAGGAATATTGAAGAAGGAGAGGAAAGAATATAAGAGCCAAAGGAAAGGAAGAATAGTCTGGGTTATTTCTTCCCTACCTGAAGTGACCATTATATCGTCACTGTTGCTAATTCCAAAATACCTCTGCAAAATTGAACCCATTAACATTCAACATAAATGATTGAGGGTAGGAAAAAAAAACAAACACAAGAAGCCATCAAAATAGAATAGGGTCTATTCAGAAAGAAAAATGAGTTCAGTTGAAGGGGTGGACAATGAGGGGGAACAAAAGAAGGTATTGGTAGGGGATTATGTTCATGTATAAAAATTGTCAATGAAAGTTTTTTCTTTTTCTTCAAAAATGAAGTGAGGAAGGAGACTCTCTCACCAGATTTATAAATCTGAGTTGGGGGATCTGCCCTGTGATCCTCCTGCAACATAACACAAGTTATTTAATAGAAATGTCACTTATCATCAAAGTTATGCAAAATAACTGGCTCACTGTTCTGATGCAAGAATGCCTTGGAAGCAGAATGACTGGGTTGGGCTGGTGTAATCTACTTATTTATCCTACAGATCATTTCGAATTGAGTAATCCGTAAATTAAAAGTAGAAATAACAGGAAAAAGTTACCTTTAAAGTGCATAGTCCTGGAAAGATAGATTAGGAAGGAACTTGTCAAATATACTGAGTGACTGTACCTGTCATTTTCAGTGCTTTCAAATACCAATACAACCTCCATTGCCCTTTTCTGATGTCTTTTTTTTAAATATCCAAAAATCTTTTCTTTTTAAATTTTATTTATTTTCTTTTTTATTATTGGATATGGACATATTTTGTATGTAAACATTACATGTTGTTACCATACTTTCCCTCCTCCTTGCCCCTTTTCTGAAGAGGCCTTCCTCATTGGGAATGCAGGTCAACCCCATGGGGATTGTGGGTAATGCATTATAGGAGTAGTGGTCAGTTATGGGGGAGAGGCAATGTCTATGTACAAAATGTCCCAACTTGTGGCTCTAATAATCTTTCTGGCCCCTCTTCCACAAAATTCCCTGAGCCATGCTGGGAGCATTTTAAGTCTACTTCAGTGATGGGCACTTAGGAGAATCTGGATCTCTGCTTTGGTAGGTGTTGAGTGTCCTCAGTATCTTTTGCCATTACCCTTGTGCTGATATCAGCTTAACTGAGAGCTCAGCATTCCTGCTTACTTCCTCAAGTCCTCTGTGGTTTCAGCTAGGGCCAGGGTGGAGTATGCTGGGTTTTTTATCTCCTCAAGTCCACTTCCCATCTGAAAAAGAGAAGTAGATTCTCCAACAGAGAGTGAAGTCAGTGCCAGTTAGATGGGATAACCATTATTAATTTACAGATAATTAAAAGGGTTTAGACACTTTAATAGTGTAAGGTTAGTGGGAGCTTGACAAGATATAGGAATATATGGTACCAATTCGATTTGGGTTCAGATTTTGTGCCTCCCACCCTTTCCCTTTCCTCAAGCCCTACCCTCCCTATTGTCCAAGCCTCAAGATTCTGTTCAGTTATGTCAGCAACTTGGGCTGATCCTATTGGCTGAGTGCTTGTTTAATTTCCTTATTTCCTTGGCTACTGGGGTTTTGTTCAAGAAGTCTTTTCCCGGTTCTGTTTTGTGGAGCATGCTTCCTAGTTTTTCTTCCAGTAGTTGACTTATTTCATGTCTTATCCTGAGGTCTTTAATCCATTTGGACTTGATTTTTATGTATGGTGTAATGAATGGGTCTAATTTCATTTTTCTACAGATCCAATTTGTCCAACACAATTTGTCGAAGATGCTGCCTTTTCTGCAGTCTATATTATTGGCACCTTTGTCAAAGATCAAGCAGCTGTAGCTGCTTGCCCTAAATCTTGGTCTTCAATTCTGTTCTATTGGTCTATGTTTCTGTTTTTATTCCAGTACCATGCTGTTTTTGTGACTATGGCTTTGTAATATAGCTTTATATCAGGGATGGTGATACCACCAGAGGTGTTTCTTTTTCTCTGGGTATGTTTGGATATCTGAGGCCTTCTGCTATTCCATATGAATTTTGAGATCATTTTTCAATTTCAATGAAGAATGATGCTGGCATTTTTATTGGTATTGCATTCAATTTGTATATTGATTTTGGTAGAATTGCCATTTTTACAATATTAATTCTACCTATCCAGGAACATGGGAGGTCCTTCCATCTTCTCAAGTCCTTCTCTATTTCTTTCTTGAATGTTTTTATGTTTTCATTATATAGTTCCTTCACATCCTTTGTTAGTGTTATTCCAAGGTATTTATTTTTTTGTTGTTATTGAAAATGGGACAGTTTGATTTCTTTCTGTGTATATTTGTCCTTTGCATACAGAAAAGCTACTGATTTTGTGCAATGATTTTGTATCTTTCCACTTTGCTGAAGGAATTTATCACCTTTAGAAGTTTTGGGATGGAGACATTTGGGTCACTTATATATAGGATCATGCCATCTGCAATTAGGACTAACTTGACTTCTTCCTTTCCAATTTGAATCCCTTTTATCTTTCTCCTGTCTTATTGCTTGGACTGGTACTTCTAGTACTATATTGAAGAGCTGTGGTGAGAGTGGGTATCCCTGTCTTGTTCCTGATCTCAGTGGGAAGTCCTTGAGTTTTTCCCCATTAAGGATTATCTGGGTTTTAGGAGCTTTATATATAGCTCTTATTGTGTTGTGATATAAACCTTTCATGCCTATTATTTCCAGTGTTTGGATCAAAAAGTGGTGTGGTATTTTGTCAAAGGCCTTCTCTGCATCAATTGAAATAATCATGTGGTTCTTATAGTTCAGTTTATTTATGTGGTATATTATATTGACCAATTTCTGCATATTAAACCATCCCTGCATCCTTGAGATGAAGCCTACTTGATCAAGGCAGATAATGCTTTAGATGTGTTGGTGAATTCGGTTTTCAAGGATTTTATTTAGGATCTTTGCACCTAAGTTCCTTCAGGATACAGGCCTATAATTTTATTTCCTTGTTGCATCTCTGTCTGGTTTTGGTACTAGGGTGATGCTACCTTCATAAAAGGAGTCACAAAGCATTCACAGGTCTCTGATTATGTGAAATAGTTTGAAAAAAAATTGGTTTCAGCTCTTCTATGAAGGTTTGATATAATTCAGCTCAGAAGCCATCTGGACTTTTATTTTGGGGGATTTTTTAAATACTTTTGCTATCTCCATGGATGTGATAGGTTTCCTTAGGAGATTAATCTGCTCTTAGTTTAGTTTTGGTAGGTTGTATGTGTCTAGAAATTCATCCCTTTCTTCCAGATTATTTAATTTTGTGGAGTAGAGGTTTTGGAAGTATGTCCTAATGATTCTTCCAATTTCATTGATGTCTGTAGTGATCTCTCCTTTTTCACTTCTGATTTTGTTAATTTGAGATTTCTCTTTTTTGTGCTTGATCACTTTGGCCGGGGGTTTGTCAATCTTGTTTATGTTTTCGAAGAATCACCTCTTTGTTTCATTGATTTTTAAAAATATTTTTCCTAGTTTCCAATTCATTATTTTCTGCTTTAATCTTGATTATTTCTTTCCATCTGGAGGTCTTTGGGTTGGATACTTCTTGCTTTTCCAGCTCCTTTAGGTGGACAGTCAGGTATTAGATTTGTGTTCTCTCTGTCTTTGTAATGAAGACATCTAGGGCCATCAATTTTCCACTTATGACTGCCTTCATTGAGTCCCATAAGTTTTGGTAGGTTGTGTTTTCATTATCATTCAAATCTAGGAATTTTACAATTTCTTTTTTGATTTTTTCAACAACCTATTTATTGTTTTAGTCTTCAGGAGTTGGTGGTGTTATTAATTTTTAGCTTTAAAGCATTGTGATCTGACATGGTGCAGGAAGTTACTTCAATTTTCCTGACTTTATGAAGGCATGCTTTGTGATCTAACATGTGGTCAATTTTGGAGAGGGTTCCGTGGGCTTCTGAGAAGAATGTGTATTCTGTAGAGTTGGGCTGGAAAGTTCTATAGATACCTGTTAGGACTAGTTGATCTATGATGCTGTTGATCTCTTATTATCTTCCTGTTGATTTTCTGCTTGGATGATCTGTCTACTGTTGATAGTGGAGTATTGAAGTCTTCAAATATGAATGCTGTTCTGTTTTACTGTCAGGTAGATTTTGTTTTATAAACTGTGGTGCCCATGTGTTTGGGGCATATATATTTATGATTGTGATGTGCTCATGTTAGATCATTCCCTTTATGAGTAAGAAATAGCCTTCTTTGTCTTTTTTGATTACTTTTTGTTTGAAATCAATTTTATCAGATACTAATATAGCAACACATGTTTATTTTTTATTTCCATTTGCTTGGAATGTCATTTTCCAACCTCTCACCCTGAGAAAGTGTCTATCTTTTGTGGTGAGTTGGGTTCCTTGAAGAGAACAGATAGAAGGGTCCAGTTTTCTGATCCATCCTGATAGCCTGTTCTTTGGATGGGTGAGTTAAGCTCATTAATATTTAAGGTTATTACCATGAGGTTTAAATTAATCCCTGCCATGATGAGGAATTTTATGGGATTGGGTGCTTATTTGTGTTATGTACTGTTTTGAACATCATCTATTCTGATTATTATGATCTTCTTCTGTTGTCTCCTAAGATTGGTTGTTTGTTCTGTGTGGAGAATTTTCTCAAGTATTCTCTGGAGGTTTGGCTTTGTGCTCATATAATTATAGAATTGGCTTTTTTATGGAAAGTTTTTGTTTCACCATCTATTATGAGGGATAGTTTTGCTGGGTAAAGTACCTTGGGTTGGAAGCCATAGTATTTCAAATTTTGAAGTGTTCCTTTCCAGGCCCTTTGGGCCTTCAGGGTGTCCATTCAGAAATCTGATGTTATTCTAATAGGATTGCTTTTGTATGTTGTGAATTGCTTCTCCATCGCTATGGTTTTTTTTAATTATTTTTATTTAATTATTTGAGAGTGACAGACAGAGAGAAAGAAGGAGAGAGAGAGAGAGAGAGAGAGAGAGAGAGAGAGAGAGAGAATGGGCGCACCAGGGCCACCAGCTACTGCAAACTCCAGAAGTGTGTGCCCCCTTGTGCATCTGGCTAATGTTGATCCTGGGGAATCGAGCCTTGAACCTGGGTCCTTAGGCTTCACAGGCAAGTGCTTAACCACTAAGCAACCTCTCCAGCCCTCTATTGCTATGTTTTATTCTTTCAATTGTCTTTTTATTAGCAACTTCCATGATTATAAAAAATATCCCATGGTAATGCCCTCCCTCCCCCCACTTTCCCCTTTGAAACTCCATTCTACTTCATATCCCCTCCCCCTCTCAATCATTCTCCTTTTTATTTTCATGTCATGATCTTTATTATGATGGTCTTGTGTAGGTAGTGTCAGGCACTGTGAAGTCATGTATATCCATCCCATTTTGCTACTTTTAACACTGTTTTCATTGTTAAGGGTTTTAACTATGTTGCATTGGAGAGTTTTTTCTTTGGTCCTGCCTGTTTGTTGTTCTGTGGGATTCTTGTATTTGGATGGGCCTCTTTTTTGCAAGATTCAGAAAATTTTCTTCAATAATTTTGTTGAGTATGTTTTATATGACTCTGGTCTGGATTTCCTGTCCTTCTAGTATGCCCATGATCTGGATGTTTGGTCATATTAGAGTGTCCCACAGTTCCCTCATATTCTGTTCATTTGATTTTTTTGAACATAGCAAAGATTTTGGCTTCCCAATCAATTTCTTCTGTCCTATCGTCCAGGTCAGAGGTTCTGTCTTCCACATGAGTAATTCTGTTAGTGAGTGGTTCTAGAGAGGTTTTCATAAATTCTATTTGATTTTTGTTTTCTATTGTGTTGTTTTGTGTAATGTCCATCTCTTTTTTGAGGTATGATTTCAATTCGAATTTTGACTTTCTTGATGGTTCTTTTACTTAGTTCATTCTTGCATTCGAGGAAGTCTTCACTAAGCTTAATCAACTTGTTGAGGTCTTCCATTTCTTGACTTACCTTCAATTTATTCATATCTCTTTGGGGGGGATTCTAATGGTTTCTTCCTGTTAAGCCTACTGTCAAAAGCTGAACACTCTAGTTGACCATTCTGCTCAATTTCATTGATATGATTGTTAGTTCTTTGATAGTTTGCTTCAAGTTTAGTGACTTAAAAAAAATCAGAGTCTCATTGGCTATTGTGTTTTCTTTTGGGAATGAATTTTTGTTGATTTCTCTATGATTTCATTGGAGGATTCCATAGTAGGAGGAGGTTTCCTTGGTGGAGATCTCTCAGTTTTTTGGACTTTCTTTGTTTTTTTTTTAGCATTGTTGTCTACCCATTTTAGGAAGACTATTTATTTTATTAAGGCGGAAGCAAGTTTGTGTCCTTTGGCCCTTTTACCCTCTGACTGCTCTGAACTGGGATATTGGTACTTAATGTCCAGTCAAGATACCAGAGTTAAAGGCCTGATTCCACAGCTCACACAGGGGCCAGGACTCCCCAAGCAAGACACAATGGGACCTACCCAAGATGAGGGGACTGGTAGGAGTAAGCTAACAGCAATCTGGCCTATTTTGTGCTGAGCCCTCCGGGACATGAACCAGTGCAGGCAACCTGTACTGGGGAGGTAGGAGAAGCCCAGACACTGTGGTCTGGTCTACTCACTCCAGAGGGCCATGACCTCCCACTAACTGACATGCAAGGAACTCAGACCCTGGCAGTAGGAGGGGACCAGAAATGGGTCTGGCCTACTCACTCCAGAGGACTGTGCCCACTCACACACTGACTTCTCAGGGAACTCAGACCCAGGAGGAGGTGGGATTAGTCCAAATATGAGTTGGCCTACTCACTCCAGACTGCCACACCCACCATCACATGGATCTCACAAGGAACTTAGACCCTTAAGCTCTTTCTGATGTCTTTAAGTAAAGCCTAATACCTTGAAGTAACATTTTCTTAACAACAGAGTATAATTCTTATTCTCTGACTATGATGCAATAATTTATTCTGTCGTTATAAGTAACTTTTAAGAATATTTTTATTTGGTTATTTGCAAGCTGAGAGAAATAGATAGGAAAGACAGAGAGAGATGGAGAAAAAGAAAATAGGCATTCTGGGGTTTCCAACCACTGCAAATGAACTCCAGATACATGTGCCATTGGCTTTACTTGGGTACTGAGAAATCACACTCAGGTCTTTAGGCTTTGCAGGCAAGCAGCTGAGCCATCTCTCCAGCTGAACATTTTTTTCAACTTTAACACAATTCCTTTTTGTACATTAACTTCTGAGCAATCACACAGCATTGTTGTACTGAATGAAGTTTTTTGGGGTGGTTGGGTTTTTCTTTCACTCTTCTTCTTATTTGGCTGAACCAAGAAGTCAGCTAGACTTTTGTCTGGGAAGTGCATTCAGATGGAGAACGCCATCCTCTGGAAGCACTTGTGTCTGTGCAGTTTCTTCTCAGCCACAAACACATGGTCTCTGTGGTTGAAAACAAGACATCATAAAAATAAAAACAAAATTAAAAAGGAGGATTAAAATCTCATTGTTTTGGCCATGCACAAGTGGAACAAATAGCTCTGAAGGTGTTTACTAAACACTCTGTACCAAGTCTGGCAGTATCTTCATGGTTGTCCTCGCATTCCAATGGCAAACCACACAGAACTGCATCTTCATCTTCCAGAAAGGATAAGAATAAGCAAGTTTTTATGATTAAAAATGAATACCATTGTATTTTTAATTTTTAAATGCTAAATCTTTGTTTGGTTTAACTATTTATAGAAACAATTATTCCAGAACTTTAAAAAATATGTTTATAAGTAATAAGATTTTAATGATATCAGTTAGTTATTTTTATGCACATGGAACATACCAAACAGTCTACATTTTCAGTAACTACAGCTGTGTGAAGGATCCTGGAAGTGTCTGTATGAGTTTGAGATTTTTTTTGAGGACTATTCATGTTATTATGTAAGTTATAAATTACATATTTGATTTAAAAAATGTGTTTTATCCTGGTGACCAAGTTTGAATGACCTTTTAGGGTCTTTGCTATGTCTTCCTGATGTATCTAAGAATTCCAAAATGTGTACAGAACTTTAAAATGTCCTAATTGTGAGGATTTTCAATAAAAAAATCACAATTTCTGTGAGCAATTGACTACTGAAGCCAACTATAGTATGTAATAATGGAACAACCTCGGGATAGCATTCTCTTGTTTTTATTAGCAATCTTTTCTTTATGGTGTTAACTGAATGTCTCTTTTAGTAAAATTAATGACTACATGGAAAGAACACTGGAAGACAGCTGTGTGGAAGCTGTCTGGAAAGAGACTGTATCAAAGGGCCTGTGTACAATGTACACACAGTCTGAGGAGACTGCCCCAGAACTGCCTGTAGGGCTGAAATCCTCCCTTGGAATTTGAGTGCTTGCTTATAAAAATTTTCAATTAGGTTTATTTCTTTGGGGACTTTTGTCTAGACAAATGCTTTCCCAGCCTGACTTTTGATCCAAATCACCTGTGGAAGATTTTAAGGATTATGCAGTTTAAGGAATCCTTTCTCTTAATTCCATAAATTTCTGTTTGGTAACCCCCCTGGTAATTCTAATAATTGCCCAGGACTAGCAACAACAGCTGGAAATAATCTGAACATTTACAGCAAAAATTTCAGAAACCTTCTAGATTTAACTGCACAATACAGCAGGAAGAACCAAGTCCCCATTACAAATCTATGTGAAAAACAACTAAAGTTCCTATA